>NC_092420.1:12373548-12746048 GCF_040894005.1 Engystomops pustulosus | reverse complement strand
CTCTACCTGGCTCTGCCCTGTAGTTTATACATAGACTTTGCTGTCTGACCTGTAACTGATAAAGTGGTGACATCTAGTGGCCAAAATTGAGAATGCCAGCAAATCTCCACCACTATCCACCAGTCTAATCCGCACAATTTTTCTCCCTAATATCTAGTCCTTGTGCATTCCTGTAGTTTGTTATTTTGTGTCTCCGGTGGGATGGTCCATGTTTGGAGGTTATCTCCTATTCAAAGTCTATTGTAGCCATCCACTGGGACACCCAATGATTATGAGACTGCAGCTCCTTTCAATATATATTATTATGTATAACTATCTCTAGCCATTCCGCACGATTAGAGGGAGAAGTTCAGGGAATCAGACCCCAATTATTAGCAAGAAACCGCCCCAGTGTCTAACTGGCCCACCAGGGCACATGTCCAGGCACTTACCCAATACTGAACCCGAGAAGTCCAACAGACAACTCTCTTTGATAACTACTAGGGTCTTCTCCCTAGTGGTTGATGGGCAGTGGACATCCAGGATAATCTTATCTGCTGGGCATGACGTGAATCTCCCCCAATGGAAGGGGCCTAATAATTGCGGAAGACACCAGGGGGCATCTTTTCCTGAATGGGGCAGCAAGAGGGCAGGGCCACAAGGAAGCATTATACCATGTTACATATAACACCTTCACTACAGCGTAGAAGAAAGTGAAGAAAAGCCGGCTCACCCAACCTTCGGATCATCAGGGTTGTACACTTTCGGTGGTAATCTTCTGGTGCACGGAGAGACTAATCTATAGCCGTATAGCACATGCAGGAAAAAGAAGTGGTAGACCGGCACAGCATGAAGACCGTCACGTGGGTACGATGCAAAAAATCTTCTTTATTGGTTAAAACGTCACATAACACGGGAAACAAGCAGGTTAACGCGTTTCGACGGATACCGTCTTACTCATAACCTATCTAGCATGTCAAGCCAGCCGCCTTTTATATAAAACAGCTGAGTGGTAGAAAAGAGGGAACTCCCTCTATACCTGACGTCACTAAGTCCGGGTCGCGCCTCCGAATCACATGACCCTAAACTCCTCCCCCTTAGTCACATGATCGGGAGCGCGGCTCGGAACCGTGCGGTGGCAGTGAGTAAACAAACCATTAAAACACTTATAGTATATAAAAATGACACTTATACAAGTACCTAATACTATTTTTGTATACAACTATAGTATTGAATAGGCACAAAAGTGAAAATGTACTATTGGGAACAAAACTAAAATTAGACTAGTATTGTAGCACCGTAATGTGTCTCTACCATGAACATATACTACATGGCACATCATGTACACAATGCCTGTTATGGTGCTGATACTTGGTGAAAAAAAGAAAGGGAGATATAAGATGAAAAGACAGTCAGTGATATGTATCTTATTACGCAAATAGAGTGTCATATGGACTAAAGAATAGTATAATGTATAGTATATGATGTATGAAGGGTATGTCATAAAGTATCTTAGTACGTAAGTATGACATCCTGTCTTTTATTCATGCCTTGTGGAGTTCTAGTTTCCATTACAAAAATCCAATAACTCTCTCTGTTTATTAGTTTCCTCTTCATATTACCCCCTCTTATTGGATATGAAACCTTCTCAAAACCAGTCCATGAAAAATGACACGTAGATTTGTTGTGTGTTTCTCTAAAGTGTCTAGAAGCCGCTGATATACCCACTATCCTGACTTTGAGAGGACCTGTGGTATGACCTATATATTGAATATTACAACTTGTGCATTTGATAGAATAAATGGCATTGCATGTATTGCAGTTAAGGCATGATTGAATAGGATAACTTCTGTTAGTGGTGCTAGATGTTATATTTGTGTCTACCGTAACAAATCTACATGCCTTACATTGTGTGTGACCACATTTATAGCATCCTTTAGTGTTGAGCCATGTCCCACCAGAGTTCTGGCTTTTGAACAGGCTAGGTGAGAGAGCATTACCCAGAGTGGGAGCCCTCTTGGCTACACATTTAATGCCACTATCCAATATTGTGTATAGACTTGGATCCTGCAGTAAGATCGGAATAAATTTTTGGACTATTTTTGTGATTTCTTTGTATTGTCTACTATAGGCTGTAGAAAAAATAATAGGGGTCTTGGGTTTTTTGTGTTTTTATGATTTCGCCTTCTCTCCCATCACTACCCTTGTGTCCTTTATGTATTATATCTTTCTTATCTACTAGTAGATCCTGTTGGGATATATTCGAAATCTTATTCTCAGCATTCTCAATATTGCCTTTTTGATAGCCTCTCTGATGAAGTCTAGCCTTAAGACTGTTTTTTTCTTTTTCAAAGTCATCATTATCAGAACAGTTTCTTCTTAAACGTATCAGTTCCCCATATGGTATGTTCTGTATTACATGGGGGGGATGACAGGAGGAAGCTAACAGGGTGGTGTTTCTCGCCATCTCCTTCCTATAGGGTAAACTTCTAACCCTGTTGCCTTCTCCTATTAGTGTTACGTCTAAAAATGGGACAGAATTTCCTCCAAACATAGACGTAAATTTTAAATTCATGGGATTGTCATTAAGGTAACTTACAAAGTTGACAAAGGATGTCTCTGACCCTTCCCATACCCACACCAGGTCGTCTATGTACCGACCAAACCATACTATAGACGCCTGATGTGGGTTGGAAGATGAAAAAATATATGCCTCTTCCCATTGTGACATATATATGTTTGCAAGGGAGGGGGAGAATTTGGCCCCCATGGGGGCCCCCTCCACTTGCAAATAATATCTGCCATCGAAATAAAAGAAATTGTTTTGTAGTAGAAAACCAGTGGCAAGAACTATGTACTCTTTCAGTGTTGTACTGTACTGTAACTGTCTAAATGCCTAAGTAGAAACAGCAAACCTAATTCGTGTGGTATAGATGAGTACAAGGTGGTAACGTCACATGACGCCCAGTTGCATTCCTTATGCCATTTAAAATCTTTCATGATCTGTAATAGATGTTTTGTATCACGTAAGAAAGATGGGGTGACTCTAGTGATGGGCTGAAGGAAGTGATCTAGCCATTCGCCTAGTCTTTCACCCACCCCCCCAATCCCAGCCACAATAGGTCTTAAAGGTGGCGGGAAAACATTTTTATGAACTTTGGGGAGTGAATGAAAGACTGGCGTAATGGGGTCCCTCACATAGAGGTAGTCTTTCTCTTTCTGTGTGATAACACCCAGTGTTAAACCCTCCTCCAAAATCTTGGATAAGCGTTTTTGTACTGAACTGGTTGGGTTAGACTCTAGGGTACGATAGGTGGTCCTGTCTTTCAAAATGTCCTCATTGAGGAGTTTGTAGAGGGCGGCATCCATAACTACTATGGCCCCCCCTTTGTCTGCCGACCTGATGGTCAAATCTGAATCCTCTTTGAGTTGTTGTAGGGCCTCTCTCTCACCTTTGGTTAAATTTTGATGTATGTGGTGTGGACCTTTCTCTTTAACCCTCTTGTGCAGTGCTACAAGTTCTTTCTCCACTATGTCTTGGAAATTATCCAGGACGGGAACTCGTGAGTTAATGGGATAGAAGTCAGTGTTGGAAATGTGATATTCCCTGTTAACAGAATTATTAACTTCACATTGTTCACACTTAAGAGACCTTAGTGTTAGTACATTAATAATAATAATAATAATAATCTTTATTTATATAGCGCCATCAAATTCCGTAGCGCTTTACAAATCATTGCCCTGTTCTTGAAAATCGCTGATATTTACATCAGATCTCATCAGGTCTACTATATAATCATTGTATTTATTTTCAACAAAAACTGAATTCTCCGTTAACCCATCTATATTTGCATATGGCACGGTTAAATCACTAAAATGTCTCTTGACAGTAATGTTACGTGCTAATTTGTTAATGTCCAATAGAGTATTAAATAAATTAAAGTCCACTGAGGGAGAGAACTTGGGACCTTTGGCCAATACTCTTAATTGGTTATCAGAAAGGATCCTACTGGACAAGTTTATGACAGACTCTGTTATTTGTCCTTCTTGGCCCAAGTTTTCACACCCATGTTTCCTGTGTTTGCCATGTTATACCATGTTGGCCCACTAATGACTATATAGAGTTGGTGTTAGGGGCCCCAGACATACATGAAGACTAATTTTCAGTCTTGATTACTGATAGGCGTCGTACAACCCTGGATGGTCCAGATGGATGTAGTAGTGGATGGGTGGTGGATGGCCACCAGGTCCCTACAAGGCTGCCACATCAGCAAGGAGGTGGCAGAGTTGTATTTTGGTCCAGAATCATAGGGATCTGGTAGGCCCCTTTAAGGGTCATGTGGCTGTGAAAATAGAGTAAATAGAGTTTCTGAGTGACCACTTTCTTCTATGGTACAAAAAGAAGAATTGTGTCTTACAGGGCAAAATCATCTCATGCAGGACAATGCACAGACCCATGTAGGAAAATGCAGCATCTCATGCAGGACAATGCACCATCTCATACAGGACAATGCACCATCTCATGCAGGACATTGCACCATCTCATGCAGGACAATGCACCATCTTATGCAGGACAATGCTACATCTCATGCAGGACAATGCTACATCTTATGCAGGACAATGCACCATCTCATGCAGGACAATGCTCCATCTCATGCAGGACAATGCACCATCTCATGCAGGACAATGCACCATCTCATGCAGGACAATGCTCCATCTCATGCAGGACAATGCACCATCTCATGCAGGACAATGCTCCATCTCATGCAGGACTATGCTCCATCTCATGCAGGACAATGCACCATCTCATGCAGGACAATGCACCATCTCATGCAGGACAATGCACCATCTCACGCAGGACTATGCTCCATCTCATGCAGGACAATGCTCCATCTCATGCAGGACAATGCACCATCTCATGCAGGACAATGCACCATCTCATGCAGGACAATGCCCCATGTCATGCAGGAAATTGCACCATCTCATGCAGGACAATGCACCATCTCATGCAGGACATTGCTCCATCTCATGCAGGACTATACTCCATCTCATGCAGGACAATGCACCATCTCATGCAGGACATTGCTCCATCTCATGCAGGACTATACTCCATCTCATGCAGGACTATGCTCCATCTCATGCAGGACAATTCTCCATCTCATGCAGAACAATGCACCATCTCATGCAGGACAATGCACCATCTCATGCAGGACAATGCTCCATCTCATGCAGGACAATGCACCATCTCATGCAGGACAATGCTCCATCTCATGCAGGACAATGCACCATCTCATGCAGGACAATGCACCATCTCATGCAGGACAATGCTCCATCTCATGCAGGACAATGCACCATCTCATGCAGGACAATGCACCATCTCATGCAGGACATTGCTCCATCTCATGCAGGACGATGCTCCATCTCATGCTGCAAAGATACCTTGGTGTCATTGGCTGCTCTGGACACAAAAGGAGAGAATCTCATAGTGTGGCCAAAATCTTCCCCCGTCGTCAAACCTAGAGAACCTTTGGAGAATCTTCATGCAACAGATATATGAGGGGGAGGAGGCCGTTCACATGAAAACAGCAGCAGGGAGGCGATTCTGACATCATGCAAAGAAATTCAAGCAGAAATTCTCCAAAAACAAGTTCAATGGATGCAAGAATTGTGCAGGTGATATCACAGAAGGTCCTATGTTATCATTTAACTCGCCTGTTTGGGTGTTTTGGAGTGCAACTTTTGATGTCAGTGAATGTGACCTCCTAATGCTGCAAATTCTACAAATGACCATTTTCAGTTCTTTACAACCTATAAAATGTTTGAAAACTGTGCTGGAAATAATTTTGATTTTTGTTTTTTTTTTAAAGAATATCCTGGAAGGTTTTTTCAGTGAAATTCGATTTATTCTCGAACGGGTGAGAAAAAATCAGAGAAAAATATAATTTGCATGATCATCTGGAACGTGGTGTAATACGGTGTGGGGGGGTCTGCGGAGACTTCTTGTAGGAGTCTTATCTCTAGTCACACAGTATCTTGTCTCAGCCACTGTCACTATAGATAACTAGTTATATCACACAGACACGACATGTCATCACAATGTCACGTTTCTGGCCGGATCAGGCAGGTTTTTCACATGTTTCAGTCTAGGAGATGGATGACTAAGAATCTAACCATGTCATATTGATGAAGATGATGATGACAACCTGGGGAGGGCCAAAAAAATTGGTCACACACAATGGCTTGTGACGCAGTTGTCAGGCCCACACCCTCATAGTGATCAGAATAGTAACTGCACCCAAGCATCGGGACCATACTCCTCTAACTCCATCTAGACACATAGAAAGTCTGGTTGCTCAGTGGTGTATTTAGATCCAGAAACCAATGGTACAGGTCAGAGGGCCTTTTCTCAGTGCCCTAAACATAATCTATTAACCACAGCTACAAAGTTAGGAGGACCCGGCACGACCATGTTTTACACATACAGCCCATTGATGTCAATGAACACTGTGTAATACCTTATTTCTCCAGTGGAGGCGCTGCAGGTAAATTCAACACTTGTTACAAGGGTCAACCACAGATTATAGCTGATCATTAGATTAGGACACTTAGTGATCATGGGAATTATTCAATCCAATTGTTCCATTTTGCTCCATTGTAAGGATTCTTATAGGTTCAAATCCTAAAAGGTGCTGACAGATGGAGCATTACACTATTACCTATTGTCCAGGGACACAAGGGCCAACACCCATCCACCCACCACCAGTACCCGGACATTATAGGTATCTTAGCAATGAAATGTGACACGTTCTGAAACCAGAGAGCGCTCAATAACATAACCGCACCTTTTGTGTAAAAACAAAGAATTTCGAGTGATTGCACAAAGGGGACATAGAGCCGCCCAGCAGGTGACCGGAGGGATCGCACCAAGACATAACAGGTACATGGTGATGGCTCTTTCATAGATCCGGAACGACATAGACAAGTGAAACTATTAGTTTTATTTGGCGGAGACCAGCGATGACTTCCAATAGTAGTAAGTAACTAGATCAAATGAAGAATTACAAAGTGTTCCTGGATATCAATTGCTGCTCCAAATATTACAGAGTAATAGGCTGAATTCATGCACAGGGGCGTATATGCGGCCAAACATACGTCCCCCATATACAAGAATGGCCGCATGGAGCAGTACGTGGCAGCAAACATGTGGCACCGTACTGCTCCATACATGGGGAAAAGATGGGACGTGTCCACTCTTTCCCCCGCGTTACGGCGCCATCGCTATGGAGAGGGGTCATCACTCCTCTCCATCGCGGCGAACGTATGCCTGCCGCGCTATGGCCCGGCGGCCACACCTTCATGTGAATGCAGCCTAAGGGGAATTGCTCAGATTAGATGTGGATGCAGTATTACAGTAGTTATATTCCTGTACATAGGGGCAGTATTATAGTAATTATATTCTTGTACATAGGGAGCAGTATTATAGTAGTTATATTCTTGTACATAGGGGGCAGTATTATAGTAGTTATATTCTTGTACATAGGGGGCAGTATTATAGCAGTTATATTCTTGTACATAGGGGGCAGTATTATAGTAGTTATATTCCTGTACATAGGGGGCAGTATTATAGTAGTTATATTCTTGTACATAGGAGCAGTATTATAGTAGTTATATTCTTGTACATAGGGGGCAGTATTATAGTAGTTATATTCTTGTACATAGGGAGCAGTATTATAGTAGTTATATTCCTGTACATAGGGGGCAGTATTATAGTAGTTATATTCCTGTACATAGGGGCAGTATTATAGTAATTATATTCTTGTACATAGGGGGCGGTATTATAGTAGTTATATTCCTGTACATAGGGGGCAGTATTATAGTAGTTATATTCCTGTACATAGGGGGCAGTATTATAGTAGTTATATTCTTGTACATAGGGGACAGTATTATAGTAGTTATATTCTTATACATAGGGGGCAGTATTATAGTACTTATATTCTTGTACATAGGGGGCAGTATTATAGTAGTTATATTCTTGTACATAGGGGGCAGTATTATAGTAGTTATATTCTTGTACATAGGGAGTAGTATTATAGTAGTTATATTCTTGTACATAGGGGGCAGTATTATAGTAGTTATATTCTTGTACATAGGGGGCAGTATTATAGTAGTTATAGTCTTGTACATAGGGGCAGTATTATAGTAGTTATATTCTTGTACATAGGGAGTAGTATTATAGTAGTTATATTCTTGTACATAGGGGGCAGTATTATAGTAGTTATATTCTTGTACATAGGGGGCAGTATTATAGTAGTTATAGTCTTGTACATAGGGGACAGTATTATAGTAGTTATATTCTTATACATAGGGGGCAGTATTATAGTACTTATATTCTTGTACATAGGGGGCAGTATTATAGTAGTTATATTCTTGTACATAGGGGGCAGTATTATAGTAGTTATATTCTTGTACATAGGGGACAGTATTATAGTAGTTATATTCTTGTACATAGGGGGCAGTATTATAGTAGTTATATTCTTGTACATAGGGGGCAGTATTATAGTAGTTATAGTCTTGTACATAGGGGACAGTATTATAGTAGTTATATTCTTGTACATAGGGGGCAGTATTATAGTAGTTATATTCCTGTACATAGGGGGCAGTATTCTTGTAGTTATATTCCTGTACATAGGGGGCAGTATTATAGTAGTTATATTCTTGTGCACAGGGGGCAGTATTATAGTAGTTATATTCTTGTACATAGGGGGCAGTGTTATAGTAGTTATATTCTTGTACATAGGGGCAGTATTATAGTAGTTATATTCTTGTACATAGGGGGCAGTATTATAGTAGTTATATTCTTGTACATAGGGGCAGTATTATAGTAGTTATATTCTTGTACATAGGGGCAGTATTATAGTAGTTATATTCTTGTACATAGGAGGCAGTATTATAGTACTTATATTCTTGTACATAGGGGGCAGTATTATAGTAGTTATATTCTTGTACATAGGGGGCAGTATTATAGTAGTTATATTCTTGTACATAGGGGACAGTATTATAGCAGTTATATTCTTGTACATAGGGGGCAGTATTATAGTAGTTATATTCTTGTACATAGGGGGCAGTATTATAGTAGTTATAGTCTTGTACATAGGGGACAGTATTATAGTAGTTATATTCTTGTACATAGGGGGCAGTATTATAGTAGTTATATTCCTGTACATAGGGGGCAGTATTCTTGTAGTTATATTCCTGTACATAGGGGGCAGTATTATAGTAGTTATATTCTTGTGCATAGGGGGCAGTATTATAGTAGTTATATTCTTGTACATAGGGGGCAGTGTTATAGTAGTTATATTCTTGTACATAGGGGCAGTATTATAGTAGTTATATTCTTGTACATAGGGGGCAGTATTATAGTAGTTATATTCTTGTACATAGGGGCAGTATTATAGTAGTTATATTCTTGTACATAGGGGGCAGTATGATAGTAGTTATATTCCTGTACATAGGGGGCAGTATTATAGTAGTTATATTCTTGTACATAGGGGGCAGTATGATAGTAGTTATATTCTTGTACATAGGGGGCAGTATTATAGTAGTTATATTCTTGTACATAGGGGGCAGTATGATAGTAGTTATATTCTTGTACATAGGGGGCAGTATTATAGTAGTTATATTCCTGTACATAGGGGGCAGTATTATAGTAGTTATATTCTTGTACATAGGGGCAGTATTATAGTAGTTATATTCCTGTACATAGGGGGCAGTATTATAGTAGTTATATTCCTGTACATAGGGGGCAGTATTATAGTAGTTATATTCCTGTACATAGGGGGCAGTATTATAGTAGTTATATTCTTGTACATAGGGGGCAGTATTATAGTAGTTATATTCCTGTACATAGGGGGCAGTATTATAGTAGTTATATTCCTGTACATAGGGGGCAGTATTATAGTAGTTATATTCTTGTACATAGGGGGCAGTATTATAGTAGTTATATTCCTGTACATAGGGGGCAGTATTATAGTAGTTATATTCCTGTACATAGGGGGCAGTATTATAGTAGTTATATTCCTGTACATAGGGGGCAGTATTATAGTAGTTATATTCCTGTACATAGGAGGCAGTATTATAGTAGTTATATTCCTGTACATAGGGGGCAGTATTATAGTAGTTATATTCTTGTACATAGGGGGCAGTATTATAGTAGTTATATTCCTGTACATAGGGGGCAGTATTATAGTAGTTATATTCTTGTACATAGGGGGCAGTATTATAGTAGTTATATTCTTGTACATAGGGGGCAGTATTATAGTAGTTATAGTCTTGTACATAGGGGACAGTATTATAGTAGTTATATTCTTGTACATAGGGGGCAGTATTATAGTAGTTATATTCCTGTACATAGGGGGCAGTATTCTTGTAGTTATATTCCTGTACATAGGGGGCAGTATTATAGTAGTTATATTCTTGTGCACAGGGGGCAGTATTATAGTAGTTATATTCTTGTACATAGGGGGCAGTGTTATAGTAGTTATATTCTTGTACATAGGGGCAGTATTATAGTAGTTATATTCTTGTACATAGGGGGCAGTATTATAGTAGTTATATTCTTGTACATAGGGGCAGTATTATAGTAGTTATATTCTTGTACATAGGGGCAGTATTATAGTAGTTATATTCTTGTACATAGGAGGCAGTATTATAGTACTTATATTCTTGTACATAGGGGGCAGTATTATAGTAGTTATATTCTTGTACATAGGGGACAGTATTATAGCAGTTATATTCTTGTACATAGGGGGCAGTATTATAGTAGTTATATTCTTGTACATAGGGGGCAGTATTATAGTAGTTATAGTCTTGTACATAGGGGACAGTATTATAGTAGTTATATTCTTGTACATAGGGGGCAGTATTATAGTAGTTATATTCCTGTACATAGGGGGCAGTATTCTTGTAGTTATATTCCTGTACATAGGGGGCAGTATTATAGTAGTTATATTCTTGTGCATAGGGGGCAGTATTATAGTAGTTATATTCTTGTACATAGGGGGCAGTGTTATAGTAGTTATATTCTTGTACATAGGGGCAGTATTATAGTAGTTATATTCTTGTACATAGGGGGCAGTATTATAGTAGTTATATTCTTGTACATAGGGGCAGTATTATAGTAGTTATATTCTTGTACATAGGGGGCAGTATGATAGTAGTTATATTCCTGTACATAGGGGGCAGTATTATAGTAGTTATATTCTTGTACATAGGGGGCAGTATGATAGTAGTTATATTCTTGTACATAGGGGGCAGTATTATAGTAGTTATATTCTTGTACATAGGGGGCAGTATGATAGTAGTTATATTCTTGTACATAGGGGGCAGTATTATAGTAGTTATATTCCTGTACATAGGGGGCAGTATTATAGTAGTTATATTCTTGTACATAGGGGCAGTATTATAGTAGTTATATTCCTGTACATAGGGGGCAGTATTATAGTAGTTATATTCCTGTACATAGGGGGCAGTATTATAGTAGTTATATTCCTGTACATAGGGGGCAGTATTATAGTAGTTATATTCTTGTACATAGGGGGCAGTATTATAGTAGTTATATTCCTGTACATAGGGGGCAGTATTATAGTAGTTATATTCCTGTACATAGGGGGCAGTATTATAGTAGTTATATTCTTGTACATAGGGGGCAGTATTATAGTAGTTATATTCCTGTACATAGGGGGCAGTATTATAGTAGTTATATTCCTGTACATAGGGGGCAGTATTATAGTAGTTATATTCCTGTACATAGGGGGCAGTATTATAGTAGTTATATTCCTGTACATAGGAGGCAGTATTATAGTAGTTATATTCCTGTACATAGGGGGCAGTATTATAGTAGTTATATTCTTGTACATAGGGGGCAGTATTATAGTAGTTATATTCCTGTACATAGGGGGCAGTATTATAGTAGTTATATTCTTGTACATAGGGGGCAGTATTATAGTAGTTATATTCTTGTACATAGGGGGCAGTATTATAGTAGTTATATTCTTGTACATAGGGGGCAGTATTATAGTAGTTATATTCCTGTACATAGGGGGCAGTATTATAGTAGTTATATTCTTGTACATAGGGGGCAGTATTATAGTAGTTATATTCTTGTACTTAGGATCAGTATTATAGTAGCAGCTTTCTCACAATTAGAGGACGGTACAATATTTAAAATCTTAGTTTGTCAGAGCAATGGCAAATGTGTTTAAATGTGATAGCCACTTTCCCAGAACAGAAATGAAAGCTAAGCTTAGAATTTCACAATAGGATGTTTACAGGACATCCCCTTTAAAATGGGGGCTGAGCTGCTCTGATCTTTATCTGGTGTAAAAATACTCCCAGATGCAATTAGAGGTCTCACTTTGGAATTCCATTGATGTAGTGTATTGTGAGATTTGGGATGGGGCGGTATATATGTACTGGGGGTATAGACCTACTGTCAGAAACTGGTTCTTCCTGTTTGCTGAATATAAAGTGAGATGTGACTGGTGAGAGCCCCTATAGGTCGCTCTGTCTGTCTAAAGGAGCCTTCAAGACTCAACAGTAAGTCCTGACAATGGTTTCTAATATAGAACAGACGGATTTACATAGATATCAATCCTTTATTTTAATTTTCTGCTTATATTCCATTTATAATCCACCAAAAACTGATGTGTGTGTCTATAAATGATGATGTAGTAGGTAAATATTAACTACAATTATCTGTAATTATCTGCGGATTACCCTAGGTCAGTGATGGCGAACCTTTTAGAGACCGAGTGCCCAAACTACAACCGAAATCCACTTATTTACCCTGAAGTGCCAACATGAAATTTTGAGCAGTAACTTATTTCTACCTGCTACCTTGTATTGGCGGTCTGAGGCCACTAGTTAAAAGAAGGAGGGCAATTTCAGATTATCATTGTAGCTTAATCAGGGTCTCTCTGTAAAGGAACTATGGTCGGGTCCAGCACGATGACCTCCAAATAATGCAGTTCTGTCAAAACCTTCTCACTTTTCCCACAGTTCCAAACAACCACGAAGTGTTGGATAGCACTGAGAGCAGTATCCCTTAATTTGCCTGGGACTGCAGGAAGATTCAGTGTTTGGTGAACTCTGTCCTGGGATGATGGCCTGAGTGCCCATAGAAAGAGCTCTGAGTGCCACCTCTGGCACCCGTGCCATAGGTTCGCCACCACTGCCCTAGGTTTATCACATTAGATTAATGTCGGATGAATTTATTGGTTTCTTTGGGGCTGGACCACTCAATTATCCAATAGAACCTCTACTTAAAGGGATAGTCTACGCAGGGCTCCCATTAATTAATAGCTGTGCAACCAGGACTTTAGAATATTGTGTATGACTATATGTCCTCTGATACTGAGGCTGTATCCGGAGTAGGGGAGGTCATTGTTTATGCGCACCCCCTGCTGTATCAGTATCTATGTTATGATGACCCCATAAGGTCCCTTTTGGATTATCAGCTTTTGTAGTTCTGCTTACTATATACAGGCGGTCCCCTACTTAAGAACACTCGACTTACATACGACCCCTAGTTACAAACGGACCTCTGGATATTGTTAATTTATTGTACTTTAGTCCTAGGCTACAATAATCAGCTGTAACAGTTATCACAGGCGTCTGTAATGAAGCTTTATTGTTACTATTAATTCTTATGACAATCCAACATTTTTAAAATCTAATTGTCACAGAGACCAAAAAAGTTCTGGCTGGGATTACAATGATAAAATATACAGTTCCGACTTACATACAAATTCAACTTAAGAACAAACCTACAGACCCTATCTTGTATGTAACCCGGGGACTGCCTGTACTCTGTATATATCATATACTGTACCCTCACTTTACTTTTGCATTTACTGTGCCTTAAAGGGGTCTCCACTTTTATAAAGAGTTTTACAACTTTGCTGTCAGTGAATGAAAGCAGACAATAGCCCTAAACATACCTGGCCGTTCTCTTAGAGGAGAAATGGATACAATTATGTATGTAATCTTGAGAGTCCAGACTGATACATTGTAGCATGTAGCCACCAGGGACTTGTGCAGCCACTGCTGTATTCAAAGGGGTGTTGCAGGACTAAAATATGGATAGTTTATACTTAAGATAAGTTATCAATAATAATAATAATAATTCATATATATATATATATATAAAATATAGCGCATACAGATTACACAGAGTTTGCCAAATCGGTTCCTGTCCACAATTTTGCTCACAATCTAATCAACCTACCAGTTTGGTTTTTTTGGAGTGTGGGAGGAAACCAGAGGACCCGGGGGAAACCCACTAAAACACGGAGAGAACATACAAATTCTTTGCAGATGTTGGTCCTGGGACTTGAACCCAGGTCCCCAGTGCTTCAAGGCTATAATGCTAACCACTGAGCCACTGTGCTGCCCTCAATATCCGATCAGTGAGGGTCCAGCACAATCACAGGAGGTCCTGCTGCAGGACCCCTGACCAATCATATGTGGGATCAGAAGGACAAGTGTACAATTTCCCTGCAGCACCCCCATAGGACAAATATAGAATTACACAGTTCTCAGTAAATGGGTTGTCTGTATAATACTCACTGGGTCCTCCAGCGGAAAAGACACTTTTTCTTTTATGGTACATCCACTCGGGGCATGAAATAATTTTTGGGAAATTTTTGTGGATTTTCAGACCATTTCACCATGTATTGCAAATGGTTACAGTAGCAGATATTGAATTTAGATCCAAAAGTAATGACATTGATTACTCAGGAACAATGAGAACCAGAGTACAGGCAGTCCCCGGGTTACATACAAGATAGGTTCCATAGCTTTGTTCTTAAGTTGAATTTGTATGTAAGTCAAAACTGTATATTTTATCATTGTAGATCCAGGCAAAAAATTTTTTTTGCCCCAGTGACCATTGGAGTTTCAAAATTTTTTGCTGTATTGGGACCAAGGATTATCAATAAAGCTTCATTACAGACACCTTACAGCTGATCATTGCAGTCTAGGATTATAGTAACATCCAGAGAGGTCACCAGAGGTCACAGTGGGCAGAGGGGTCGGTCTTTAACTAGGGGTCGTCTGTAAGTCGCATGTCCTTAAGTAGGGGACTGCCTGTATCTGTAATATGTGAACAAGCCATGTTTGCTTTGTAGTCTGTACACCTGTAGGACATGGCTATGGCTGCTTGCACTTCTTCAGACGTCTCGTCACTTCACCTCCGCACAATAGTCCTGTTGCTTCAGGTTATCGAATCAACAAAAATTCTTAAAATTCCATGATCTGAAACTACATGTTTGGCAGAAAAGTTAAAGAAAACAGAAACCAAAACATAAAGGAAAAATAATAGATTTTAAGAATCTGCACCTTATGTATGAAATCCGTAAAGCCTAATAATTACCGTAATTACCTAAAGCTCATTAACATTCGATACCTGAAAATCAGATGGGATAACATTTATGTGGTCTTATATTCTCAGTCATAAAGATAATGTAGGTATAAACATGGCCCCCTTACGTATGGAGTGTAGGTGTGAGTACAGCTTACAGGAGGTCTCTCCAAAAATTTCAGCAGACTATAAATTCCTCATTTACCCGATAAGATGTACAATGATCTGATATTTACCCCCTACCCACAATATTCTTTTATGCCACAACCCCTTTAATGCTCAGTTATTTAATGCCCCATCCTTTAAGTAACTAAAGAGTCCCTAGCTGTCAATCTTAAAATTTTACTGCACAGCGCCAATCCCTCCTTTGTGGTTGAGCCTGGTACTGCAGCTGAGCTTTGTACAAGTTCATGACTCATTAGTGCAATACCAGACACAACCACACAAGGCGCTGTAATACATTATCATTGTCTCTTCTATCTGATGATCAGTGACATACGTGTCCCGTACAAGGCTGGGTTCTTCTTTAAGCTCACGCTCAGCCATATCTTGCACATAAGGAAGTGGAGGACGCGTCAGCTGAGAGTGTGGTTTCCCTCACCGTTTCACATACATAGAAAAAAAATGTCTTGCTTTTGTTTTTTTCCGAGCAGACGGGGCAGGAGGATGAAGATCGCCTCATTCAACGCCCGCAGGTTCGGGATAAAGAAGTGCACCGATAGCAAAGTGTTCCCAATCATCACAGAGGTGGGTGCAGACTGTCCGTGGCAGTGGAAGTGACATCTACTCTGAGAATGGAGGCCTGACATAGGACGGGGGTGGGATGGGCAGCGTGACACTCACAGGCAGGAGAGGCAGGGCCCCATAGCAGACTTCTCCATGGGGCCCCTCTTCCCCCTCAGAAAATACACACATTTGTTTACTCACACATTTATACACTCTTACATACATACACACATCTATACACACATTTATACACTGATATATACATTTATACACTTATATGGTACTGTCCTAATATCTGCTGACCACATGGGGGAAGTAAACTGCAGGAAGTAGATATGAGAGATCCCTAGTCCTGCCTTCCCCCTACTGATGGGAAGTCCGGCTCTTCTTAGTGAGCTGGCTCATTAGACTCCGCTCACTAAGAAGAGCCGGCTCCTCTGGCTCCTGAACGGCTCCCTATTAAATATACAGGCGGTCCCCTACTTAAGGACACCCAACTTACAGACGACCCATAGTTAAAGACGGACCCCTCTGCCCACTGTGACCTCCGGTGATGCTCTCTGAATGCTTTACATTGGTCCCAGACTGCAATAATCAGCTGTAAGGTGTCTGTAATGAAGCTTTATTGATAATCCTTACTCCCATTACAGCAAAAAATTTTTAAACTCCAATTGTCACTGGGGCAAAAAAATGTTTTGTCTGGATCTACAATATAAATATATACAGTTTCCACTTACATACAAATTCAACTTAAGTACGACCCTATCTTGTATGTAACCCGGGCACTGCCTGCATAATGGGGAGCCGCAGATTGTATCGGGTTAAAGGGGGCGTGATAAGCTGGTTAGGGGTGTGGTTAATGACACATCACTACTCCCCCCGGCCCCTTCCTGACATTTCTTATGGGAGCTGCCAGCTCAGCTGTGTGCTGTGGCAGTGTTATATACATATTACGTATGCATTACGTAGACATGAATACTGCAGACCTTTATGGTCATCTTATAGGCAAGGAACACTTCATTGGGGCTTGCGCAAAGAGGACCCCTATACATATATAATGGTATATGTGCACTAAGTAATCTCAGGTTTTTAAAAATGTGTATAAAAGTCAGTGTTTTGGGCATTTCCAGCATAGAGGGGGCTATAAATATTGGGAGGTATGTACTAGTGATGTGCCTGTAAAGGGGATCTACCACCCGGATGAAAGACTGTATGCAAATGATCCTGAGGGGCTCCAGGCTACATTAACACCTATGGATCCTGGAGCCCCTTTGGCTCATTTGAATACAGTTCATGAGAAAACATATGATTATTGAATTTTTATGTAGTTTCTGAATGACTAGCAGTTCACCTATTCCTTCCTCTTTCAGATTGTGTCGCGCTATGACATCACTATTCTTCTGGAAGTCTTTGACGCAAAGGAGAAAGCGGCCAAAAAGCTTGTGGAGCAGTTAAATAAGTGAGTGGCGCTATAATATTTATAATAGGAATAGGAAGATGTGTATAATAGCCAATTATCCTAACGAACAGTCAGTCCCACACCTTTTGCGGGACATAAAGATATATAAAATATCTGAGCGTTCTGCCAGAATTTTGGGGTCTGGTTATAAACATATGCACCCAAAATCATGGGTCGTTTTCCCTGATCAAAACAGATTATCTCCTTTTTCTGGTTGTGACTGTTATCTCAGTAGAGATTCTGAAATGAATAGGCCCGAAGCCTGACCACAACAGATCCATAGGCCTTGTTGCCCCTAACAACCAATCACAGTGCAGCTTTCAAGTTACCAGAACACTTTTATAAATGAAAGCTGAGTTCTCATTGGTTGATATGTGAAATAAAGCCAATGTATATGTTTTGTCTACTTCCACTGTCCCTGTGATGCCAACTGGTCCCTCGTAAATAATAAATGGTGTGATGTCCTCCAACATGGCCTCTAGTGCATATGTGAGCATAGCCTGACCTGGTACCTGCCCATAGATATCGCACAAGGCCCAGGGAGTCTGAACGCAGCTTTAGATGTGACTGGAGAAGAAAATATCTTGTAACTAAATCTTACTGTTCTGTTTCCTAGCACATGCGAGAATGGCGCATCTTATAAATATATAATAAGCAAACCCCTGGGAAGGAGTGACTACAAGGAACAATATCTCTTTATCTACAGGTAAAATTTTGACAGCAAATCAAGATTTTCAATTTGTAAAGGTTGTGTTTCCAGAAAGAGCGCCACACTTGTCTATAGGTTGTGT
Organism: Engystomops pustulosus; assembly: GCF_040894005.1. NCBI lineage: Eukaryota > Metazoa > Chordata > Amphibia > Anura > Leptodactylidae > Engystomops > Engystomops pustulosus. Next base: position 12,727,675 of record NC_092420.1, on the reverse strand, counting down.
CTGGTACTGCAGCCAAAATCTAGTGACCTATAGACAAGCTGCAGTGATCCGATCAATGACCAATCCGACTGCAATCATCTGTTTTACTATTAGGGATCAGTAAATCTATAAAATCCCTACATTTTGTGCTAAGGATGAGACCCTCCAGCCACACTCTTCAGTCGGGTGTCCCATATAATGTGTATTTCATTCCAGGGAGGACATGGTGTCTGTGAAAGACCAGTACCAGTATGAGGACAAGCAGAAAGGAGACGAGGATGCCTTCGCCAGAGAACCTTTTATTGTCAGATTTGAATCCAAAAAGACAGGTACCAAAAAGAGGGACAGAGTTTTTCAAAAACACCACAAAGTCTGAACTAGTTTCGGCAGACATGACAGTAATATCTGGTGGATTATCAGATGTTCCAGACTCGGACACATACGGTATTACTGCATCTGTGTATATGGCGCACATAGCCAGCTGAGGGGAGTAGTTGTGTGTCTCATACAGGGGCTCACATTGATTAGTCTGGATCGGGGGGGTCAATTAATTTCCCATGGAGCCTTATGAGAAATTGGAATGGTATTAGAGGGCCAGACTAATATACTTAAGCCTTTGTAGGGCTAATTCTTTCGAGCTTTTATAAATTTTAATTCCCCCAATATGTAAATTTCCTGAAGAGGCTACTGGGGAGTGGAGTAGCCAGAGCTGAGGCTACACGGCAAGCGACTCCACGCCCCAGTAGCCTCTTGCGCTTCGCCGACCAATGCATCTTCAGCGCGGAGCTGTGCGCACTTGTCTGTGAGGCCGCAGTCACACGTACCGCTAGGCGTCCGTCATAACGCGACGCTAGCGCACAGGGGGAGGTCCTCGGCCCAAATTCACATGCGTTTCCAGGGAAGCACATGCGTGTTCGGGCCAAGGTGCATTTACACAATAACAGACACCGGGCACGGATTGCCGATTGCGTGCGTTTCTATGCAAACGCATATGTGATCGTCCGCGGGCCACCCCAGTGCGTTTTTATTCCCTTACAAAACGTAATCAATTATGTGGCACCACCCTAATCCTTCCAGTGCCAGATGGGAGGTCCTAGACTTGAGTAGGCAGCCTGACTCCACCCAACTGGCAGGAGAGTCCTGAAAAATAGAGGACATTTATTGACATTCCCTTAAGTCCATTATCCCAAGTGATCAGATCCTCACGGTATTACATTCCTGTGGATTTTTGGGAAATCCTCTTAAATTTTACAACAGGAACTCATATATCCAGATGTCTTCTGTGTCCAGCATTGTGGAATTCTACTCATTATTACAGATCTGTGTAAGAAACAAGTGCTGGATTATCAAATCCAAGTAATTTCCCTCTTAGCGCTTGTAGCTGAGTAGATCTCATCCATGAAAGCTCCATGACTTCGCTCCTTTCTTAACTTGGGTGATGCCACACATAGCGTTTTTGGTTGCATGCTTAAAAACGGACCAAAAATGCACACGAGACATCACCCTTACAAAACATCAAGACTGAAAAAGTAAGTGTTTCTTCCATGGACTGTTCATAGAGTGTAGTAGGAGCTTTTATTTGTTTGTGTCTAGTTACATTACTGTTAACATTAGCAAAATGTAAATGTGATGTTAACACACATTGTAAACACATGCAGCAATTTTGCGTTTACATTGCTGTTTGTAAATACAAATGTTAACAGTAATGTAATTAGGCAAATCACCTCTCCTCAGCTGTTGTAATGTGCTTCAAAACGCAAACCAAACGCAACGTGTGACCGCGCCCTAACAAATATCCCTTTAACCTTCCAGCTGTTAAGGATTTTGTCCTGATCCCGGTGCACACTACTCCCAAAGACTCCTGCAAGGAGATTGATGAGCTGTATGATGTTTACCTCGTGGTTAAGGAAAAGTGGGGGACTCAGGTAATCAATAACTACTAATATTTTATACACAGAGCAACCCTTAAAGGGAACCTGTCACCAGCTTTTACCCCATTACACTACTAGCCCCCTCAGGCAGGGGATGAAATGTACTTTATAACATTCCCTCTTTTAAGTGAAATCTCACCCGTTTACCTATATCAAATCTCCTTCAAAGTCATGTGATAATGAGCAGAGAGGAGTCAGGCTGAGAGGCTAAAGGGGTAGTGTCATTTTAGATGCCTATTTGTTGGATTTTATAACAGCTAGAACAATGGTATACGATAAGAAGATAATTTTTGCCTTTGAGCTGCCTGTATCCCTGGTCCTGTCGAAACACAAGCCTGGTGCGATAGCTGCCATTGAACCCGACAGGTCAGGCTGAGAGGCAGGAGGGGTGGAATCATTTCAGATGCCCATATATTGGGCTTTATAGTATTGCCCCTATCATATCAAGCCTGTAGTTATGTGAGCTACAGAAACAGAGATACAGGCAATTAAGAAATTGGATTTTTATCAGCAGCTTGCAATCCCAATTATGACTTTCCCTGCCCATATCTCCAGTTCTGTAGCGCACAAACTAGATGTGGTTTTACAGATAAGATTCTGTTCTGATCATGGTTCTAGCTGCTATAGAGCCCAAGATATTGGCATCTAAAATTACGGTCCACTGCAGCCTCTAAACTTGACTCATCTCAGGCAAAAATGACTCTTCTCTGACCATTTCCAAATGACCTTGTACCTGACAGGACTGGTAATTTAATGGGGTAAAATCTGGCGACAGGTTGCCTTTAAATGGGATTTCCATTTTCCTGTAAAGTGAGTGATATATTAGCAAATGATAAGTCAGACAAGTCGCTGAGATTTGCTAATGATAATTTCCTTGCAGAGATATCACCAGATAAGGCAGACATATCATAAAAGTTAAAAAAAAAAATAATGATTTTCTCTCTATATAGAACATCATGCTTCTCGGAGATTTCAATGCAGACGGGTCGTATGTTTCAGCCAAAAAGATGAAAACTATAAGACTGAGGACGGATAAATGTTTCCACTGGCTGATCTCCGATGACAAGGACACCACAGCCACCAACACCACGGACTGCTCCTATGACCGGTACATGCACTTATACAATACAACCTGAAGGATCTGTACGCACTCGATTCATACTAGTAATGGGTCGGTCCCCGAATAAGCAGGCTCTTGTTTGTGAACGACCCGAGACGGCTCCAATCAGTAAACCGATGGCTCACCACGCCCCCTTTAACCCGATAAAATTGGGTTAAAAGTGGTGTGATGTGGGGTGACTTACAGGCCTGCTGCTCCCTATTCCATATTTAATAGGGAGCCGTTCAGGAGCCATAAGACCCGGCTCTTCTTAGTGAGCAGAGCCTAATGAGCCAGCTTGCTAAGAAGAGCCGGACTTCCCATTAGGCCTCTTGCACACTAGCGTTGCGTTTCACGTCAGGGTGCAATGCGTGAAAAACTGACGTTTTTGGCTGCGTTTTTGTTCCATTTTTCCTTGGAGTAATTAGCGTTTTTGCGTTTTTCACGCGCGTGTTGTTAGCGTTTTTGGCGCATTTTTCACGCGCGAGTCAATGGGAGACTCGAGCATTTTTCAAAGGGACCATGGATTGGGATTAAAATGGGTTATTTAATTAAAAAATAATGTCTTCTGATAAGTTGCAAACATCTGCGATCTATTCTTCACTGTTCCGCGCGTATATTATCTCCCGACAAGTTAGCAGATGTGAAGAACAGTGAAGAATAGAATAAAACCAGTGAACACAGTGAAAACAGTGACCACAGGATCATTTAAGATAAAAACACAGTGCAGAACACAGTGCAGAATAGATTACAGATGTTCGGCACATCTGCTTACTTGTCGGGAGATACGCGCGGAGCGGTGCGAACAAAATAGCATGTGAAGAACAATATATATGTGTGTAGAACACATTGCAGATGTATTTAAACATCTGCAATTTGTTCTTCACACACATATATATTGTTCTTCACATGCTATTTTGTTCGCACCGCTCCGCGCGTATCTCCCGACAAGTAAGCAGATGTGCCGAACATCTGTAATCTATTCTGCACTGTGTTTTTATCTTAAATGATCCTGTGGTCACTGTTTTCACTGTGTTCACTGGTTTTATTCTATTCTTCACTGTTCTTCATTGTGTTTTTTTAATTAAATGATCGTTCGCGAGCAGGGGAAATAATGTTATTCTGGTCACCTAGCAACCCTTACGTACAAAACGCATTGCACTCGCATTGCACTTGCAATGATTGCGAGTGCAATGCGTTCTTGATGCATCTCCATAGACTTGAATGGGGCGTGAAAATTGCGCGTGACTCGCAAAAATAGAGCATGCTGCGATTTTGACGCGCGTGCAAACGAACGCAAGCACGCGCGTTGAAAACCACGCAAATGGAGAAAGACCCATTGAATACAATGGGACAGAGTGCAATGCGAGTTCTGAGCGTCAAATGCACGCGCAGAACTCGCGCGTGAAAAACGCCAGTGGAGAAGGGGCCTTACTATTTCATACATGGGAGCAGGACCCCGCTCTCATGATGAGTGGAGCCCCACAAGCCAATATGTAACCCCATAACCTTTAAGTACATATTTAAGGCCATCCAAGTTGCAAAGCTTCATCCTCCACCTATACGTAGCCACCTACATCCATTGCGGTTCCGGAGTCATACTGACTTTATGACCCCCTGAAATAAAGACTTACCATGGGAATTCCTTGATTTTATATTTTCTCTTGTCTTTAGGATAGTCGTACACGATGATCTGTACCAACATGTTGTTCCGGACTCAGCCAAACCCTTCAACTTCCAGCAAGAATACAAACTGACGGATGAGGAGGTGAGATACTACAGAATAAAGGGGGATTCCACCCCGCGGCACATAACGGCCGTCTACTGTCCATCAGTCCCAGAGACATTGGGGCACATTTATCTTAGTCTGATGCACGGTTTTTGGTTGTATTTTAGTGACTTTTTGGGCACATTGTGGTAGTTGTGCAATTATTTGCCTTTTTTAACACGTCGCTTGTAGAAGCTTCCCAATTTGCACCTGATGTGCGCCTAAAAGGGTGCAAATAATTACTCAAAAACACACTAATCCTGACCATGTGTAGGAAACACAATAGTAGTGGCTACCCAAAAATTCACAGTAAAAAAATAAAAAGTAAAAAAAAAAAAAAAAAAACACACTATGTGACACAGGGGGTCATTTATCACATTTCCTTTTTGTTTTTCTGTGATTTGCACCTTTTCTTTCCTTTTTTTTTGCACGCTATTTGTGCAGATTTTTTTGGAGACTTTTTTGTGCACCTCATATCATTGACATTTACTACACATGGTCAGGACTGACGCGTTATTGCACAATTATTTGTGTCCTTTTCGGTGCAAATCAATGTTAAATCAGGAGCAAACAGCTGGAGAAATATAAAGACAAATTAGGTGTAAACCAAGAAACGGCTACAAAGCGGAAAAAAATAAAAGAACAAAAAAAAAATGGCCAAAATACCCCAATAAGCTCAAAAAGTCACAAAAATACAAACAAAAAACCTGCATCAGATTAAGATAAATTCGGCCCCATAGACATGAGACTATAAAGACAAGGTGCGGGGAAAAAAAAAAAAAAAAAAAAGGCAAGAAAAGGGCGCAAATCATAGCAAAACAAAATGTTATAACTGTCCCCATTGAATGATGCAGTAGGGCGCAAGCTCCACTGTGCTCTTGGATGGGATAATGTGAGTGGATGTACCACGTATCATGGTTGGGCGGTAGAACAGATGTGTATAATGTGTTACCCATCTCCTTGCAGGCGCTGGCAGTGAGCGATCACTACCCGGTAGAAGTGGAGTTGGCAGCAGCTAAAGGAAAAGCTACAAAGAAGAAGTGAACAAAATCAGAGAATTTCAATACCTGCACCCACAGGGTTCTACTAAGCCAAACAGAGATCCTTGAACAACCCGATCGTGATCATATCCTGGATCAGCAGAACCGCAGATGTCAGTATCTTATAGTTGTATTATAGCCATATGAAACTAGTCCTAGGCCACCATCAGTCTTAAATATGGACCATATGTGACTATTTCTCAGACTGGACACTGTGCAGGGAGACATAAGGGGAACACCGATTTACCACAACTTGCCAAATCTGGAAATCATGGACTATATAACAAGGCTGCCTAAAACAGTCCTTAATCAGCTCATTTATGGACCACAGTGACAGATCAGAACAGACAGGAATCCAGAAGATAGATGGGATTAACAGGACTACAATTTACACATATTTATAGTCTGTGACCATGGCAACACCTACATTTGCATAGGAGCTGTATACATAAATATAGAAAGGGATTATTTGTAATCAAAATGAATCCCTTTGGAGAGAATAGGAAAAAACGAAAAAAAACTTTTAGTATGAAACATACGGCATTATAAAGGATCATGTATAAGAATGCGGATGTGCACAGGACGATCAGTGCTTCATGACTGATATAACATGTCTGTATACATGGAAATGATCTGTTACACCTAAATACTTATGCAGGATGGAAAATAAAGGAACTTGATGTTTTTTTAAGGAATCTCACAATGTATTCTATTACATTCAGCCATCAAGGAGGTCCAATGTGGAAAAATTGAGGTTAAAGGGATATTCATATAAATAAGCCTCATCTGTGTTACCCCATTAAAGGGACTTAAAGGGACTGTCCTACCAATACACATTCAAAATTAAAACACATTTCCCTTACATTGTATGGTGCCACCTGGTGTTCACTGTGTAAAGCATCACGCGCATCCACAATTAGGTTTGTACGACAAATAATAGCCAAATACTCAGTTAAGGACGTCCAAATCTGCCAAACATTGTGCAAAGTTTTAAAATTGGAAGTAAATGGCACCAAATCTCCCCCATTAAAGGGATAGTCCCTGCTAACTGATTACTGGGGGGGGGGGGGGGGGGGGGTGTAATGACCGGGATGCCCATTGATCAGGAGAACAGGGGGCCTCTGTATCCTGAATGGATGGAGTGCAGGTTCGGTATGTTTCTTGTTCATTCATTCAGTGTCTATAGCAGTGATGGCTAACCTATGGCACTGGTGCCAGAGGTGGCACTCGGAGCCCTTTCAGTGGGCACTCAGGCCATCACCAGAGATGACTCCAGGTATCTTCCTGCAGTCCCAGACAGCCCAGGACTTGCTGTGCACAGAGCTATATTAAAGTGACAGCTGTACCAGGGACTATTTTCTGCTTTATTGGTGTCCTCAGGTGCTGGTATCAATGAAAACTGTGACAGAGAAGGGAGTATGAATCACAAATTAAATTTCTGTGCTGGCACTTTGCGATAAATAAGCGGGTCTTTGTAGTAGTTTGGGCACTCGGCCTCTAAAAGGTTCGCCATCACTGGTCTATAGGATCGAGTACTACAAGTGCCATAGAGACTGAATGAAGTTAATGGACATATAGGACCCCTGTTTTCACAATTAAAGGGGTCCCTCAGTTCAGTCCTCAGCTGCAATCTCCAGTCTCGAGGAAAGGAGAACATTTTTATTCTTAGGACAATCACATTGGGTTCATTTATCAGAATTGGTGGAAATTCCTCCGATTTTTTTCACATTTGTATCAGTGGCGAGGAGCGAGTTAGGTCCATGGGACAGAGGTCACATTTTTTTCTTTATTTGTGGTTCTGACACGTACATCGCAGCATTAAAAAAAAGCAAAAAACCCAAAGTTTATTAACATTGTACACAAAAACCTTGAGCCGCCGAGCAGAGCGGCGCCCCCCGGAGGCTCCTCTGGATACGGATGAGGAAGCAGGATTGTAAACACAGACATCACTTCTTCCCAGATTTCTTTATTCCACCTCCAGCTGGAGACGACAAAAAGAAAATGTTACCGATATGAAGAGGACAGAGACGGGTGATGCATCTTCATGTACAATGTTTGACACCTCAAAATTATCTGACGCTGGTTTCTAACAGGGATACTCGGCTGGGGTGAGCGTACATGTGTAAGAGAGGGTAGGCAAAGAACAATGTCAGATAAACGAAAATTCTATTCTATGCAGCGTGTATGGAGGCCTTAAAGGGGTTTTCACACAAACTAAAGTTAGGTCCCATCTCTATGGAGCCGACTGAGATCGCTGAGCTCGCCAATTTCCGTCAGCTCCGTAGAGATTAATGAAGAAGAACAGTCATGCACGGCCGTCTGCTCCATTACTCTGACAGAGCAGCGAGGGGTCCGGCTGAGGTACCTGGGACCCCTCGTTTTCGCAATCTGTGGGGGTCTCAGCACTGAGACCCCCACTCATCAGAAAGTTGTTAGGCCCTATCCTGTGGATAGGGCCTAACTTTAGTTTGTGGGAAAACCCCTTTAAAGAGGTTCTCTGGAGGTGGAAAAACATGGTTGCAGTCTTCCAAAAACAGCGCCTCATCTGACCATGGGTAGTGTGTGGTATTGCAACTAAGCTCCATTCATTTCTATACAGCTGAGCTGCAGTACTGGCAGTAACCATGGTCAGGTGTGGTGCTGTTTTTGGAAGACTGCAGCCATGTTTTTCCACCTCCTGAGAACCCTTTTAAGGCTGGCCAAACACAAACAGCTGAGCATACGCCATCTTTATACACATGTATGCTGGGCTGAGGTGATGGGGTCAGGACACTACTGCCAGGCACCACCTCACATAGACAATCAGACATGATATAGGGGCTTGTCATCCTGCGCATCACAAGCAGATTACATGGGGAGTTCCCATTCATTACAGTAAAAGAGGACCTGCAGATAGCAAGGGATCCCAGATATTAAAGGCATCTACCCTCTTTCCAGAAGACATGTCTTATACCACAGAGACCTTTTAATCTCCAACTTTCCTAATCCTTATCTTTCCTATATCGGAGTATATGGACATCAATGTAATGTGTAAGGTCAACCTAAGCAAAAGAGAATAATGAAATGATTGTATCCCTTGCTTCTCCCCTACAAGACCAAACCAGACACAAGGCTCAGATCTCATCAGCAAAGTCCCCCCCAGACACAGAGGACAAGAATCCCGTCATTACACGCATTCCCAGCTTACTTAAAGGACCCTTCTGGGACGCTTTGCCCTTCATTTCGTCCAGCTTCTTCTGCTCTTCTTTCTGTTTTTGCTTGAACGCCACATCATCCTAAAAATGTAAGAAAATAGGGAATTCAATTCACCACATAGAAGTTCTTTACAAGTTTCCAGTCTCAGGATCAACAATTTCTGTTCATTGACAACAAGCAGGGATCTTCTATATGGGGAAGTTGCAGAACTGCTTCTAATGAAAGAACTTTTTGCTTCTACGCACCCAGTGTGGGGGCCATGTGACTATAGTTGTCTGGCACGTGACAGGGGTTTGTAGCCCAGTCAGCTCTTCTATTTCTATGGTGGCCGCATTAGACCTGAGCTGACTGTAGCTTCGCGAAATAGGAACAAAGAAGGTAAAACTGCACAAAATTCCAGACCTCTGTGCATGTACAAGTCAGTAACTTCATCTGCCCCATTAGACAATGCTCCAAAATACTGGTCTCCAACACAACACAACAGTCCAGATATCCTAAAACTACAACTCCCAGCATGCAGCTGTCAGACATGGTCTGGAGTCTTACAGCTGCTGACAAGCAAAAGGTTGGAAGTGAGTGTTCTGTTAGAGGGTTGTAATCCCATTACATGCCAAAATGTGGGGATATCCTTAAAGGTAGAATTCTGGATTCATTATTTGATCATATATCCATAGGATCAGTGAGTGAATGAATATCAGATTGGCAAAAGGACAAAGTCAGCCCCCCATCAGTTAGTTTAGAGACCACAGCATTCAGTTGAGCACTGCAGTCTCTTACGTGTCTATGAAGCACAGCGCCATACATTGTATAGTGCCCGTGCTTAGTATTGCAGCTCAGTACCATTGACTTGAATAGGACTGGGCTGTAAACTGGCCATGTGACAAATGGATAGAATATCAAAGACCTGGGAAATGGAAGTGGGACAACAGTCGCTTCAAAAAGCCAATTAGGGGGGCTTCAGGTCCTGCACCCTCATCTATCTGATCCCCTACCTTAAATTTTGGACTAAATCTCATTAACTCTCATAGATGTACAATATTTACATAGGAGGGAGTCTTCTTAGCACATCCCTCAAATCCACCCAAAAATAATTTGCGCCATGTAGCATTGCTCCACATTTTCGTATTTAGTTTTCCCAGTTAGGACTTATTCATACAATTTATTTCTCTTCACTCCAATTAGTCTTATCTTATATGGCGGAATCTGTGTGCACTATATAAATAAAGGAATTATTATTATTATTTGCAGCACCTTCCACCAGCCACAAAGTGAAGACCCTGGAGGAGACACTCACCTCGTCTAAGTCTTTGGGCCCCTTCTTGGGCTGCTTTAAGGGCTTCTTCTTACCACCTGCAAGGCAAAACCGAGTCAAAAGCTCTAGAAAAATATAACACACACCCTTAAAAGCAAAAAACTGTAAAAATGAACAGAAGCAGAAACCACCAATCAGAAAGCTGTTTACATTCCAGCTATAGAAGCTGAAAGGAGAATGCACCAATAAGATGACAGCTTTCATTTTGCAACTTATAAACAGCGATTCGATTGGTCGCTATAAGCTTACATTTCCTCTACAGCAGTAGATAACCATAATAACCAGCGGCTTTGTCATCATGTGTCGCGCACTGAATGCTGGGACATGTAGTTCCCCATTAGCACTCCAATTCCTACTAAGGGTTAAATACCACCAATCCAAGTATCCAATCATAAAGTAGGGTCATTGATATGGCCGCCGCCATGACAGCGGGTCCTCCCAGGTATCTCCCACCCCCAGGATGGCACCGGATCCCGCCGGCCCCGGATCAAATCACTAACCTTCTCTGCCAGACATCTTCGCGGCTTCTGGTAGACAAGGCCCCCAACACTAAACCAGGAATAGGTGGCTATCCGAATGCCTGAGACAAAGCACTTCCGGTTTAGTAATACTATACAAAGGACCCCTCAGCTGAGGCGGATGTAGCTGGCTTACATATTGCCTGCGCTAAAGGTTTTCCTCCTTAATTCGCAAATAATCTACAAATTATATAGCATAGAGCAAAACCTTAATAAAAAATTAGCAACTGAATTTTTTTATTGATTATAATATATCTTTAACGCCTTTAAAGATGAGTAAAGCGGCCATATTGGTACACCCAACTAATCCTAGTTATTCCCCGGAAGTAAGATCTCAAGCTTTCAGCCATTTTGCTACACCTTCTCTGGTATGTTTTAACAGTCTGGAATACGGCGGAAGTATGGCAGCGGCCATCTTGGTACACCCCATTGTAGCAGGAAGAGTTGAAGTCCATAGAGAACGTTGTCACCTCTGTGTCATCTGCGCTGGGATCCTTTAGTATGAAGAATGTATGAGGACAGGTAATGGAGACTTTAGAGGAAAAATGACTTGAATGATACAGCAGTGCTGGAAATATAAGAGCAGCAGGGGCGAGTTTGTAATTTGCTTTGATGTGAGATTACTGAGAGCTCAGCCCTGCTATATCTGTGTCTGTCCACATGAAGCCAGGACAAGGGTGCTGCATTTCCTTCCCATAATGCATCCTGTTGCCACCCCCTGTGCAGGTATTTGACGCATTGGACCAAGCATTTTCTTCCTTTGCTCCATGGTCCAGTTCTGGTGCCCCTCGTAGGGGCTATTGGCATTGGAAAGGAGCCTCTGATGACTGTTTTGGGCATCAATGATTGGTGTCAGATTCTCGCCAATCTCAGATCCATCACATATAAGGATTTTGTTTTAGCATCTATGACTTTTGCTGCTTTGCTTATCCTCCATACTTTACACTGCAGTGCGGTGATGATTGGGATTAGCAGAATTTTTCACATTCTTCTAGGATTCAGCACATTAAATCCTCTCTCTCTCTTGCAGGTACATTGTCACCCATTGTGTCACCCTACTATGAGACGTTTCTCTGGTCTACAAGTTGCCATGAAGCCCCCGCATCCTCCATCCATTCTGCTGGCCCAACGTATTAAGGTGCTGAGTGTAAGGACCTTGTGCACCCCTGCATCCAAACCTCCCGACATCAGACCAGACCCTGAAGCCCCCGGTTTCCCCCCTTTACAGAAATGGGTGGAAACTGGTAAAAACGTGGGTAGAAATTCCATGGAGAAAGTGTCTGCTACGGCCCGGTACTGGTGGGAACGGTATGAAGAGTTTGTAGGACTGGTGGAGGTCCGGGAAGCTCAGGGGAAAGTAGCTGAGGTAAGTAATAACTAATCTTCTCCATTCACATCCAGAGCTGCTGTCAAAATACTGCATTTCCATGTCCTGATAGTCCTGATCTTTCTCTACCACATGTAAAGAACAGTCATAAAGTGGGTTCACATTTTATACTTTCAAATCCAGCGCCCCCTCTGTACACTGGTTGGGTGTGGTATTACAGCTCTGCCCTATTGACTTCCTTGAGGATGAGCTGCACTACCTGACACACCGAGGTGTGGTGCTGTATGGGTCTTGTAGAGGGGTCCCCTTAATTCTGTGTTACCCAGAAACACGGATCAAAGAACATCTAAAAGACAGTGCAATCATGGATTGTTACCCGGTAACCCCTTTTAGAGGACACTGGGTAGACTGAGAACCTGTCATGCAAATGAACCCACCCAAACTAAATAATTCATTAAAACTATGATAAAAAAGCATTGCCCTTACCCCTAAATAGTTCCTTTCCATTATTGCAATGTTAAAACTGAGTGATGTCATCTAAAGTCCTATGACATCTGCAACGTCTACCCCATGTATGTGATAAGATGAAATCACAGCAACCTCCATGGAGGATGGGGAGGAGTAGAAGTCCATGGAGGCTGCTGTGATTTCATGTGATCAGATAGGTTGCAGATGTCACAGGACTTTAGATGACATTACTCTGGTCACATGACATGCTGAGAAGTGGCATGGAACATAGTGAGGAGTAGATGGGAGTTGAGGAGTTGATAAAGTTGATTTTATGGGGATGTGAGGGAAACAATTTTTAGCTGAAAGAAGGGGGCAGTTACTTAATAGGGCTCTATGGGAACCTGGCATTAGTTGGATTTGTGAAAATGTGGTGACAGGTTCCCTTTAGGTAATACTGTCCCTAAAGATTTAGTGGTTATGCATATGAGATGTATACTCAAAAGGTAAGAGGTTTTGAGCCAGGATTATTTGCACAGTGATATAAACGTGTCCTGTGTTTCCCAGGCAGAGAAGGATTTCATGGTGGCTCGTGGGATCGTACGAGAGGCTCGTGAAAATGTGGAGACCCAACAGGTTAAGCTGAAAGAAGTGCGGGACCGTCTGGACAGAGTGTCTCGTGATGACATCCAGTATCTGGAGCTCGCCACTATGGAGCACAAACTCCTGCAGGTAGAGCAGCCAATCAGATCGTGAGAATGATGACAGCAGCAGCAGGAGAGGAGTGTGATGATGTTGTAGAGGGCAGTGACCCGTACTTAGATGGGTATTGGAAGCAGCAGCGCAGAGTATTTCAGCAGATGAGTGATAGGAGCATGGTCACCAGCAGCGCAGAGTATTTCAGCAGATGAGTGATAGGAGCATGGTCACCAGCAGCGCAGAGTATTTCAGCAGATGAGTGATAGGAGCATGGTCACCAGCAGCGGAGAGTATTTCAGCAGATGAGTGATAGGAGCATGGTCACCAGCAGCGCAGAGTATTTCAGCAGATGAGTGATAGGAGCATGGTCACCAGCAGCGCAGAGTATTTCAGCAGATGAGTGATAGGAGCACGGTCACCAGCAGCGCAGAGTATTTCAGCAGATGAGTGATAGGAGCATGGTCACCAGCAGCGCAGAGTATTTCAGCAGATGAGTGATAGGAGCACAGTCACCAGCAGCGCAGAGTATTTCAGCAGATGAGTGATAGGAGCACAGTCACCAGCAGCGCAGAGTATTTCAGCAGATGAGTGATAGGAGCACAGTCACCAGCAGTGCAGAGTATTTCAGCAGATGAGTGATAGGAGCATGGTCACAGCAGCACAGAGTATTTCAGCAGATGAGTGATAGGAGCATGGTCACCAGCAGCACAGAGTATTTCAGCAGATGAGTGATAGGAGCATGGTCACCAGCAGCGCAGAGTATTTCAGCAGGTGAGTGATAGGAGCACGGTCACCAGCAGCGCAGAGTATTTCAGCAGGTGAGTGATAGGAGCATGGTCACCAGCAGCGCAGAGTATTTCAGCAGATGAGTGATAGGAGCATGGTCACCAGCAGCGCAGAGTATTTCAGCAGATGAGTGATAGGAGCATGGTCACCAGCAGCGCAGAGTATTTCAGCAGATGAGTGATAGGAGCATGGTCACCAGCAGCGCAGAGTATTTCAGCAGATGAGTGATAGGAGCATGGTCACCAGCAGCGCAGAGTATTTCAGCAGATGAGTGATAGGAGCATGGTCACCAGCAGCGCAGAGTATTTCAGCAGATGAGTGATAGGAGCATGGTCACCAGCAGCGCAGAGTATTTCAGCAGATGAGTGATAGGAGCATGGTCACCAGCAGCGCAGAGTATTTCAGCAGATGAGTGATAGGAGCATGGTCACCAGCAGCGCAGAGTATTTCAGCAGATGAGTGATAGGAGCATGGTCACCAGCAGCGCAGAGTATTTCAGCAGATGAGTGATAGGAGCATGGTCACCAGCAGCGCAGAGTATTTCAGCAGATGAGTGATAGGAGCACGGTCACCAGCAGCGCAGAGTATTTCAGCAGATGAGTGATAGGAGCACGGTCACCAGCAGCGCAGAGTATTTCAGCAGATGAGTGATAGGAGCACAGTCACCAGCAGCGCAGAGTATTTCAGCAGATGAGTGATAGGAGCATGGTCACCAGCAGCGCAGAGTATTTCAGCAGATGAGTGATAGGAGCACAGTCACCAGCAGCGCAGAGTATTTCAGCAGATGAGTGATAGGAGCATGGTCACCAGCAGCGCAGAGTATTTCAGCAGATGAGTGATAGGAGCACAGTCACCAGCAGCGCAGAGTATTTCAGCAGATGAGTGATAGGAGCATGGTCACCAGCAGCGCAGAGTATTTTCATGTCATAATGAAAGTGACGTTAGGAAACATTCAGGTCACAGATTCTCAGAAGCACAGAGTATTTCAGGAGGATGGAGAAGTGACTTGTCCACTCACATGAGGACAGTGTTGTCATAGGAGAGCGATGGACAGAGATGAGACCTGCTCCACAGCAGCACAGAGTGTTTAAAGGGCATCTACCACCACAATGAAAGACTGTATGCAAATGAGCCTGATGGGCTCCAGGATCCATAACACCTATGGAGCGCGGAGCCCCTGAGGCTCATTTGCATGCAGTCCTTCATCCTGGTGGTAGATGCCCTTTAAGGACATAAGTGTGTATCAGTGGAAACACATATTTGTCTTTTGGAAAGCGATTTTCTCACAAGGTCGGAGCCTGGGAATCCTGTTCCATCCCACTACATAAAAGAAGGAAGAGGGATGATTAGGGGACATGTGGTTTTTATTCTTCCTTCATGTTTTTCATAACATTTTATTCATAAAGGAAACATTTCCTCTAATTACAAAGCAAATTTTAAAAATATGGATCCATAATTAACCCCTTTAACACGTCATCAGAAGAAATCTCATGACTCCATCCACAAACCATTTGTTGCCCGTAAGGACGAGGTATCTAATGGAGGCTTAAAGGGGCGTGTAGACAGTTTTTTAAATTGAAATTAGCTATGTGTCTCCATGGTGACAGACTACAAGTATCTTTTAGCTAAATTGGGGCGTCAGATCTTCATCCCATTCTTAAAAGGACATTGTCATTACATTTTAAACCATTATACTACTAGCCCCCTCCGGTATAGGATGAAATGTGAAATCTCATCTGAATACCTATTAAGAATCTCTTCCAAATTCATGTGAAAATGAGCAGAAAAGAGTCATATTTTACCTGAGATGAGTGAAATCTAGAGAATGCATCTATTCTATAGCACCTAGAAACCTGCTGCTGGTGTCATATCAAAGATAAGAACCTCATCTTTCAGATCACATCAGGCTTGTGATTATGTGCAGCTTACATTACCAACTATTCCTCTTACTGCCTGCATTTACTGTATTGTAGCTCACAAATCACAAGATGAGTTTCTTATCTTTACTGTGACACCAGCATCCGTTTCTAGGATCTATAGAAGAGAAGATTTAGGGCTTCTGAAGTGACCTTCCTCTGCAGCCTTTAAATCTCACTAATCTCCGGCAAAATATGACTCTTCTCTGCTCATTGTCACATGACTTTGGGGGAGATTTTTTTTTAAAATAGGTAAACAGGTGAGATTTCACATAAGAGGGAATTCTTAAAAGGACATTTCATACCTGACCTGCGGGGCCTGGGTGTTTAGTGGGGCAAAACCTGCTGACAGGTTCTCTTTGAGCCGAGCTGATAAATTAGAAGGACCTCTTTCCGGGAATTTTGCGTTCACATCCAGTAATTTCTCCTCTTCTTTACTCAGGAAGAAAAAAGACTCCGGACGTCATACATCAACGCCGAGGAGTCGGAGCGGGAGAAGTTTGCGCTCTTTTCCGCCTCCGTGAGGGAGAGCCATGAAAAAGAGAGGACCAGAGCCGAGCGGACTAAGAACTGGTCGATCATCGGCTCCGTCCTGGGGGCCATTATTGGGGTTATGGGATCAACTTACATCAACCGCGTCCGGCTCCAGGAACTGAAGACCTTGGTCCTGGAGGCGCAGAAGGGACCGGCGAGCCTACAGGAGGCCATCCACCAGCACGCCACCGTGCACCAGAGCCAGCAGAAGGACCTGGGGGACCTGATTGTAGCACTGAGGACCATGGTGCCTTCTTCTGTGCCGCCCGATCACCACTCTCAGGACCGGGGGTCTGCAGCGGCGGCTTCTTCCGGCTCACTAGATCGGGTGTTATCAGCCATTAGGGAACACATGGAGTATACTAAAGAAACCGGGAAAAACCTGGACAGTTTGGAGCAGAAATACGGGAACATGGAGAAGAGTCTTGGAACAATCGCAGGGGATCTGCAGAACGTGAGGTCTAAGGTGTCCTTAAAGGCACCTGCAGGGTCAGTGGTGGGCTCTGGCCTGGACGGACCCCTCCAGGGTGTTATACTAGAACTATCGGAGGCTGAGCAGAGACTGAGCTCCCAGATCAGCCGGACCTCCATGTACAACAGCGCCCTGACATGTACTGCCCTCGCCCTGTCCCTCCCCATATTGTATCTTCTACTGAAAGGAAACTGAAGAGGCTAGAAATAAAGAATCCTACAATTACTGAGGTTTTACACGGGGTGGTGGGTTTATTATTATGCAGATTCATAAGTTCAAATGGGGATCAGAATCAAAATGGTCAAATCAGAGGATTGAGGAGAAGCCCAAATGCTGGGGGTCTTAATTCCCACTGGGCCCCACTCACTTCTATGGGACTACATAGCTTCTATAGAAATGAATGGAGCGGTCACATGGGGCCCTTGTAGGCCCCCTTCTTGCGATTGCTGAAGGGGCCCCACATTGATGCCCCAGGTACTAGGACCGTGGATTAGTGTCATTTGTATCACAATAATAATTTCTTTATTTATATGGCGCACACAGATTATGCAGCGCTGCACAAAGCATGCCCCATGGGGCTCACAATCTAATCAACTTACCATTATGTTTTGGAGTGTGGGAGGAAACTGGAGCACCCGGAGGAAACCCATGCAAACACGGAGAGAACATACAAACTCTTGTTGACCTTGTTGGGACTAGAACCCAGGACTCCAGCAGTGCAAGGCAGAAGTGTTACCCACTCGGCCACCGTGCCTTTAAAGAGCTCCCCATAGGCTCATCAACCTCCCTTGCGTCCTTACCATCATTTCACGCGATTCTAGTATCATCAGAACTGGGGTCCATGGTGGACACCTATAGAACTCATGGAGAACATACAAACCCCTTGCACACGCCGTCCATATGTATCCAGTCACCAGAACCGAAGAGAAGACGTCTTGATGGAAGATGAAGATCCGGTCTTCTGACAAGTTCATCCATGTGCTGATATCTTAGCTGGACCTGTGACCCGGCTGATACTGATGGTTGTTGATGGATCTTCTCAAGTGAGGTCCACAAGAACCGGCTTGCTGATGCAGTCTCTGCACCCAAAAATCTCTGTTGATAGAGTCGCCTCCTACGCACAAGGGCAGGACCCAGACCAGAACAATGATCCCTAATTCTGACCCCCCCCCCCCTTCCCCAATACTGTCCCTGTCTGCTTATTGGGTCCACCCTAAACACTAGCCAATAACTGAGCGTCGTTCCCTTCTTGTGCTGAAGTGTAGACATGTAGCAAGACAAACAAACCAATAACCCTAAAGAGACAATCTGAGTCACAACAAGATGACAAAGAAGGTACAAAATCGAAAAGACAGGGGAATAGTCAAGTCAATATATAAACAATATAGAAAAACCAGGATCCCAGAGAGCCAGCAGTCCAGCAAAGTCTATATGTATTACATTGGAGTCCTGCAAAGGAGGGAACTCAGAAGCTCCACCCACGAGGAACTTTATTTGCCATTATCAGTACATATATACAGGGAGAAGTGAAACTGTGTGTGTTTTGGCTGTGTGACTATAGGGCAGTGATGGCTAACCTATGGCACTGGTGCCAGAGGTGGCACTCAGAGCCCTTTCTGTGGGCACTCAGGCCATCACCAGAGATGACTCCCGGTATCTTCCTGCAGCCCCACACAGCCCAGGACTTGCTGTGCACAGAGCTATTTTAAAGTGACAGCTCTACCTGGGACTATTTTCTGCTTTATTGGTGCCTCAGGTGCTGGTATCAATAAAAACTGTGACAGAGAAGGGAGTATAAATCACAAATTAAATTTGTGTTGGCACTTTGCGATAAATAAGCGGGTCTATGTTGTAGTTTGGGCACTCGGCCTCTAAAAGGTTCGCCATCACTGCTATAGGGTGACCTTAAGAATTACCGCTGAAGAGAGTTTGATGAGGGTGGGAGTCGAGGTCCCCCTGGATTTGGTAAAGATCTCTACAGGTGTCTCGTCCAACCCTCCAGACAAGGGGCTCCTGACCTGTCCGGCACTAAGCCCATAGCCTGGCAGTACATATGGTGTCAGAGCAAAGAGTAGTGAGATCTCATGGCTCTGACTACATGGGGGTCAGTGGTCGCCTAATTCCCTGGTGGGCAGGGGGGTTAATCGCTACAACACATTAACGTTCTTACACAAAGTTGTGACTTTATTGCATAAATTCACATTTTTGACAGGACCTAATGGGCATTCCCCCCCCCAAAAAATCAAAACTCATGAGCAATCAACGATCAAATCCAACTTTACAAGGTGATGTTTATGTCTGGGAAAGCTGAGTATCACCCGGTGCGGCCATGACAGAGATGTTATGATCTATATATGAACACGGGCAGATAAGTAGCTGCCCCATAAGACAGCGCCGCTTATCTCCGGAGACTGGTAGACATGCAGTCATTTAGACCGTTGTCTCTCCTTCATGCCACGACTTTCTGTGCCCCCAAAAGTTCTCAAATTCTTTACTCTTACAAGGAACAGCGCCCCTCTTCTTTCTGGGTTGTATCTGATATTACACTTTGGTTCTATGGTAGTGAATGGGGTTGATGATCAGACGTTGATAAACTATTTTAGGATCCTATGGATTGGTTATCAATAAGGTAAAGCGAGCTGCAATACCAAACACAACCTGTGGACAGAGGTGGCGCTGTTTTTAGAAATGTATCAATTGCGGTGGGTAAATGTACTGACATAAATGACAAGTCTTTCCAGAGCCTCCCCGAGAATCATGGGAAATAAGGTCCGTTTGGGTCGAGCTGGACTCTTCTATGGACTCTGGTTCTGCTCATATGTCCTACTGACTCGGCTTTTTGGGTTCAAACGTCATGATTTCCATGTGACTCAAACCTGGGGAAGCATAAAAGAAGATCACATACACATCTACCGAAAATATAATCAGATTACTGTGGATACTGCAAAATAATCGGAACCCCAAATCTGACTCTATCATGAAAATATATAAAATCATGAAAATATATAAAATACCCTCAGGTCGTGTATTGGGTTTACAGGGGGTAAAAATCTCCCCACAAAGTCAGGCAAATATGACTCTTCTCATCCCATTTTCACATGAGATGAGTCAAGTTTAGTGGTTCCAGGGGGAGTGTAACCTCAGATGTCTCTATTTTATGTTCTATAGCACCTAGAAACATGCTGCTGGTGTCATATTAAAGATAGGGATCTAATCGTTCAGGCTCTTGGCTTATTATGACACCAGCAGCTTGTCTATAGGTGCTGAGGAAGTGACACTCCGCTTCAACCACTAAACTTAACTCATCTCATGAGGTGAGAAGAGTCATTTTTGCCGAATTTTATTGAAATTCTTTTTAAATAAGATTTCACATAAAAGAGGGAATTCGGCAAAGGACGCTTTATCCCCTACCAGTGGGGGCTGGTAGTTTAGTCATGTAAAACCTAAGTTTATCTTTAAAATACTTTTTAATATAATTCCATTTTAAAGAACTCTGCTTGCGGCCAGTGAATGGAATCAGCCACTAGCTGTAAATCTGCACAGACCAAATACTTCTTTGAAATAAGACTTTACCAATATTATGTCCATATGATCCGTATTTCTGTCGGCTAGAGCACAATGTTGTCTTTCCAGTGCTGAGTTTTTGCTACAGTGTATCAGTGCGGAATCCAGGCTGAGCAGCTGACAGCATAGTTGCCAACTCTTTTGGTAAGTTCAGGAGGCTCCTGAATCAAGGAGATACCTCCTGGAGTCCAAGGAGAGTGGACAAGTCTGCCAAATCTTCTGAGCATATGGTAATTTCGGTAATTTATGGTAATAATGTGACATGGGGACATTACGTTACAAAATTCCTGCCCTAAAACGCTGTCCGTCATACTTACTTTTCCATTCTGGAATCGCAAGCTCCAGGCTTTCAAAAGAGTCATCATATTTTTCAGCAGGAGGGTCAGGATCAGATTCGTGATATTCCGCTAAGTAGGGATGTGCCAGACACTCGGCAGCTGATAATCTTCTCTCCGGGTCCAAGTCCAACATTTTCTCCAGAAGATCAATCTCTGGGGAGACGTTTAAGATGCCAGAAAATCTACAACTCATCATAGTGCAAGAAACACACCAGGAAACTGAGTTATGGCTTAGACTGGATCTGCAGGGGCGGGGCTTTGATAGAATTCTAATTCAACCCCGCCCCTGCAGAACCTTTACAAGCCATAATACAGTATATAGGAGTTTCCTGGATGGTGAACTGGTGTATTTTATATATTTTAATATATATAACAC
The DNA here is from genome assembly GCF_040894005.1 of Engystomops pustulosus. NCBI lineage: Eukaryota > Metazoa > Chordata > Amphibia > Anura > Leptodactylidae > Engystomops > Engystomops pustulosus. Next base: position 12,706,374 of record NC_092420.1, on the reverse strand, counting down.
CAAACCCAGCAGCACCGGGCCTGAACTTCAAAGCAAATCAAGATTATAGAGATTATGACCTACCTAAGGCACTCATTGTGGGGAAGAGCTCTTTAAAATTCTTCTTTTGCTTCTCAGGGAGCATTTTTAAATAATCTTGAGCCTGTAAAAGAACACGACTATGATATTATTGGTATTTGTACATTATTTAGGATTTTTGGGTGATCCTCCATCCTATGTAGATGACTGTTTATAGGATTCCTATAGTCCGGGCATGGAGCATAATAGACCAACATGAACTTCCATATTGACCCATTCAGTGCTGTAGACTTTTACCAGCCATCCCTTTTACTTGTGTGTCAGCATTATATGGACACTGGATAGCGGTTTTATATTTTGCATGGCGTGTGATATGGCGGTATTATTATTACTTACGTGTTTGCTCTCCATTTTGTTGATCAGAGAAGGTTTGGGACTTCCTATAACTTCAATAATTCTGTTCAGCTCATCGAAATCTGTAGCAGGGATTAAGGTACAACACAACCTGGAGTCCCCCATACAGTGTCCTCATGTACCATGGGCCTGGGAATCCCCAAATTAGGAAGTTTTGGCATTTACTGTCCATTTAAGAAGCTTTGAAAGTAGAATGTGCTACAGAAGCTTGGCCACTAGAGGGCAGTAACTGTCTATAGATAGATATACAGCTGGCACAGACCTACCTGGATGTATGTAAGTGACCCCCAATTTAACTTCATATTCAATATATTGATCTCCATGCAATATTATAATACATATATTTTAGATTTACTTTATAATCAGATGTATATATAGACATAATTTATATATATGATGTATATATACAGTATATAAGTCTACAAAGGATACAATCTCCTCCGGGGAACAAGACGCGTCCGGTGATCATTTCCGCTAAGATGCATCCGACAGACCAAATATCCACTGTAACGAGAGGAAAAGTCCAATAAGCTGAAGCAACAGCGCCGTGGTCCACTAGTGGTCAGGCAGTGGTACTGCAGCACAATAATGGCGCTACTGGCAGATGATATAGTCACCTGTTTGGCTGTAATGCATCCAGTTCAGGATAACTTCCGGTGCCCGATACCAGCGAGTTACTACATATCCTGTCATCTCAGGTTCTGTCTGTCGGGCCAGTCCAAAATCTAATATCTTAAGGAGATAATATCCCCAAGAACGTCATTCACTTTAAACAATCAGTCTTCTTCATTGTCTGGACAATACAGGGGCTCACACACACAGTTACCAAAGAGATAGTAACATACTAGTAGCAAGTTTAAGATTTCCAGGAGGAATAACAGAGGGACTCATTAAGAAAATGCCCCAGAATTGATGTAGACATCCAAGGAGAGCAGACGGATCCCTTTATAATGTCTTTCTATAGTATCCACTCCAAAGTCTAATAGAAAAAAAAAAAGTTTGTAAAGTTTTTGTACCTTGACTTCATAATTTTCGCTCACTCCCAGATTACTCGGCTTTAGATCCTGGAACAGAAGACAGATTTCAAATATAGAATAAAGAAGGCCAAAAAAAATTACATTTCCAGATATATTAAGACTGCTGGTGCCAGGGAAAGGGGGGGGGGGAGTTAACATATATTATAACATTAAGCCCCACCCATTCACTAGCCACGCCCCTTTACTGTCAACATTTCACTACTATAATTCTACTATTTGACTATTCATCTGTCATGTCATTAGCTGATGTTTATGCTGTGAAGTAACAGCCCTGACAAAGCTGAGATTTCAGTGATTTGATGAATATAGGTTCTGCGGGGGAGGAGCTTAAGATACACCAATGAGAGCATACCTGCTTCATGCTCCTCCCCCAAGGAGTGTATCATAATCTAGCTGGTGGAATAGCGCCCTCCAGTGTGGGGCTTAAGGCATTGGCATCTATAAGAGAAGGGCACCCGTTTTTATGTAAGGTTTTCTTTAAGAACTCTGGATTCTATAAATCTTGACAGCTCTCCAGAATAACCAGACGTGGTATCTACCTGATAAGAGAGGTCTGGAGAGCAGCCGCTAGTTACACAAGGTTTACATTCTCACACTGGTCCTGGGATTTTCTCAGATTTTGCCCCAAAAAAAAATCACCATGGAAAATGTGAAATTTCGTGGAAGTCCAGAGAATATGCTGGGACCCATCTGTGATTGGCCCCCTTGATTGTGGGAGGAGCCCATGTGTATCGCTGCATTATTGGCCCATATCCTTGTGCACTGATCTGACATTGGGGAGACTCACCCTGTGGACGATGCCGGCAGAATGGATGTACTGGAGAGGAGAAAGAAGAGAACACATTGTGATACGGTCATCTGTTCATGGCTTTATCAACATATATAACATGGGCTGTCCAGGAGGAAAACAGCGCCTCCCTTGTCCATGGATGGATCTGGTATTGCACTAGTCACATGAATAGGGATGAAATTACAAGAGCAGAGAACGAGTCACTGTGACTGCCCATATGGGGGCGCTGTGGCTGTCTCTATGGCGACACTATGGCTGTCCATATGGGGGCACTGCGGCTGTCTCTATGGCGGCACTATGGCTGTCCATATGGGGGCACTGTGACTGTCCACATGGAGGCACTGTGACTGTCCACATGGGGGAACTGTGGCTGTCCATATGGGGGCACTGTGGCTGTCCATATGGGGGAACTGTGGTGGCAGTGGTATACACCGTTGGCTTGCAGGAATGTCAGTGTGGACCACGGGTCAGCTTCCTATGGAGGCAGGTGGGTTCTGCTGCATGAGCAGCACGGCAGCAATCTCTGTAGTAGCAACAATCAGAGACAAAACACTAATTTCCAAGTCTAAAGACGCCAAGACTAAAGACCATGTCATAAGACAATGCCTGAAATCTCATGAAAGAGACTAACTCACAAAGAGCCAAATCCAGAAGGACACAGAAGTCCAGACAGAGAGCTAATTTATAGACTCTCAGTTCTTGGGTACCAGCCAATTAGTAGCCTGGAAGCTCTTAAGAAGCTACTTTTAACATAAATACAAGATTAAACTTTTTTTGGGTTGCAAACAGTAACATATTCATAATATTTTACAGGTACTGCCCCATTTCAGCCTCTTGGTGGTACAGGGAATGGCATAGGGTAATTAAGGATCCTGAGTGTGAATGAGGCTCTGAGATAACTGCCTTAACCTTGAGTTGGAGCCTAATGGCGTGATAAGTCTCACTAGCCCCATGGGGTAACACTGTAAATAGTTCATTTCGTTATGGCCCAACTCCAGGATATTACATAGACATGTTAGGAAAAAAGATAAGTGGATAAGTTATATTTCAATAATTTTAGAGAAAGTGACTCATGTGATTCATGTATAGGAAATGCACAGTTCCCCCAATAAGGACAGCCGCAGTGCTACCATAGAGACAGCCACAGTGCCCCCATATGGACAGCCACAGTGCCCCCATATGGGCAGCCGCAGTGCTACCATAGAGACAGCCACAGTGCCCCCATATGGGCAGCCGCAGTGCCCCCATATGGACAGCCACAGCGCTACCATAGAGACAGCCACAGTGCCCCCATATGGACAGCCACAGTGCCCCCATATGGACAGCCACAGTGCCCCCATATGGACAGCCACAGTGCCCCCATATGGACAGCCGCAGTGCCCCCATATGGGCAGCCGCAGTGCTACCATAGAGACAGCCACAGTGCCCCCATATGGACAGCCGCAGTGCCCCCATATGGACAGCCACAGTGCCCCCATATGGACAGCCACAGTGCCCCCATATGGACAACCACAATGCCCCCATATGGACAGTCACAGTGCCCCCATATGGACAGCCACAGTGCCCCCATATGGACAGCCACAGTGCTACCATAGAGACAGCCACAGTGCCCCCATATGGACAGCCACAGTGCCCCCATATGGACAGCCACAATGCCCCCATAGAGACAGCCATGGGGGCATTGCCCCCATAGAGACAGCAATGGCATCCTCAATGCCCCATAGTGCCCCTGTGATAGTTACAACCATAATGCTAATATAACAGTGCCAACCTCGGTGCCCCCAAAGGCAGCAATGGCCCCTCTTCCACATCCCACTCTAGGTGATATGAAATATATGTTATCTTACGATGCGTCTCCGTCAGATTGTACATTCCTACATTCCCATGTGATACGACCCATTTATTAAGAGGGAGGCAACTATAAACATGTCGGAGCAGGACGGATATTTCCTCACTCCTCACCGTATCCTCCCTCGGAGTCATAAATCTCTGCATGGAATGTGCTTCCTACAGTAAAACCATTCTACACGGCTACTGGATGGAGGGGTCCTGATCACTCCCTAAAAACATGGGGATGGGTTCTGTACTTGGCCCTCATCTGCCCCTGCTCATTCCTTCCAAGTTCCTCTTGTTCACTGTAGTACATAATACCCAAAAAGAGGATGGGTCCAGCCAAGTCCCAAAACATCTCTCTCAATCTGGGCACACGCCTTAGTCTGGCCTAACCCCTATTAAATGGGCAACCTGTGCAGAACCTATAGGCGTAATGTCTTGTAGGTTGATGATTAGGGGCTTCAGAATCACTTATTTTGAGTAGACCTAAATAATTGTTCCTTGGGGTGGTGAATGTCATCCAGCTTACCCGAATTTCAGACGCAGACCCCTTACACCAGGTCCACCAGACCCATAATTGTATTTAGACCAGAGACCAACCCCATTATTTAGTTCAGACCCCAGACCACCAAGAACCCTAAATATATTCAGCCCCCAGACCAGATGTGTTACCTACCCTATATCAGACAAAACTGATTTTGAGACTTGAGGTCAGACCCAGTACTCAGTTCTTATCTGACCCTCTTTATATATGCAGACCCGAGATCAAGCCCAACTAGAAACCCTAAATATATTCATCCCCCAGAACCGATCCTTTTCCTAGTTCAGGCCCTATAACAGACAAAAATGATATTCAGCCCCCAAACCAAACTGATTACTTAGTTAAAGCCCCAGATCACAAGACTCCAGACCTGATCCATTTCTTAGTTCAGACCAAAACCATATTCAGGCTCCAAATCAAACAATGACTAAGTGCAAACCTACAACCCCTAAATATATTCAGCCCCCAGACCAGATGTATTACTTCCATCAGATCCTAGGACCTTCAGACCCCGGAGCAAACCCCTTACTAAGATCAGACCTCAGACCACATAAATATATTCCGACCTCAAATCAGATCCATTACCTCGTTCAGATGCAATATCACACCCATTGTTACCACACCCATTGTTACCACACCCATTGTTACCACACCCATTGTTACCTAGTTTAGACCCCATTCCTTATCCATTATTTAGTTCACACTCTATATAAAGCAAACATATATAGACCCCAGACCAATCTATTAATTAGTTTGGCCTTAAACCCCCTGAATATATTGAGACCCCAGACCACAGAGACCATGTAACTACATTTAGGCCCCAGAGCACACAGACTACATAACTACATTTAGGCCCCAGACCAATCTATTATTTAGTTCGGCCCTAAACCCTGTGAATATATTGAGACCCCAGACCACTCAGACCATGTAACTACATTTAGACCCCAGACCAATCTATTATTTAGTTCAGCCCTAAACCCTGTGAATATATTGAGACCCCAGACCACTTAGACCATATAACTACATTTAGGCCCCAGACCAGACTATATAGATTTCTACCTCTCTATAGTCTCTTGTTTAGCTCTGTTGGGATAAACAATGTCCAGCACCCGGAGAAGAGACCATAAATAGGGTGACATGAAGTAAAAGCGGGCGAGTTAACATGTTTGACTACAGAGTGACCTCCCTGGTAGGTAAGTGTCCTCGGCCGGGAGTCACTTTCTTTTTATTATTATAGAGCAGATTGTGATTGATTTTTACCCGTCTTCCTGTTGAGATGCGTTAATAAATTTGCAGCTCGGGAACAAATCGATACGGGGCGACCATAAGTCTTCTGCGGATCAGATTGTACATCATAAAATGTGAGGAGTCTCATGCGGGGAATGTGAATGGCCTCCATATTACAACATCTCATTATTTAGGAAAACTGACGACTTCACGCCGAGCTATAAGCTCCTACATTATAGGGTGAGGATAGGACATTTAAAGGGGGCGACCCCACACAATCCCTTAAACAAGTCCTCTGTGGAAGACTATGGATGATCCCTTTATATTGTACAAATTGCACTTTAAAGGGGGTTTCCTTAATAACAATGAGCCTACATTAGTGTCAGGCTGAGAGGCGGAGCCCTCTACTAGTCACATGACAAATAAGCAATCCTTCCTGACATATAATAGGCCGAAAAAGCTGCACATGACCTTTAAGGTGGGACTCCTCCCAGCCTGGGACTCCAGTTTTAAAGGCAATGTTTCATGGGAAAAATATGCAAATGAGTATAAAAATGTCCTCTCTGGCGCCGCCTAGAGGTGTTTTCCCATTACGTCATGTTTCAAGGCTTTTTTTATGGGTCAGACATTGACATATTGTAGCCGCCTATAGGTGGCAATATAGAGGCGGTTTCCTTCTTCTGGTGGGAGAGTTAATTTGCATAATTTTCCCATAAAGCACTGCATGTACGACTCCATACAGAAGGTAGATCTCCTCAATGAGAATTGGTACTCCACACAAATAAGCGGCGTCCAGACATAAAGATGCCGCTTATCTTCTAACAAAATGTTTGGTCCAATCCTCTCCGTCACAGCATTAATAACCATTTGGGGGAGATTTATCAGAAGTCTCTTAGAGCAGAACTGTTCTTGTTGCCCATTGCAACCAATCAGAGCTCAGCTTTCACTTTCCCACAGCTTTATATAAAATGAAAGCTGAGCTCTGATTGGTTTCCATGGGCAACTAGTACAGATTTACCTCAGACACTTCTGACGAATCCCCCCTTTGACTAGAACCGTGCACCCTTAAAGGGGTTGTCTTATCCTCAGGACAAGGCCTCACTAGTTTACATTTTAAAGGATCTGTAGGTTAAATGTTCCAAATTAAAGAATACTGTATCACACTTGGCTCAGATACGTTCATTATATGTCTGAGTTACAATGTCAATATTTTCGATGTGTCTGCGCCTCAGTCACACTCACATGACTCACTGGAGGGTGTCAGGACTCGTATGTGGAGCGAGCGCTGACTATTTATTTGTCTAGAGATAAGACGCAATGGCAGACAAGCCACGTATCTAAGCCAGGCTGACGAGTTGCCGGGAAGTCACATGGGAGCGCTGCACATTCCATGTCACTCCCCGTGTCCCCGGGTGCTCGTCCTCTGTTCTCCTCTGACTGGATCCAAATTCTGCTTTTCCCACAAGAAATTCCGGCTGTGATGTGTCTTTAAGAACATCTGAATAATAACCCTGATACCCCCTTCTCCCGGGGGCAATGTCTAAAGAAAATAAACTATAAAAATTCCACATAAATGGGCATGGATGGAGAGGCTTGGCATTTTCCGTACTTAAAGGGGAGGTCCATCTAAAATTCATGAGGGCCGAAGCTCAAAGTTACCTGATATTTAGGGATTCATGGTGTCGTTCCCCTTGGGACATGTTTGTGATTAAATATATAAACCAGGTGATATAAAAGGGACGCCATGACTGCTATGATTTAACAAAATTAAAGGGGTGGCTGAGAATGTATAGTCCCAATGGAGTAAGGAGAATGAGGCACAACGAGAGACCTCTGCCATTGGGTTAGATCTCATAAAAACAAAGGTTAGGGTGTGCTGAAAGCCTATCCTTCTATACTCTGACCCAGGGAGGCACCAAATATGAGGCAAGTCGAGCCTCTTGCCTCAGGCAGCACCACGTGCAGCAAGATAGGAGGCGCAGCATTAGAGGCGCAGTCAATTGCTACAAAACAGGAACTGACACTTAAAAATAGTGTCTCTTTTTATCCCATGTCAGCATGAGACACAACATGGAGAACCAACTTTCTAAAAAATCCTGATATATTACTACTGGATGGGGCACATGGGGCGCCATTCTATAGCTCGCCTTAAGGAGAACAGAGTTTAGGTTCACCCCTGCTCTGACCTCTACCCTCAGGGTATTCATGTGTTTACTTGTTAACCCCTGTGTATGGTACCACCTAGTGGTTACTTCAGGGATAGTCAAGAGGCACCTGTGCGTCACAATGAAAGGATGTGGTTAGATAACTACAACTTTACCATGAACCTTAGTGCTCAGGCACCTCACAATGGAGAAAGGTGCCTTAACCCTGGGCCCTGTAGGACTGGCTGATGGATTGTAGGGCATGGGCACCTTATATGTAAGTCAGTGACATGTATGCTCCTAGTAAAACCTCCTAACGAGACAGCACCCAACAATAACGGAGAGAAAGCTATGGCCGAGGCACCAGTCTCCATCACACACCAAGAGATCGGAGGAAGGTTTCTGCTGTAGAAAGCCTCCTCCTAGTCAGGATACAAAGACATAAGAAGAGGCAGGTGTGGTCCTCTATACGTGACACTCACCTGGAGGCCGCGGAGGATCTGGTAGAGGAGGTAGACTATCATGCTGTGGTTCAGTTTCTGTATCTTCATGACACGTGACAAGTCCAGCGGAATGAAGGGCATAACTAGATAACTACAGACACAGCAACACATTGTATGCAACAACTGGGACAAGTCAAAGAACTTCAATAAATTTAAGCAGTGTCCTGTATCCTCATGGACATCACCCCTCTATGTATTATATTTTTAAGAAAGTATTGACCTATTGATCCATTTACATATTTTGTGTCCAACATTCTGTTCTGATTAATTTTTTTTAAAATATGTATTTGGAAGATGAAATATTGTTCCCCTGAGGCACCACTAGGGGGAGCTCTGAAGCTTGCTGCATACTTAATTACTATAGAGTTCAATGTATAAACAGTATGCAGTAAGCTCCGGAGCTCCTCCTAGTGGTAGTTTCAAGTAGTCAGAATTTTAACATGACTGACTAAGCAGGGGTTCTGGAACTGTGTATTATTCATGGGATTTAATAGTCCCTACAGAAATTGGGACGTGTAAACTCTACGTATTGTCTTGAATACTTACAAAGTCTGAAATGATGCCATCGACTCGTCGGGACTGAAGACATTGAGGAGGGAAATGACCTATAAACAGAAAGATGTGATTCTTCCTCATTAAACAATATCTTTTTCAGTAAAACAAGAGTCTATCTAATCCATGTTTCATGTGCAGTTGTTCCCTGTTATCAGCCATTTCAGAATGAGAAGAGAATGACTGCAGCGATTACAAAATGAATTGTAAAACTGATATATATGAGAGTGTTTGCTTAGTGCAGGTTCCTCAGGGGTGGAGCATAACATAGATGAGTCCCACCCCCTCGGAACCTGCACTAGGCATAACATTGTATATATAAGTTTGGTTGCTTTAAGAATCTGTACTTTCTGGCCGGATACTTTCAATGTAATGATTTATTGAAAAACAATCTTTCCGCCATTTCTCCAATACGCAATTATTTCTCGCCCAATCCCGGAGGCGGCAGCGCATTATACACACTCTGCAGCGCTCTAATGGGAATGGAATGCAAACCTCTCAGATACGGACGCTGGATAATGATGGAGGAGAGCAAAATGTGGAGAGTAAATTGGCTGTTATCAGAAATCCTGGAAGTGAGGAATGTCTGGGAACGTAAAGGGATCCTATGGCTCCTACATGATAATGGAAAGGCGTAAGCAGTGAGGAAACTTTGTAACGCAACTTATCGGGTTCTTCGAGGTGAAGACCAATCTCCTTAGCCTCACATAATCTCCTGGCTTGTTAGTATTCATGCACATACACCCTCGATAGCCGCCGCCATAAGATTTCCCTATCCATGTCCATACCCCTTAAAGGGATTGTCCCTAAGTATGTTATCCCCGTTCCACCCAATCCTTAATCCCCTTGCACATTATCTATTTGCAGCTCCGTATCGGAATATTGAAGCCATTCCCCGCAGAATAATAGACTTAGAAACAATATGGTGACCCTTAAAGGCATTGTCCCTAAGTTTATTATCCCTAATTCACCCGATCCTAAAAACCCCTTTAACACTACCTATTTGCATGAAAAATTGGAGCTCCGTATCAGAATATTGAAGCCAATCCCTGCAGAATAATAGACCTAGAAACAATATGGTGACCATTAAAGGGGTTGTCCAAAGTTTAATTAGCTGAACACTGTGAATAGCGGATATAAATTAACTTTGGGACACCTCCTTTATACTGTTTATAGGTCCCATATACTGTATTACTTGATCATGTAATAAATGGGGTGAGGGTGTCCGTATTCTAATAACATAGTGTTAAAGGGATTTTTAGGATGAGGATATAAATGGATAATAATTAGTATATAATCCATGTATATCAGATCAGCCAGGTCCAACTCAATAGATGTACAGGGGCAAAACTTTTGGATAGTGAGAATGGGGGTCCCATGTCCATAAATTCACCACTAGGGGGCATAATACAAGCCTATCCCATTGGCTAAACGGAGGTAGTCACACATTGATACTTGGAGACCCCTATTCTCCCAGCAGGCACCTATGCTCCGCTAAGGACTGTATGCAAATGAGCCTGAGGGGCTCCAGGTTCTATAGGTGTTAATGGAGCCTGGAGCCCTTCAGGCTCATTTGCATACAGTCCTTCATGCATCTCACTATAGGTTGCTATATAGATATATACACTGAAATACCAAGGTCACCCCCTGGGCACTCACGTTCTCATGGCTCATGTGCTTCAGCAGGCGCAGCTCCCGGTAGGCTCTCTTGGCATGTACCAGGGACTGGAATGGACGCAGTAATTTCTTTATGGCTACACGTTCTCCGGTCACTGTATCCTTGGCTGAGCTGCGGGAAGATAAATCAAGTCAGGTTCTGGATATGAAATGTTCTGCAGCCCTGCAGGTTATTGCCCCCAATCCCCCGGAGCTTTGCTATTCAATATATATCATTGATCATATTCTGCAAATGGGAGGTGAAAGAATTAAATTCACTTTGTTACACAGCCCATTCATTTTAATAGGATCGGTGTAATGCTTCATTCCTCCTGTGGTGGCGCTGCAGGAAAATTGAACGCTTGCTGCCGCTGACCACAAGAGGTCACAGCTCTGCAGTCAGCTAATCAATAGACACTTCTAACTTCTCCCAAAGCTTTGCCCAAAGTAAACTATCCCTTTAAAGGGCATCTACCACCAGGATAAAGGACTGTATGCAAATGAACCTGAGGGGCTCCAGGCTCTATAGGTGTTAATGGAGCCTGGAGCCCTTCAGGCTCATTTGCATACAGTCTTTCATCCTGGTGGTAGATGTCCTTTAAGGCCTAAAACTTAAAGGCATTGTCCACATTGGACAATTTCTACTCTTAGTGCACTATTGCGCGGTGCATTTAGGTTGCGTTTTCATTGCCTTTTGAAGCGAATTACAACAGCTGAGATGAGGTGATTTGCCTAATTACATTACTGTTAACATTTGCGTTTACTAAAACGCAGTGTCAACGCGACGTTAATGCAGTGTTAACAAAATGTAAACGGAACGGATTGGTAACGTGTATGTTAACATTTTGTTTACACTGTGTTTTGTAAACACAAATGTTAACAGTAAGGCAAATCACCTCTCCTCAGCTGTGGTAATGCGTTTCAAAACACAATGAAAACGCAAACCAAAATGCACCGTGTGACCGCGCCCTAAGAGATGAGTATCCTAAAACGGAGGACCCACCACTATTAACCACAAATTCCCTGGTACAGTGTACTGGCACTGGGTTTTCTAACCTGAGTTGTCCAAGATTACAAAGACACATCTACTTCTTCCCAATCAAGTTCAGCCCTATTAACACGAATACTGCAATACCAGACTCAGCCTGAGAATGGCGCTATAACTAAAATGTAAGGAAAGTGACAATCCCTTTAATTGCCCCTTTGATCATTATTGCCAATAACAGTCAGATTAACCATGAACGGCATGAGGTAATGAAACAGCGCCCCCTAGACAGCATTATGACCATTGCATTAGGCTAGGAATCAGCGCTCCCTACTGTGAGACCATTCGGAAATTTGGACAACAAATGATGTTGGTAATTTTCGGTATAATGTTGAGTAATTTCAGGCAGCGGCGGCTGCAGGACCTCTCAGGCGCAGGGTAATGAGCTGCATTCTCCCTATGAGGACGAGCGACCATTGTATTAGCATCAGAAGCCCATCCGCATAATGTTATTGTCATGGTACAGTGAGCAGTCATCACTGTGCAGCTCATTAACCTCGCTCCTAAATATTCCCAATGTATTCATCTCCCTAAATACCAGATTTGCCAGATGCTTACTCCGGCTAATTAGAAAACACGACAGAGAGAATGCTAATGTCTACGCTATTGTCTGCAGGATTGTAGGGGTTAAATCTTCCTCTCCATGCAGCCTGCAGCCAGTGTTAGGTATAGTCCCTGGAGAGAGGTGTAATTAAACATTTGTGTATGTTGTTAGTAGCAGCAGGACTGTGAAATATGGATTAATATTCAAGGTTTGGAACAAGTCCTCACACTGCTGTGCTCTGTGCTCTTTGCAGCCGGTGTTAGCTATTGTCCCTGGAGAGATGTGTAATCATACCTTTGTGTATGTAGTTAGTAGCAGCAGGACTGTAAAATATGGGTTCATATTTACATCCTCACACAGCTGTGCTTTTTAGTAGGGACTGTGGAGTAGTTATGTGCAGAAATCTACAAGACTAGCAGTGTGAAGACATGCGCTTGGAGAATGTACAATCATTGAATATAAATCCAAATATCACAGTCCTGCTGCTACTAACAACATACATAAAGGTCTGATTACACATCTCTCTAGGGACAAAATCTAACACTGGCTGTAGTTCATTGTGGAGAGCAAAGAGCACAGCAGTGTGAGAAGAAACCCCTTTGTTCACTGGAGAAGCTACACACCTAAAATAGAACTATAAATGCATTTTTACAGTCCTGCTGCTACTAACAACACAAAAAAAAGGCCTGATTACACTTCTCTCCAGGGGCAATAGCTAACACTGGTTGCAGAGAGCACAGAGCCCAGCAGTGTAAGAAGAATCCCCTTGTGCACTGAAAAAGTAACACACCTAAAATAGAACTATAAATGCATTTTTTACAGTCCTGCTGCTACTAACAACACAAAAAGGCCTGATTACACTTCTCTCCAGGGGCAATACCTAACACTGGTTGCAGAGAGCACAGCAGTGTGAGGACACATTCCCCGTGCACTTGGAAAAAGTACAATTGTGGAATATAAATCCATATATCGCAGTCCTGCTTGAACTCCTTGATCAAGGGGGTTCTTAAAGGGATAGTCACTTCTTATTTTTACTAACAACATACACAAGATGTGATTACACGTCACCCCAGGGACAATACATAACATTGGCTGTAGTTCAATGCAGAGAGCTAAGAGCACAGCAGTGTGAGGAATATAAATGCATTTTTCACAACGGTATGATTACACATCTCTCTCATTACATGGTTAAAACTTGCTGACAGGTTCCCTTTAAAAGTTTTGTTGTTGTTCGTGGTGTCAATTACACCCTGCAGCTCCCTGTCTGATGGGACCACAAGTTCCAGCATGACCCGCTACACTCAGGAATTCAGGAATGTGGAGGTTCCCATAGAATTCTTCATTCCGAATATCCCCTGGGTGTAATAATGTAGATTTTTTTTAAAATTTATTATGTGTTGCCCCATATTTATAATCCGGGCGTCCTCGCTGTATATGTAGGGGGTCAGAGGGTGAATGCAATGCTAGAGTTACAGTAAAGACTGACACGTGTGCATTAGGATTATTCCTGGAGCGGAATGTTCATATCTTGTGTTACAATGTTTAGAACTTCTGTCCTGTATTCAGCATTTTGCAGGTAATTCTCTATCTGTATCAATAGGAGAGGAATACTGGAATCCTAGGTGCCAGGGTATCAGTGCCAAACTCACCAGACGGTACCGTATGCCCCAGCGCCAACCGCTCGCAGCTCCCTGTAGCGCTCAGGAACCTCCCATCTGGTCTTATTAATCTCCTGGTAGTGGAAGCCTTTCCTGGGTGCAGCGTCCATGGTGCCTGGAGATCAGTGCGAGGAGATGTGTCTCCAGTGAGTGCTATCTCCCCCAGGTGCGGCCCCTCCTCCGCCAGGTATGTAAACACCACCACTTCCTTACTTTATAAATGAAAGGTCACGTAGGAATTCACTACAGAGAGGATTCCCGGAGATTATAGGACGTGTCCCCGCGTGTCACCCACCAGGGCTAATATAAGGAAGCCTTAATATTGTGTCCCCATATGTATCTGACTGGGTCTTATAGGAGAAATAGCCTTAATGTTGTGTCCCCATATGTCACTGACTGCCCCTCATAGGAGAAATAGCCTTAATATTGTGTCCTCATATGTATCCGACTGGGTCTTATAGGGGAAATAGCCTCAATATTGTGTCCCCATATGTCACTGACTGCCCCTTATAGGAGAAATAGCCTCAATATTGTGTCCCCATATGTCAATGACTGCCCCTCATAGGAGAAATAGCCTTAATATTGTGTCCCCATATGTATCCGACTGGGTCTTATAGGGGAAATAGCCTCAATATTGTGTCCCCATATGTCACTGACTGCCCCTTACAGGAGAAATAGCCTCAATATTGTGTCCCCATATGTCACTGACTGCCCCTTATAGGAGAAATAGCCTTAATATTGTGTCCCCATATGTATCCGACTGGGTCTTATAGGGGAAATAGGCTCAATATTGTGTCCCCATATGTCACAGACTGCCCCTTATAGGAGAAATAGCCTCAATATCGTGTCTCCATAAGTCACCGAATGCCCCTTATATGGGAAATAGCCTTAATATTGTGTCCCAAATGTCACTGACTGTTCCTTATAGGAGAAATATCCTTTATATGGTTCACTATGTCATCAACTGACCCTTATTTGCGGAATAACCTTAATTTGGTGTCCCCATATGTCACCAGCTGCCCCTTATAGGAGGAAAAGCCTCAATATTGTGTCCCCATATGTCACAGACTGCCCCTTATAGGGGAAATAGCCTTAATATTGTGTCCCCATATGTATCCGACTGGGTCTTATAGGAGAAATAGCCTTAATATTGTGTCCCCATATGTCACTGACTGCCCCTTATAGGAGAAATAGCCTTAATATTGTGTCCCCATATGTCACTGACTGCCCCTTATAGGAGAAATAGCCTTAATATTGTGTCCCCATATGTCACTGACTGCCCCTTATAGGAGAAATAGCCTTAATATTGTGTCCCATATGTCACTGACTGCCCCTTATAGGAGAAATAGCCTCAATATTGTGTCCCCATATGTCACTGACTGCCCCTTATAGGAGAAATAGCCTCAATATTGTGTCCCGTAATGTCACTGACGGCCCCTTTGAGGTCAAGTCCCAGCCTTGGTGGTCTTACATTGTTCATTCTTTTAATAGATATTGTAATTCTTCATTCATCCTGTAGGGGTGCTACAGAAAATAGCAGGTTCCTGGGGGCTCTTTAGACCCTCTGCCATATACGACAGGTGTTCAGGGCCCTCAAACCTAATACTTAGGGTCTTTTCTGCTCTGAGGGACTTCCATGGTGTCTTGATATTACCAGATCGTGTAATACCTTATTTGTCCTCTGGGGGTGCTATAGAAATTGTTCAGATACGAGACACGATGATAGAGGTCCTTCCTAGGAGTTTGTAGTCTCCAGTCACCTGTAGGGGCCCCTGCACTTATATGAGACGTGTGTACAGACCCCCTACGTGTTTTGTTTTGTTTCAGCGCCGGTTTTATGGAAATGTCGATAATGAAATCATTGGAAGAGTGAATCGGGAAAAGCCGCAGAGGTCTAAACAAACGGCGGGATGTGTTTTATGGTCCGTATTGACAGACTTTACTGTCTGCGATTAGAATCAATAGCCATAAAGTCTCTCCGGCTCCTGACCTTGGTGTGTAATACATAACAACCTCACTGAGACACTGTAACGAAGCACCAGAAATCAGAGTACTCGAGACATGTGGTATTAGGATGCTGGAAGAGCAGAATGGGGTCTAAACCCAATAATTACATGTTGGGTATTGAACACAGTACTTGGGCCTCACTTATCAGACCTCAGCTTTAATTTTTCAACGGAAGTTTTAAACATGAAAGCTGAGTTCTATTGGTTCTTTTGGACAACAAAGAGTAACTTCACCAGCAGAATAGTGAGTGCAGCTCTGGGGTATAATACAGGATGTAACTCAGGATCAGTACAGGATAAGTAATGTCATGTATGTACACAGTGACTGCACCAGCAGCAGAATAGTGAGTGCAGATCTGGGGTATAATACAGGATATAACTCAGGATCAGTACAGGATAAGTAATGTCATGTATGTACACAGTGACTGCACCAGCAGCAGAATAGTGAGTGCAGCTCTGGAGTATAATAGAGGATGTAACTCAGGATCAGTACAGGATAAGTAATGTCATGTATGTACACAGTGACTGCACCAGCAGCAGAATAGTGAGTGCAGCTCTGGGTTATAATACAGGATGTAACTCAGGATCAGTACAGGATAAGTAATGTCATGTATGTACACAGTGACTGCACCAGCAGCAGAATAGTGAGTGCAGCTCTGGAGTATAATACAGGATGTAACTCAGGATCAGTACAGGATAAGTAATGTCATGTATGTACACAGTGACTGCACCAGCAGCAGAATAGTGAGTGCAGCTCTGGAGTATAATACAGGATGTAACTCAGGATCAGTACAGGATAAGTAATGTCATGTATGTACACAGTGACTGCACCAGCAGCAGAATAGTGAGTGCAGCTCTGCAGGATGTAACTCAGGATCAGTACAGGATAAGTAATGTCATGTATGTACACAGTGACTGCACCAGCAGCAGAATAGTGAGTGCAGCTCTGCAGGATGTAACTCAGGATCAGTACAGGATAAGTAATGTCATGTATGTACACAGTGACTGCACCAGCAGAATAGTGAGTGCAGCTCTGGGGTATAATACAGGATGTAACTCAGGATCAGTACAGGATTAGTAATGTCATGTATGTACACAGTGACTGCACCAGCAGCAGAATAGTGAGTGCAGCTCTGGGGTATAATACAGGATGTAACTCAGGATCAGTACAGGATAAGTAATGTCATGTATGTACACAGTGACTGCACCAGCAGCAGAATAGTGAGTGCAGCTCTGGAGTATAATACAGGATGTAACTCAGGATCAGTACAGGATAAGTAATGTCATGTATGTACACGGTAACTGCAGCAGCAGCAGAATAGTGAGTGCAGCTCTGGGGTATAATACAGGATGTAACTCAGGATCAGTACAGGATAAGTAATGTCATGTATGTACACAGTGACTGCACCAGCAGCAGAATAGTGAGTGCAGCTCTGGAGTATAATACAGGATGTAACTCAGGATCAGTACAGGATAAGTAATGTCATGTATGTACACAGTGACTGCACCAGCAGCAGAATAGTGAGCACAGCTCTGGGGGATAATACAGGATGTAACTCAGGATCAGTACAGGATAAGTAATGTACACATAGGGGGTCATTTACTAAGGGCCCGATTCGCGTTTTCCCGACATGTTACCCGAATATTTCTGATTTGCGCCGATTTTCCCCGGGATTTTGGCGCACGCGAACGGTTTGTGGCGCATCGGCGCTGGTATGCGAGCAACGGAAATCGGGGGGCGTGGACGAATGAAAACCCGACGTATTCGGAAAAACCGCCGCATTTAAGAACGGAAAATGTGTCGCTCGGGACGCGCTTACCTTCACTAGGAATAGGCCGGTGAACTCCAGCGCGTTCAGATGCTTTTCAGCGCAGCAGCGCCACCTGGTGGACGGCGGAGGAACTACCTTATTAAATCCCGGTCGGACCCGAATCCAGCGCAGAGAACGCGCCGCTGGATCGCGAATGGACCGGGTAAGTAAATCTGCCCCAGTGAGTGCAGCTCTGGAGTATAATGCAGACAGAGTAACGTGGTGTCTATCCTTGTCTTGTCCACCAGGTGTCAGCAGAACACCTCTCTTGCCCCAGTGTTGCTCTGATCCACATGGACCCGATCATTTGACAACTATTTCCATAAACTTCTAATGGTTTCTCTTTAATGATTTTCTTCTTCCTTCTGTCACATTTACCGGCAGTAATACAAGGGCAGGAGCAGATTATTCTGTAACCGGTAGAACCTGTCCCAGATATTTGGGGAGGATGAGGGGGCGTCAGGACAGGCCTCGGGGGATGACGACGTGTCGCAGTCACAGGGCAGAAGGTTAAATTAGAAGCTGAAAGAAATAATATACAATGTATAAAAGCCGCGGGAGCTCGGTGTCTGCGGCTTCCTGATAGGGGAGAGGAGGATTATATGAAAGGACACGGGGAGGGATGGAGGCGGCTGCAAAACCTCCAGAGGAGAGATTGGGGACATCAAAGAATTAATACAGCAGCTCCCGAGTTATAGTACAAAGCGCCGTCATGGGGGAGCGCGGTATAATCAGCTGCACCGCCTCCTGTATATCAGCTCTGCGCCTAAAGCCTCATTCACATTAGTGTAACTGCACAGACCCCGGAGCGTGCAGACCCAAACTATACACAACTATACAGACACAAATGCAGGGTCCAGGTATCAGTAGGCCCCTGGGTGACAGAGCCTCTGTGGGCCCCTTTGCAGTGAACTCATGTGGCAGCATTAAAAATTCAGAAACTAAAACAGTCTCCTGTTCCCTAGTTTATCATCCCAAACAGCCCCCTCATGGCTATTTTATATAAGCCCCCCTGACACCCTATGGGCTCATTAGATACAGCCCCCTCCACCCCATGGATTCCTTATGTACAGCCTTATGTGGGCCCCACCTCCCCCAGCAGCTCTGGGCCCTGGCACTTTCCCAGGTATGCCCAGCGCTTACGCCGACCTTGGCAGGGTGTTATATTCAGTAGTGCATTATAATGCGGCCACCTGTGCAGTCACCTGGGGCCCAAGCCTCTTTGCCCACCCATCCCCACCCATCCATCCACCATGTCTAATACTGCCCTGTACATATTATGAGGAGAAGGACAGACTGTGGGTCCTCCCAGTGAACGTACAGGTTAAATACACACATAAAATATCATACATCAGTTACAGATAACTAAGAGCATTGCAAAAATTCCACTATTTAAAAGATTGTGGACAAGAAGCTCAACATTCCAAAAGATAGAATTACCTGATATGTCCACTGGGCGGCGCTGTGGATGCTTCACAATTTACTCCATAATTTCTTATCTCATATCTCATCTCTATATATATTATATATTATGTATATCATCTCTCTCTTTCTCTTTTATCTTAGTCTGATGCGCCCTTTTTAGTGACCTTTTGAGTGCATTGGGGTATTTGCACAATTTTTTGCCCCTTTTTCCAGCAGTTCCGTTGGAGTTCGCCGTGTAGCAGTTTCCAGCTTTGCGCCTAATTTGCCCTTGTATTTCTTCTGCACCCTATTTAACATTGATTTGTGCCTAATAAGGCGCAAAAAAAAAAAAACTTTATTTGACAAAGACAAAGACAAATGAGGTGCAAAAAATAGACTCACAAAAGGTGCAAAAAGAGCTTGGAGAACAGGGAAATAAGATAAATGACCCCCTTTTTCTTGATTCTATATCCATCTTATTCATATCTATCAGACATTTATTTATCCCTCTTTGATCAAATTAGACTTCAAGTCAATCTTATCATCATGGTGCAAATCCATTGTAAAAGCCACAAATTAGGCAAAAGCAGATGAGGGAAACAGACGAGAAATTGAACAACAAAAGGGATAAGGAAGGTTCCCCGTTATCCTAGCAGATGGCCTCAGACTGTGAATCATTACCTAAAGGTCAGCGTCAGAGAATAGAAGACCCTGACTTATAGAATAGACCCGTGTTCAGACTGTGAGCACAAAGCCCACAGAGCATTGTACATCGTTATACTGTATATGTGATCGGAGACTAAAGGATCATATCCAGGCAAACCAGGGAACTTTTTAGGGGAGAAAACTGTGTCATAAGTGATTGAAATCACAGCATTTCCCCAAAATTCCAGATTCCTGCTAGAAGAAATCAGTTTTTATTTTGATTCAAAATAAGTTCTTGGTGCTTCAGGGGCGGGGCTGTGCTCCCGGTGCACTTGCTGAATCCTGCTGTGCACAGCGATGTCTCTTTACACCAGGCTTGACTTTTGATAAAGACATTGGGGGTCATTTACTAAGGGCCCAAATCGCGGTTTTCCAGCTGGTTACCTGAATTTTTCCATTGAATTTTCCCTGAATTGCCCTGGGTTTTTGGCGCACGCGATCGGATTGTGATACATCGTAGCCAGCGTGCACACGACGGAAATCGGGGGCGTGGCCGTACGAAAACCCGACGGATTCTGAAAAACCGCCACATTAAAAAAAAAAAAGTGTTGATTGACATGTAGTTACCTGCACCCGGCCTGGCTTGGTGAACTTCAGTGCACTCCGATGGAATTCAATGCAGCAGACCCGAAGACCCGAATCCTCCACACAGAACGTGCCGCTGGATCGCGAATGGACCGGGTAAGTAAATCTGCCCCATTGACATATGGCTTTGGATGCACCAGCAGGAAGGCCACGCCCCCAGTGCACTGAGAAGCTCATTTGCATAAAGATAAAAGATTGATTTTCTGTAAAATGACAGATCACAGGAGAGGTAGGTGTGTGATGCTTAGCATGTGCTCCCCCATGGTGATATCATACATGTCTTGCTGTGTGATCTGGTCAGGATTGTTCTAGTGTTCTGGGGAGTCCTTGCATCACCCCCTTCTTCCCACCATCTTGCTCTGGCAGGGATTCCATCGCTAGAAGCCAGAGCCGCGGTGTGAAAATCCTCAAAGAGGAAAAGCTCCACTGCCCTAATGTGATGTGACATCCGCAGAATGGCGTCCGGCGCTGCCTCCTGTCCAGTCCTTCTGCTCCGGTAACAGGAGGCCACCGGGTCACCAAGCCTCACCGGACCTGTCATAGCTGTCTATACTGGGCACATCTGTGCTCCGCCATGTCACCTGTCCTTCTGAGACCTTCTTCTAGCGACATATTTGCATTGTTACATTCCTTTAGACCCTTAAAGTGTCACAAAACCATTAAAATATTTATGCAATTTGGGATCTAGATAGCAATAAATTCACCCAACAGAAAAATACTATATTATTTCTTACAGCTCTGTACACTGAGTGACACCGAGCTCTGAACTTGCTTCTGTACAAGCAGCAATGTAGTAGAATCCAGGCATCAGAATACCCAGAATCAAATAGGACAATATCTTCAAGGAAATCCATCATCAAAATCCATTATTATAAACCAGGGACATTACTCATAGATCCAGGCACTGTGACTGTAGTAATCTTCTGATATTTGTTATCTACAGCCTCCTCCCTTCCAAAATCAACTTCCAAAATTATACGAATGAGCCAGAAGGGCGTTACCAGAGCCCTTCCGTGCTGTAGCTTCAGAGGCTGTTACACTATCTCTCCTTTCTCCTGCTTTCAGCACTCCCTCTCCCTCACTGTGTGAGTTTGTATGTTCTCTCCGTGTTTGTGTGGTTTCCTCCAGGTCCTCCGGTTTCCTCCCACACTCCAAAACATACTGGTAGGTTGATTAGATTGTTAGCCCCATTGGGACAGGCACTGATTTGGAAAACTCTGTGCAGCGCTGCGTAATCTTTATGCACTATATACATACATATACATTATTATTAATACCCTCGTCATCCAATTCTGAAGGTTCTGTGGTTCAAAGAGGCACCGATTTCCTGAAGTGGGTTCCACATCTGGCCGGGCAGAGATGCCAAAAACTTGAAGTACCACAGGAACTGAGAGCAAGAGCAGGGTACTCTTTCTTTTTTTCTTGCCATCCCCATCCCAGAATGTCTGAATTTTTGAAAGACTGGACAACCCCTTTAAGGATCAGCTTTACAGAGAACATGTCCTGAGTTCTTAACTTGTAGTTCCATAAGCATTGGAGCTCAAACTTTGCCAAAATTCAGTTTCCTCTAAGGATTTTTTACACTGCTCAGAGGTTTAGAGCAGCAGGTGTTAGGGGCAGCCGTATCGGATCAGAGGGGAGAGGTAACAATTCGATATTTTACTACTTCCCTTTGTACCCATTTACATTGTGCAACATGTGTACATTTCTTGATATTTGGGTCACAGATTTCCATAAATATTGGGGTATAGATAAAATCCATAGTATAAAAAATACTGTAACTTTTTTTTTGTATAGCCCAGATATCACCCAAGGGTCAAACTGACACGTGTCACCACGGGGAGGGCTAATTACTTTGTTGCAAGGGCAAATTTTCCATATTTTTCCACCCTCCATTCTGTGGCTCTTAAACAGTTAACTTCCAGAAATCCTTTTTCCTTTTATCCTAAAATGGCATTGGTTGTCTCCTTGAAGTAACATTACCGTGTTTTGACTAGACCGTCATAACTCAAATTACTGCTCTGTTATAGTAAAGTGTCCAACTAATTCCTGACATTGGCGGAGGATCAGCGCTGCCTCCTTCTCTATTCCTGTCCTCATTCACAGTCTAGAAGTAATTATACAATCTTCAGCAGGAAAGAAAATCCTTATAATTTATACAAGTGGGCGTAACCATCTTATTAGTCAATTGGGTGGTGCCATCTAAAAGAGGGGCCTCAGCCAGTCAAGAATTAGAATTTTGCACAAGTATTGGATTTGCAATCCCAATCCCATTGAACTGAATGGACCACTGGGGTAACACTTAGTAGTCCCTATTTTGTACACAATGGGGGTCTCCATTACTTAGAAACTCACAATCAATCCTTTATATGGAGGATAACTGTATAAAGAAGGAAAATCCTTTAAATAATTTCACGATACATGTTCCGCCCTTAATAGTATATGGAGAGGGGAGGATCTGATCCTGCTGCTAAGCAGACAGGTCACCTGCTTTGGGCTACAGTTATGTAAACCCTGTCCAATTTCCAGGCCAATGCATGTCCAAATTTGCAAATACCAAAAGTTAGAGACTGTTTGACAGATTTATATACACACAAAGGGAAGAGGAGAACCTGATCCCTCCTCTCCATGTAGCACCCCCCCATAACCAGCAGCATGGAGAACATTATATAGCATTGTAGGGGTAATCCATGTCTATGTGTATCACTGTCTCTATGTCTGCAGCTGCTCCCTTCGTCAACCCTCTCCATAGACTTTTATGTGCCACGACTGTAACCTGATCCCTCAGTAATCTGAATACTTTCAGACTAAGTTGAACAGTTATTCTCATCTCATCCCTAGAAACTGCACTGACCCATGACCCTGGAGAATGATTGTTGAGAGCACCCAAATATCATTTACTGGATGGAGTTCCCCTTTAAATTTCAACATTACAGATGCAAATGAAAAGTTGTTTGACAGCACGTAAGAAGTCTTCCCCCTGCTGCGCGTTTGGATTCCGCTGATACGTAATCTCTCCGGTATCGGAGACGCAGTCACCATCACTGAAGGGTCACATTAGTAAAACTCCTTCCAATTACCAGGAAGAAAATGATGTCTGTGTCTCGGCGCGTCCTGTGGATTAGCGGTGATGGACGCACAACCTCCCGCAGTCACAAATAATCAGGTTTAGTAAATGCAGCTATTGAGAGCTGGAATTGGCACCAGGTCTATTACATTACCATGTGCCAGGGAGAGCGGGGGAGGGGCATGCGAGGGGCGTGCGAGCCATGGTGCCCCCACCTAACCTGCCATATATCCTCAATATTCTTCTATATACAAGTGGATATATTATACCCCTAATATTTACATCCTCAACTGCATAAAATCAAACCCCACCCCCAGTTAGCCCAAGGACAACCCAAAACTAGTACATTGGGCCCCACATAGGGGTATATCTCAGATAAAGGGAACACAAAAAATGTAGCAGCTTGATGGATGTAACAAAGGATTTATATGATTGGATATTTAAGCTCCGCCCCTGGGACTGCCTCTGGAGTAACTAAGTACATCCATCATCTTTGATAACTCTAATGTGATTGTCGTTACAAATTCTAGACTGGTTACTTTGTTGCTGGTGGTTCGATGTAATGGTTTAGGCTTCCTGCATACAATCGTGTGCCGCCCGTGGAAACAGACCTGTATGTTGGGCCGATACAGGGCAGCATCAGCAGTAACAGGCTGTAAAACCTTCCACTCTAAAGGCATGTAAGAGGCTGCCCAGCTTGGTTAGCAGAAGTGCGGTAAATCATCCCTTTGTTGCAGGAGGAAGCACTGAAGCAGTGGTCTTCATGGCTGGATCAATTTCTTGGGAGCCGAATTGGCTCTGCTGCATGTGCAGCGCAAAATGTGCAATTTCTAAACTCAGTCCAAGAGAGGAAACAACTAAGTCCGAATGCAAAGACCCATAACCCAGCGCTGAGCCTATATTTATAAGCTCTAGGTCTCAGCCTCTGGCAGGTTCCAGGGAGCAGAGGACAATACGTGAGATACATTAAAATAAATTGAAAAGCACATTAACTTTTTAGGAACAATGAATATTGCACACAATAGATCGACGTCTAGAACTAGGTGGTGATGTCGCCACACAGTGCAGCCTATTAAGAGGCTTTTCTAGGGGAAGGAGTTTGGGAAAACTGGGTTCCACTCCCTAGAGGGTTGGATCTCTTATTTACAGGGTGATCAGTCCTACTGGGTCCACTCCAGCAAGAATTTCAGACTATAGTTTCATATTGACCCAACTCTGAGACATTATAGGAAGTGCGGTAAATCATCCCTCTGTTGCAGGAGGCTGCACTGAAGCAGTGGTATTCATGTCTGGATCAATCTCTTGGGAGCCAAATTGGCTCTGCTGCATGTGCAGCGCAAAATGTGCAATTTCTATACTCAGTCCAAGTCAGGAAAGAACTACGTCCTGAGGCAGGGACCCATAACTCAGCGCAGACTAAAGTTTTTATATTGACCCAACTCTGGGACATTACAGGACCCCCTACCGATTCTGCCCTGCCACCCACCGCTGGGTATACTGTATACATTGTATGTGGTGCTGTGTTTTTTTCTTACTGTATAGAGTGTGGCAGCTCAAGTCCATTGACATAACCAGGACTGCGATACCACACACAACCTATAGACAGAGAGCAGATGGAATTTTTTAAAAAAAATTCTAGACATCATCTATAATTTGCAATAAATGGAGACATGTTCCCATCCTGTGCAGATAAAATTCCTTGCTGGCGGTTCTGGGCCCCGCGGCCTCTTCCCACCTGCTCCTGGCACCGGGAGAGGTGACAGAGTAATCTCATTTCCCATTACCCCTGCACCAGTCCTCATTAACCGGCCGGAGACTTCTCCGTTTTTATGCCTCGAGTTTCCATGGTAACAGGGCAGAATGCCGGTCAGCTGACTCAAAGCTGGAATACGGTGCGGAGTGTTTCTGTGGATATCAATGCATTGATCAGCGGGACTCGGACGCCCTGAGTTTAACGCTTTATCTGCTGGAAAATACACAAAGATTAGTTCTGCCTTCTAAGGAAAATATTATCCCTGAGATCCATGTAAAGATATCTGTCTGCATTTACATAACTCAGAACTTTATTGGGTTCCCCTTTAAATTTGCATATTTAAACCACGCCCCTTAACACACCCACTCCCTGCAAGAATGATGTTCCCCCATTTTAACTGGACAGCAATGAACATCTGGGATTGTCCCACTCAATCTGGGACTATTAAAATGCTTGATTTTTAGAATATGCCCCCTGTTGTCTAGTTTCTATACTTCTTCCTATTAGCTGTTAGATATATAATCATCTCCTGTCACTAGGAGGCAGCACTCATTGTCCTCTGCTATGAAGTCTTTAACATTGTCTTTAACAATAGAGCTGTAAGTTTCATAGATGTAGAGTTACATGCTAAAATTCTGCCTTCTTCCTAACACCAGCAGGGGGAGCTCAAGAGCTTACTGCATACTGCATTATCATTAAGGTAAATGTATAATCTGTATGCAATCACCACCTGAGCTCCCCCTAGTGGTCAGAGATATCACTTTTTTATGCAGTGGATTTGGAGCTCTGAATTGCTACCTCTCTGTGGTCTCTAAACATTGAGGCACATAGGTCTGTACGAGCCAAAATATTACCTATTTTCCATTTTAAAAGTAATCAAAGCGATTACTTACAAAACTGACACACAAAGAGATGGACATTCAGGAAAATTGTAAAACCTGTAATAAAAAAAAAATTCTCCCCCCAAAAATACACTCAGGGGGACATTAATCATAGTCAGTTAGACTGTTTTGAGCGTCTTTTAACGCTAAAATCTGGCGCATCTCGTTAATTAGGCGCATTTATGCGCCATTTCTGGCGCACGGCAAAGTTCGGCACGTATTGGTTTTGAGTCCCTGCGCCTTATCTGACATAGTGAGAGCCTCCTATACAGATGTTTGCACGGGATCTATCACAAAAGTGCGCCTAAAAAGGCACAAAATAGGCGCAGAAAATGCACCTGCTCTGAGCAGGTGCACTTCCAAAAAACTTCCCTTTTCATTACTAAAAACATACATTTTAGGTTCCCAAATGAAGAATTCCCTCTATGCAACATGGAAAATACTTCGGAGCAGTTTTAAAATGTAAAATTTCTCCAGTAACGACTTCATCATTGTCTATGGGATCATCTCTGGGAGTGATTATTGTCTTATTGTACAGATCTGAGAATATTATCAGTCTCCATTTCATGTAAATTACAATAAAAAGGGAAAAGACTCATTTCAGCAAGAATTTTTTTTTTTTTTTTTACCTCTCTGTAACTTTTAGTCCCTGCAGTTACATCACAATGATAGGTTTTGTGCAGAGATGAAGCCCTGAACGTTCTGTCACATTTTCTCAGTCTCCTTTCATTATTGCTCACAAATGAGATCTAACAATTGCGCCAAATTTGGCGCTAATTTAGGCGCAAATGAATGGGACATGCGACAAATCCAAAGTGCATTTACTAAGGCAGAACCAGATCCATCATAGATCAGGAGCCAAAAAGAAGAGCAAACCAGGCGCAAAAAACAGGCGAACCTGAGACCCACTATGATTAATGTCCCCCACAGTCTATTTTGTTATGTGAGGGCTGTAGAGATAGGGTTAATTCGGGAGTCAGGCTCACACAGTGTCACCTTTGAGATTTAAGGGGGAAGGGGGTGTAGCTGTGTTTTTGGAAAATGACTTAGTCTTCCTCACATTTTTGGGCTTCTCTGCTCCTGTGATTGGCCGCAGAGCTGGCACTCATTAACACTTGTGCCGTGGTCACTATGGGATACAATTGTCCGCCTTCTTCTCCCCCGGCTGCCTGCGCTGATCCTTGTGCTGACTCAAAAGCATTTGACACAAGGGGAGGCACCAAAGGAGCCCAAATTTTTTCCCACGCACCGCACTAGCTGCGAGTCTTTGGTGATTATTCCTCTGAGATGTTCTGCAGAATGAGGGGGGGGGGAGGTTGTCCTAATTAAAGATTAGGAAGCGGGGAGCGGCGGGCGGCTAATTCACTGCACGGGAGGAAAAGAAGGAAATTTAAAATACAAATAAAGAAGATTTTTAAAAAAATTTAAATAGAAAATCGCCCTCTAAATTTTTTGGGTCATTGCAGGGTTCATCTAATTCTGTTTTCATTGCAATTTTTTGAATTGAATTTTTGAAGAGGTGTGACCCAATGAGAGGGTATAAATGCCCCCCCCCCCGGGTTTGATTACTGAGACCCCCCGCAACAAGGAAGAATAGGTGAATTGTTGATCTGCATTACAGTAACTTCTAATTGACGTCGGGAGATTCAATACTCGTCATAACTGAGGGCGGGGCTTTAAAAATATCCGTAGGGGGTCAGCTCAAAAATACAGACCGTAACAGGGAGTGGGGATAAAAAATACCGGTCACAACAGGGGGCGGGACACAAAAATACTGGCCATAACAGGAGGCGGAGCTCAATCATAACTGTCATAAAAGTGGGTGGGGCTCAACAGAGAGTAAGGGTCAAATGTAATGGTCACAACAGGGGGCTGGGCTCCAAACTACCAACCATAACAGAGGTTGGGGCGACAATAGAGGTTTGGACTCAAATAAATGGGCAACAACAGGGGCAGAGCACCGGTATAATGAGGGTTTCCAGCAATTGATATCTCGTCAGTGAGAGTACCTTGTGTCAAACCTCCAATGACCTGATATTGGTAAACTATCCCACACCTCCAAGCTTTTGGGGCTAGATAATTAAGGACAAAAAGTCCCTCCCCCATTTTTGTAAACGGGTCGGGAGCTATGCTAATCATATCGGAGAACCCCTTTAAGACTGATATATAAATTGCCTCTGAATCGACACAACTCGGAGAACAGCGCTGTCCTCTGTGTAGTGGCTTGACCAGGTAACTGCATCTCAGCTACTCCTTAAATAAATGGGATGTGAGTTGCAGTGACACAACTCGGCCACTACACAGAGTATGGCGCTGTTGTTCCCACTCCATCTTCCGGATGCTGATTGTGGTCCCAAGTGTCGGACCCCCCCCCCCCCCACTGATCTGCGCATCTTATAGAGGGGTCATCAGTATGAATATTTGGCTGTGAGACTCCTGGAGAATTCACCATTGTGTGGCTCTATTGGTGGTATTCCCCTTTAAGTAATTTCCACTATAGTAAATCCTGTCTTAATAACTTGATATCACTGCAGGGGATCTCTTCTCTCCCCCCTCGGGGCCCCCGGGGGCCGCACATTCTGTACATACAGCAGAGGTGCTGCCTCAGCTCCGGCCGCCACCTCCCATCTATCCGCTCATCTCTAGCGCTGGGAAACAGGAATTTTTGCCAGTGGAAATTTGCTCTGAGATCAGAGTCTTCTGCCAAAGGCAAATATGTTTTCTTCCCAAAATAGCCCCTCCGAAAATATCCCTCCGAAAAAAATAACAAGGCGAATATGAAGATTCTGTCATCCTGCAGAAAATAGCTGGAATACTTTATTATTAGTCCGGGTGCCGTGATATTGTGGCTGGGTGATCAGGGGGGGCAAAGTGGGCAACCGCCTAGGGACACTGATACTCAAGGGGCTCCTGAGGGTGGGAACCAGAGAATAACAGTGTCACCTATATAGCCGTATGATGTATGAACTATATTTCAGCATCTATGAAAGATACGGCAGTGTTCTGTCTTTAGTATATGGAAGTGATTTGTGTGAACTATATGGCGGTATTATGTGTGTGGTATATGGCAGTGTATGAACTGTATGGCTTGATTTCATCTCTCTTCCTGTGGATGAAAGTTGCAACAACTGTTACTTGAGAATAAACTTTCCCACACCCCTGAAAAGCAAAGTGAATCTGTCACTGAACAATCAGAGGTATAGCCATTCAGAACTCAGGAAAGCTGGGTGAATACTAACAGTCAAGCTAAAAAGAGTTCAGTTAAAACTGTTGAAAAAATTATCTATTGTGCGACAATATAAGAATCTATTGATTAAACTGCCGTTAAGGATTCTGGGAAAGCTGTGTGAATCTCATTATTAAAGCTGCAGTAGAGTTCTGTAGCAACAAAGTAACAGTAGGAGTAGAAATGTATCTTTGCAGAACTAGAGAGTTCAGGATTCTGGGAAAGATGGGTGATGATATGATGAATGATGTATAAAGTGCATACAGGTAACCCAGCTTTCCCAGAACCCTGTATGGGCTTTAATTTAGAGGTGATATCTCTTTAAACCTCATTACCAGACCCTCATCAGTCTCTCTGTATGTGCTGCGGCTGATGTCAGCTCTGGAGATCTCAGCCTAGAAGTTATCGCTCCGGACCATCTGGCGTCTGCTCATCTGTAATGAGGGGTCTGTCTCACCGGCGCTCGCGTTCTCTGTGACTAATGACGATACTTTTAGATTCCGGAATCAGAGGCCTCGGAATGATCTTTCATGGCGGGAGAACTTTTTTGTTGACGTGATTCCTCTTACTAAGTGTCTGCGCCAAACGGTGCGTTAAAAACTCATTTACAGCACAATAGGGACACATATCGTGAATATGGGAAATATTTTATACGTCTCTGCAATCATAATTTCCTTTAGGGATTATATTCTGATTACCTACAGCCACCACTAGGGGGAGCTCACTGCACATAGATTTATACAGCAGCCAATGATATAAATCTATATGTAGTGAGCTCCCCCTAGTGGTGGCTGCAGGCTGATAAGATTTTGGTCACCTAAAGGAACTACATCTAAATTTTCATTAACATTCTGATTACCTACAGCCACCACTAGGGGGAGCTCAATGCACATAGAGCTATACGGCAGCCAATGATCTACATCTATATGTAGTGAGCTCCCCCTAGAGGTGGCTGCAGGCTGATAGGATTTTGGTCACCTAAAGGAACTACATCTAAATCTTCACTAACATTCTGATTACCTACAGCCGCCACTAGGGGGAGCTCAATGCACATAGAGCTATACAGCAGCCAATGATCTACATCTATATGTAGTGAGCTCCCCCTAGAGGTGGCTGCAGGCTGATAGGATTTTGGTCACCTAAAGGAACTACATCTAAATCTTCACTAACATTCTGATTACCTACAGCCGCCACTAGGGGGAGCTCAATGCACATAGAGCTATACAGCAGCCAATGATCTACATCTATATGTAGTGAGCTCCCCCTAGTGGTGGCTGCAGACTGATAGGATTTTGTCATCTAAAGAAACTACATCTAAATCTTTATTAACATTCTGATTACCTATAGCCACCACTAGGGGGAGCTCAATGCTCATAGAGCTATACAGCAGCCAATGATCTACATCTATATGTAGTGAGCTCCCCCTAGAGGTGGCTGCAGGCTGATAGGATTTTGGTCACCTAAAGGAACTACATCTAAATCTTCATTAACATTCTGATTACCTACAGCCACCACTAGGGGGAGCTCAATGCACATAGAGCTATACAGCAGCCAATTATCTACATCTATATGTAGTGAGCTCCCCCTAGTGGTGGCTGCAGACTGATAGGATTTTGTCATCTAAAGAAACTACATCTAAATCTTCATTATTATATGCAAATGAGCACCATGGGCAGAGAATTGTGCCCTCATGCCCAATGCCTTGCTCCCACTATGAAACTGGGCGAAAAAGACTAAAAATAACCCTCATTCATACCCAAAGACTAAGGATTTGCTACAATTGTATCCAGGTTATACTGTTTAGCTAAACTGCACTGATACATAGTAACAACATAGTAGCAACCCAGCGGAGGTGACGTGTTTAGCTTACAGAACATAGAAAAAATTGGATTTAATTGTAACACAGCCCTCTAGTATTAGGTATGTGAAGGCTTTAAGTCTTTGAAAGAGAGTCTCTGCTCACTGACAGCAAGCAGAGATCTTGAAAATAGTCAAAATGTAAAAATAAAATCCATTACATAGCTGGAGGACTGCACCCAGCGGGCACGGGTCCCCCTCCTCCTGGTGATGAGTGCAATCCTCTACATAGAGATGTCACAGTGTGTCATGGAGGATTGGGAATAACCCTGCAACCTGTGAGGGAATGAAGGCGCCTTTGTCTAATTACAGTAAAGTTGACTCAATGCTTATTTTTCCAGGTAAAATGACTTTCTATTTATGACGAGTCACGGAAGACTGAGAAAGTATTGTCCTAGATAGAGGCTGTTATAGGAGCCACACAGACGCCCCCCAACCCCACCCCAATGTGGACACGTCATGAGGGCTCCGAGATATAACAGGGATAGATAGATAGATAGATAGATAGATAGATAGATAGATAGATAGATAGATAGATAGATATGAGATAGATAGATAGATAGATAGATAGATATGAGATAGATAGATAGATAGATAGATAGATAGATAGATAGATAGATAGATAGATAGATAGATAGATATAGAAGCAAAAAAGTGGCAGCACTCCAAGGAATCGTGGAAAAAAGTGTGAGGTTTATTCCATCTCTAGCAACGTTTCAGCTGTTAATCAGCCTTTGTCATGCTCTTTGGGTAAGAGTATTGGGATAGCACCCGTCTGAACCTTTTTTCCTGAAGGCTGTGCTGCTTTGCAATTTTTGTTTGTTTAGATAGATAGATAGATAGATAGATATGAGATAGATAGATAGATAGATAGATAGATAGATAGATAGATAGATAGATAGATAGATATGAGATACATATGTGAAAGATAGATAGATATTTAGGAGAAAGAGATCGATATGAGATAGATATTAAATACATATGAGATAGATAGATATAGATATGAGATACCGTATATACTCGAGTATAAGCCGACCCAAGTATAAGCCGAGGCCCCTAATTTTACCACAAAAACCTGGGAAAACCTATTGACTCGAGTATAAGCCGAGGGTGGGAAATGCATTGGTCACAGCCTCCCCATTATATAGCCAGCACCTGCCCCCCAGTATATAGCCTGCCAGCCCCATGCCCCAGTATATAGCAAGACCCCTGCCCCAGTATACAGCCAGCAGCAGGGGAAGCCAGAAAGGTGAGTTTTGATATATTTTTTTACTCGAGTATAAGCCAAGTTTGGGTTTTAGCATATTTTTTTGTGCTGTAAAACTAGGCTTATACTCGAGTATATATGGTATATGGATATTCTGATACATATTGGATAATATTCCCTGTGTGATCTCTGTGTATACGGAACATATTGTCCGTGTCTTGTGTGTGCCGGTGCCCTCCCTGCTCCGGGTGAATATTCCGGGTACAGATTCCAGTCCTGGGAGGTTATGAATGGGGCTCAGTGTTTGGGGCTCAGTGAGGGGCGTCTGTTTCCTCCTCTCAGTGATTTCTGTCTTTTCTCCACTCCTAAAATCTGTAACCTACAAGAGCAGCACTTCACGCAGGCCGGGGGGGGGGGGGGGGTCAGGGGGGATAAAGCAGCCCCTTCTCATCTCCCTTACCTCTTTATAAGGAGACCACTGGGGGTCGCACATGGGGGGGTCTCTGGGCGTTTGTTCTTGTAGAGGGGTTACAGAATGGATTAGTGTTTGGAGTCATGAATGGGGGGGGGGGGGGGGGGTCTGTTCCTTGGTTACCATAGAAGGACCCAGCAATGTCCCCACAGCACTCTATTATTTCATGTGATATGATGACTTAAATGGATAATCCTAAAGGCAGGACCCCTTTAAGGAATTTTCACTAAAATATTCTTATTAAAAAATTAAAGGGGTTTTCCAGGATAAAAATATTTATGACCTTATCTAAGATCACATAGGTGGGGGTCCGATACCCAGCACCCCCCACAGATCCTTTATTCTCAGTGGCTGATAAACAGAGAATGGAACAGGAAGCAGAGAGCGCCATTCGCAGTGTAGTGGCTGAATGGAGTCATTGCAGCTTTGCTTCTATTGAAATTAATTGGATCTTATCTGCAGTTACCGGGTCTGACCACTATACAGAGAATGGCGCTGTCTGCTTCCTGTTTTCCAGCAGCTCTGAGATCTGACCAGTCTGATAGTGAGGGCTTATTCCATGCAACTGCAATATTTTCATCCTGAAATATCCCTTTAAATTATCTCAGTACTTACCTTTTAGTAGTGACAGCCTGATCAGGTTATAGCTCAGACCCTATAAGGTTAGATATGTGATTAGTAACTCCAGCTTAGGTCAGAAACTATAATGTTAACAAATTGTCTTACACCAGGTAACTGGCTTGGTGGTTATAGGGCTTACATGAGGCAACTGGCTTGGTGGTTATGGGTCTATAATAAGGCAATTAGCTAAATCGTTACAGAGCAACTATCATGAGGCAATTGGCTGGTGTGTACAAGGTTCATCATATGATCACTGGATTGATATTTGCAGACTGTATCCTGAGGCAACTGGCTTAGTGGTTACCAAGTCTATCCTTAGGCAACTGGCTTAGTGGTTACCAAGTCTATCCTTAGGCAACTGGCTTAGTGGTTACCAAGTCTATCCTTAGGCAACTGGCTTAGTGGTTATCAAGTCTATCCTTAGGCAACTGGCTTAGTGGTTACCAAGTCTATCCTGAGGCAACTGGCTTAGTGGTTACCAAGTCTATCCTTAGGCAACTGGCTTAGTGGTATTACAAAGTCCATCATAAGGTACCTGGCTTGGTGGCTACAGAATCTTTCATGAAGCAAATGGATTGATGGTTACTCAATCTATTGTAGGGCAAATGGCTTGGTGGTTACAGAACCTATAATGAGGCAATTAGCTGAATCGTCTATCCTGAATGGGCAGTTGATTTGCAATTTACAGAGTCTATCAATTGGTTTAGTGGCTACTAAGTCCATCCTGAGCAATCTGGTCAGGTGGCTATAGAATATATCCTGAGACAACTGGCTTGGCGGTGTCACAAAGTCTGTCATGAGGCACCAGGCTTGGTGGTCGCAGACTCTATCATGGTTTGAGGGTTACAGTCCACCATGAGGCAAATAGTTTGGTGGTTACATGTCTCTACAAGGGCTCAGAGCTAATAGAATAGAACATAGCTGTTACAGATTGTAGTAGAATTGCTGATCCTTGTGCACTTGTATAGTCTATCCCTGTTACCTGTACTGGCAGACTAATAGAAGGGGGGGGGGCACAAGTAATTCATAGGGGAGATGCCCCCTAGTGTCTGGTGTAGCCTCCTCTTCATGACTATGGGGGGGGGGAGGTAACTTGGGGGGGTCACTGTATCCCTCCTGGGGGTAGGTCAGCGCAGATGATACCACAGGAGCTGCCAATCACAAGAACCTCTGCGGAGATCTCTCCAAACACCAGGAGCGGCCCAGGAAATCATGGACATCTGGCGAGTACCGGGACAGATGCTGCCGTCTACAGGACGTATCACAGGGAGCCCAAATCTATCCAAAGCTTTATACACTCATCGCTGGCACATCAGGAGCCTGACATGGAGTTTGTTACAATCTTACATACACTCAAATTACATTTTCCGGGTGTATATAGTAGGAGCACCTCCTCCAGGTGTATATTGTAGCAGCACCTCCTCCGGGTGTATATAGTAGGAGCACCTCCTCCGGGTGTATATAGTAGCAGCACCTCCTCCGGGTGTATATAGTAGGAGCACCTCCTCCAGGTGTATATAGTAGCAGCACCTCCTCCGGGTGTATATAGTAGGAGCACCTCCTCCGGGTGTATATAGTAGCAGCACCTCCTCCAGGTGTATATAGTAGCAGCACCTCCTCCGGGTGTATATAGTAGGAGCACCTCCTCCAGGTGTATATAGTAGCAGCACCTCCTCCGGGTGTATATAGTAGCAGCACCTCCTCCAGGTGTATATAGTAGCAGCACCTCCTGCGGGTGTACATAGTAACAGCAACTCCTCCGGGTGTATATAGTAGGAGCACCTCCTCCAGGTGTATATAGTAGCAGCACCTCCTGCGGGTGTACATAGTAACAGCAACTCCTCCGGGTGTATATAGTAGGAGCACCTCCTCCGGGTGTATATAGTAGCAGCACCTCCTCCAGGTGTATATTGTAGCAGCAACTCCTCCGGGTGTATATAGTAGGAGCACCTCCTCCAGGTGTATATAGTAGGAGCACCTCCTCCAGGTGTATATAGTAGCAGCACCTCCTCCGGGTGTATATAGTAACAGCAACTCCTCCGGGTGTATATAGTAGGAGCACCTCCTCCGGGTGTATATAGTAGCAGCACCTCCTCTAGGTGTATATTGTAGCAGCACCTCCTCCGGGTGTATATAGTAGGAGCACCTCCTCCAGGTGTATATAGTAGGAGCACCTCCTCCAGGTGTATATAGTAGGAGCACCTCCTCCAGGTGTATATAGTAGCAGCACCTCCTCCGGGTGTATATAGTAACAGCAACTCCTCCGGGTGTATATAGTAGGAGCACCTCCTCCGGGTGCATATCGTAGGAGCAACTGTTCCGGGTTTATATAGTAGGAGCACCTCCTCCAGGTGTATATAGTAGCAGCACCTCCTGCGGGTGTATATAGTAGGAGCACATCCTCCGGGTGTATATAGTAGGAGCACCTCCTCCGGGTGTATATAGTAGGAGCACCTCCTCCGGGTGTATATAGTAGGAGCACATCCTCCGGGTGTATATAGTAGGAGCACCTCCTCCGGGTGTATACAGTAGGAGCACCTCCTCCGGGTGTATACAGTAGGAGCACCTCCTCCGGGTGTATATAGTAGCAGCACCTCTGGGTGTATATAGTAGCAGCACCTCCTCCGGGTGTATATAGTAGGAGCACCTCCTCCGGGTGTATACAGTAGGAGCACCTCCTCCGGGTGTATATAGTAGCAGCACCTCTGGGTGTATATAGTAGCAGCACCTCTGGGTGTATATAGTAGCAGCACCTCCTCCGGGTGTATACAGTAGGAGCACCTCCTCCGGGTGTATATAGTAGCAGCACCTCCTCCGGGTGTATATAGTAGCAGCACCTCTGGGTGTATATAGTAGCAGCACCTCCTCCGGGTGTATACAGTAGGAGCACCTCCTGCGGGTGTATATAGTAGGAGCACCTCCTCCGGGTGTACATAGTAACAGCAACTCCTCCGGGTGTATATAGTAGGAGCACATCCTCCGGGTGTATATAGTAGGAGCACCTCCTCCGGGTGTATATAGTAGGAGCACCTCCTCCGGGTGTATATAGTAGCAGCACCTCCTCCGGGTGTATTTAGTAGGAGCACCTCCTCCGGGTGTATATAGTAGCAGCACCTCCTCCGGGTGTATATAGTAGCAGCACCTCTGGGTGTATATAGTAGCAGCACCTCCTCCGGGTGTATATAGTAGCAGCACCTCCTCCGGGTGTATATAGTAGGAGCACCTCCTCCGGGTGTATTTAGTAGGAGCACCTCCTCCGGGTGTATATAGTAGGAGCACCTCCTCCGGGTGTATATAGTAGGAGCACCTCCTGCGGGTGTATATAGTAGGAGCACATCCTCCGGGTGTATATAGTAGGAGCACCTCCTCCGGGTATATATAGTAGGAGCACCTCCTCCGGGTGTATATAGTAGGAGCACCTCTGGGTGTATATAGTAGCAGCACCTCCTCCGGGTGTATATAGTAGGAGCACCTCCTCCGGGTGTATATAGTAGCAGCACCTCCTCCGGTTGTATATAGTAGCAGCACCTCCTCCGGGTGTATATAGTAGGAGCACCTCCTCCGGGTGTATATAGTAGCAGCACCTCCTCCGGTTGTATATAGTAGCAGCACCTCCTCCGGGTGTATATAGTAGCAGCACCTGGCTGTACATAGTAAGAGCACCTCCTCTGGGTGTATATAGTAAGAGCATCTACTACAACTTGTACAGCGCTATGGAATATGATGGCGCTATGTAAATAAAGATTATTATAATAATGTGCGCAGCGTCTTATGTTGCCGTTGATGTTGTGTAAATATTATCATATTTCATTTTCCCGCTATTCCCAAGGGGGGCGGTGGCGAATCTCTATTTTTAGCGATATCGGAGATTATTTATAAACTCTCCCGGCGGAGCAGAAACATTCGGCATCGGATTCACTCAATTAACCCGTTTACCATCAGATAAGGGAGCGAATGACTCCGGGGGGGGGGGGTGGTTTTTGGTGACCGAACCTTCACGTCTAATCGCATTATTCCGCCGCCGCGTTCCGTCTTTTCCGTTGCGTTGCTTCTTTCCATGCTGATGGGATGCGCACACTTCCAGGATCTGTTACCCCTTAACTCTTTCACTGCCTATAGGGGGGGGGGTTTATTGGCCACTTTTGAAGGTACAGTAAATCCAGTGTATAACACGGCATCCTGTTAATTGCTATACAATGGCGCTGATTGTGTGGCGGGGGGGACGCGGCTAACAAGGAAGCCTTACAGGAGATGCCGGCTCCTTAATTTAAACAACAAACAATCTATTCTGGAGGCCTCCGGCTCGGGGGACAGATGTTCGTTCCCAGATCTATGTGTGAATCGATGTATAGTAGTAGGAACATGGGAAACACGGAGTTTTTCCGAAGCGGCGCTGTTAAGTGGCATTCCGACCTTCCTCTCCACCAATCACATCCTTGTATTACACTATATAGGAATTTGTCTTGTGTCGGGGGGGGGGGTCTCCTTTTATATAAGTCCTGACCTGGTAAATTCAATATTGTAACTTTAAAAGGATCATTTGCAAAGTGTCAAATCCCCTATTTGAAGTCACACATTAATATGTCTTAAGGCTTGGTGCCACCACTAGAGGGAGCCTGCTGAAGACAGGATTATAATGCAGTTTTATTGGACTAATATTTCCGGACTGTAACTTCTGATAGGAGGTGTGTCCTCTCACTGCTGTGCACTTTACCCTCTACATTGAGCCACTCCCCTCTGCTCTTAGTTACTGCTGTAAATATGTAATGAGGAGCTTGCTACAGCTTTGGAGTGTGTCCTCACACTGCTATCCTCTTAGTTCTCTGCACTGAACGGAACCACAGCCTTTCCACTTCTGCTGTAGCAGAGTCCAACAGCAGTCACTGGGGAGGTGTTTAATGCAGTGAGCTCAGAACACAGCAGTGTGAGTGCACTAGAATATAAATGTATTTTGTTCACAACCATTTGAAAGGTGATGATGATTTTTCGGACTATAAGGCGCACCGGATTATAGGGCGCACCATCAATAAATGCCTGTTAAAACGTCTAGGTTCATATATAAGGCGCACCGGATTATAAGGCGCACCTGATTATAATGCTGAATGACCAGCAGGTGGCAGCTCTGTTCACAGTTCAAGGCAGCTGTTGTCTGTAAGTACGGTTCATATATAAGGCGCACCGGATTATAAGGCGCACCTGATTATAAGGATGAATGACCAGCAGGTGGCAGACCTGTGCACAGTTCAAGGCAGCTGTTGTCTGTAAGTACGGTTCATATATAAGGCGCACTGGACTATAAGGCGCACCAGATTATAAGGTGCACCATCAATAAATGTCTACTAAAACGTCTTGGTTCATATATATAAGGCGCACCTGATTATAAGGATGAATGACCAGCAGGTGGCAGACCTGTGCACATGTCAAGGCAGCTGTTGTCTGTAAGTACGGTTCATATATAAGGTGCACCGGACTATAAGGCGCACCTTATAGGATTTTTTTGTGCACCTTATAGTCCGAAAAATACGGTAACCACAAAGAGGGGGCACAACTAAATGCAGAGTAGTATAAATGATCGACTTTACTGTTTTGATGGAAATACCCTTTAAGGCGAGGAAAGTGCTGGATAACACATCACCGCAGAGATCCTACAGAGAGAGATTATCAGATTATTCTGTATGAACTGTGATCTCTAATATCCGTGGGAAAGATTCATTAACTGAGCGGCGCCTTATCAGCCCAGATATTAGGAAAGCGCAAGCAGGTGAACCTTTCCTGGAAGCGGGTGATGACATTATAACATTATAATATCCAGCCTGAAGCTTCCCACAGACAGGGGCTCGGGGAAATCTATAGACTATATACCCCATAAGAGATGATGTTTTATGCAATCCAAAGTATAGCTCCCCCCGCAGGCAGTCCTGGGGAATGGTAGATGACGAAAGGTTTAGAGGGGGGCAATTATCTACACATATTTTTATTAAATGTACATGAAATGTATATGCCCGAGCCCCAGTAACTGATCTGTAACGGTCAAGCCAGTTGCCTCGTCTGAGAATATTGTAACCACCAATCCTGTTCTCCAGTTACATCTAAATCCATTCCACCAGCTGTAAGATCTTATAAGTAAGGGATCCACATTCAGCAAATGATTGGTTGTATAATGAAAAATTATAAATTTTTCCAATATACTTTCTGTATCAATTCCTTGCAGCTACAGGAGCACTGCTCCTTATACCCCTGGTCATGTGATGTCACACAGGTGCACGGCTCCTTATATCCCTGGTCATGTGATGTCACACAGGTGCATGGCTCGTTATATCCCTGGTCATGTGATGTCACACAGGTGCACGGCTCCTTATATCCCTGGTCATGTGATGTCACACAGGTGCACGGCTCCTTATATCCCTGGTCATGTGATGTCACACAGGAGCACGGCTCCTTATATCCCTGGTCATGTGATGTCACACAGGAGCACGGCTCCTTATATCCCTGGTCATGTGATGTCACACAGGTGCACGTCTCGCTATATCCCTGGTCGTGTGATGTCACACAGGTGCACGGCTTGCTATATCCCTGGTCGTGTCATGTCACACAGCTGCACGGCTCGCTATATCCCTGGTCGTGTGATGTCACACAGGTGCACGGCTCGCTATATCCCTGGTCATGTGATGTCACACAGGAGCACTGCTTTTTATATCCCTGGTCATATGATGTCACACAGGTGCACGGCTCGTTATTTCCCTGGTCGTGTGATGTCACACAGGTGCACGGCTCGCTATATCCCTGGTCATGTGATGTCACACAGGTGCACGGCTCGCTATATCCCTGGTCATATGATGTCACACAGGTGCACGGCTCGTTATATCCCTGGTCATGTGATGTCACACAGGTGCACGGCTCGTTATATCCCTGGTCATGGGATGGCACACAGGTGCACGGCTTGTTATATCCCTGGTCATGTGATGTCACACAGGTGCACGGCTTGTTATATCCCTGGTCATGTGATGTCACACAGGTGCACGTCTCGCTATATCCCTGGTCGTGTGATGTCACACAGGTGCACGGCTTGCTATATCCCTGGTCGTGTGATGTCACACAGCTGCACGGCTCGCTATATCCCTGGTCGTGTGATGTCACACAGGTGCATGGCTTGCTATATCCCTGGTCATGTGATGTCACACAGGAGCACTGCTTTTTATATCCCTGGTCATATG
This sequence comes from Engystomops pustulosus, assembly GCF_040894005.1. Classification (NCBI taxonomy): domain Eukaryota; kingdom Metazoa; phylum Chordata; class Amphibia; order Anura; family Leptodactylidae; genus Engystomops; species Engystomops pustulosus. The sequence goes on along the minus strand of NC_092420.1, from coordinate 12,665,603 downwards.
ATGTCACACAGGTGCACGGCTCGTTATTTCCCTGGTCGTGTGATGTCACACAGGTGCACGGCTCGCTATATCCCTGGTCGTGTGATGTCACACAGGTGCACGGCTCGCTATATCCCTGGTCATGTGATGTCACACAGGAGCACTGCTTTTTATATCCCTGGTCATATGATGTCACACAGGTGCACGGCTCGTTATTTCCCTGGTCGTGTGATGTCACACAGGTGCACGGCTCGCTATATCCCTGGTCATGTGATGTCACACAGGTGCACGGCTCGCTATATCCCTGGTCATATGATGTCACACAGGTGCACGGCTCGTTATATCCCTGGTCATGTGATGTCACACAGGTGCACGGCTCGTTATATCCCTGGTCATGGGATGGCACACAGGTGCACGGCTTGTTATATCCCTGGTCATGTGATGTCACACAGGTGCACGGCTTGTTATATCCCTGGTCATGTGATGTCACACAGGTGCACGTCTCGCTATATCCCTGGTCGTGTGATGTCACACAGGTGCACGGCTTGCTATATCCCTGGTCGTGTGATGTCACACAGCTGCACGGCTCGCTATATCCCTGGTCGTGTGATGTCACACAGGTGCACGGCTCGCTATATCCCTGGTCATGTGATGTCACACAGGAGCACTGCTTTTTATATCCCTGGTCATATGATGTCACACAGGTGCACGGCTCGTTATTTCCCTGGTCGTGTGATGTCACACAGGTGCACGGCTCGCTATATCCCTGGTCATGTGATGTCACACAGGTGCACGGCTCGCTATATCCCTGGTCATATGATGTCACACAGGTGCACGGCTCATTATATCCCTGGTCATGTGATGTCACACAGGTGCACGGCTCGTTATATCCCTGGTCATGGGATGGCACACAGGTGCACGGCTTGTTATATCCCTGGTCATGTGATGTCACACAGGTGCACGGCTTGTTATATCCCTGGTCATGTGATGTCACACAGGTGCACGGCTTGTTATATCCCTGTTCATGTGATGTCACACAGGTGCATGGCTTGTTATATCCCTGGTCATGTGATGTCACACAGGTGCACGGCTTGTTATATCCCTGTTCATGTGATGTCACACAGGTGCACGGCTCATTATATCCCTGGTCATGTGATGTCACACAGGTGCACAGTCTTCAATGAAACTCCAAAATGATTCTTTTTTCTTATTTTTTGTGTTTTCTCAAACACTAGGTGGCGCACTCACACTCCCATGACCTGGTTGGATTCTGCCCAGAGGCCTGAGGTGTTGTCTCTCTCCCGGGATGTCGGTGACTCTGATGTGCGTTGCCGCCTTAGAACATTATTTTTTAATAAAGCTTTTATTGGCAGGTGACATAAATAAGAGGAGTCTATAAAAACGTCTGACGTATTGTTCATTGAGCCATGAATCACGGGGTTAATCTAGAGGAGGTGAGACTGGAAGTGCTCTGACAAAGCAGGGAAGAGCCCGGGATGAGCCATCAGTTATACAGCAGTCACATATCCCTCTGTCTGTACCCAGGGGCGGCTCCAGGTATCACTTGGCCTCTGGGCGACAGAGGGGGAACATTATAGAGAATGAGGGCCACAAGGGTAAGATTATAAAGAATGCAGTCTACATGAGGATCATTACATAGTGGAACATTATAGAGTATGAGGAACATGAATGAAACATTATAGAGTATGAGGAACATAAATGAAACATTATAGAGCATGAGGAACATAAATGAAACATTATAGAGTATAAGGAACATAAATGGAACATTATAGAGCATGAGGAACATAAATGGAACATTATAGAGCATGAGGAACATAAATGGAACATTATAGAGCATGAGGAACATAAATGGAACATTATAGAGCATGAGGAACATAAATGAAACATTATAGAGTATAAGGAACATAAATGGAACATTATAGAGCATGAGGAACATAAATGGAACATTATAGAGCATGAGGAACATAAATGGAACATTATAGAGCATGATGAACATAAATGGAACATTATAGAGCATGAGGAACATAAATGGAACATTATAGAGCATGAGGAACATAAATGGAACATTATAGAGCATGAGGAACATAAATGAAACATTATAGAGTATAAGGAACATAAATGGAACATTATAGAGCATGAGGAACATAAATGGAACATTATAGAGCATGAGGAACATAAATGGAACATTATAGAGCATGATGAACATAAATGGAACATTATAGAGCATGAGGAACATAAATGGAACATTATAGAGTATAGGGAACATAAATGAAACATTATAGATTATGAAGAACATAAATGGAACATTATAGATTATGAAGAACATAAATGGAAAATTATAGAGTATAAGGAACATAAATGGAACATTATAGAGCATGAGGAACATAAATGGAACATTATAGAGTATGAGGAACATAAAAGGAACATTATAGAGCATGAGGAACATAAATGGAACATTATAGAGTGTGAGGAACATAAAAGGAACATTATAGAGCATGAGGAACATAAATGGAACATTATAGAGTGTGAGGAACACAAGGGAAACCTTTATAAGTTGTGGGGCCCCCTATTTTAGCTGCCACTTATGAGTGATGGCATCCTTACTGCCTCCCCCTCTGCTGCACAGCGCCTCATGTTAAACAAATCTTCACCAAATCCAAATGATTCACTACAAATTTTCTTTAAAATGTGCAGCAAATACGACCAAAGTGGATTTATTCTAAAAGCTCCGTATCTCACAAGTGGCCGCTGTTAATGACTTCGGAGACACATAGAGGTCCCCTGGCTGATACCAGAAGACAACAGCACGCAGGGAAGGAATAGGAATAGTTTGTCATTTTTTTGAGTAAAGTCGTGTTAATATTTAATTCTTCTTCCCAGCGATTTTTCATGCGATCCGTGAAAATAGGATGTAATTTCCTGCATAATAATTTATAAGACGGGATAATGGACCCCGCCGGAGCTGCCGCTACTATGACTTCACAGCTTGGCAGGAGGCAGCTTCATGCCAATGTCAACTCCAAAAAGGACACCCTGTACCTTATAAAAAGTAAGAGTCAGTAAATAAAATTCTACTTACAGACGACTTTGTATAGTCAGTATTATCACGCTACTGTCTAATGCAAAAAGGTGGAAAAGGTCTAATTTTCTTTTTTTTTAAACAGCTCCACTGTCTTCCACAGGCTGTGACTGGTATTGCAGCCAAGTTTCATTCATGGGAATGGAGCAGAGCTACAATTGGAGACACAGGGGGTCATTTACTAAGGGCCCGAATCGCTATTATTCGTTGGGTTTCCCGAATATTACCGATTTGCGCCGTTTTTCCCTGAATTGCCCCGGGTTTTTGGCACACGTGATCGGAATGTGGAGCAACGGCGCCGGCATGCATGCGACGGAAAACGGGGGGGGGGGGGGGGTCGCCGTCGGAAAACCTGACGGATTCGGAAAAACCGCAGAATTTTTTTAAAAAAATGTTTCGCTTGACACGCACTTACCTGCACCCAGCATAGGATGGTGAACTCCGGTGGACTTCAGCGCAGCAGCGACACCTGGTGGACATCGGGCGCACTACATTAGTGACTCGCTGGAAGACCCGAATCCTCAACGGAGAATGAACTGCTGGATCGCGACAGGACCAGGTAAGTAAATGAGCCCCACAGCCTTTAGAAAAGTCTGAAGAAAAGTTTGACCATGAATTCCTGCATTGTAGCTGCAAGGATTGTGTCCTCACACTGCTGTGCTCTTTGCTCTGTGCATTTGTATTTCTCCTATTAAATGCTGCATTATATATTCCTACATTAATGTTAGTCTTAAAGGGGCTTTCCCACAAAGCAAGTTAGGCCTTATCTACATGATAGGCACTCGGCAATCTCTGTCAGCTCCATAGAGATGATCGGGGCAGTCCTGCATGCGCTACCAGCTGCTCAGGCCATCTGGGTGGTGCTACGATGGGGGTACATCAGACCCCTGGGCTTTCAATCCTTGGGGGTCCCATCACTGAGACCCTCACTGATCAGGAAGTAAGTCCCTATCCTGTGGATAGGGCCTAACTTGCTTTTTGGGAAAACCTCTTTATGTAAATCTTGGTGCAGTACCAGTTTCAGCCTCTTTGTGGCGCTATTTTTAACCAGGGAATTGACTGAAGCCTTTCCATATCCTGCTTGTATCCCTTGTGATCCATCATTCTGACACTTTGTGAATGTATCTAAGCAGGAGGCTGCAGTATGATTGACATCTCGGCTTATGGATTTCAAAGCTGTAACTTGTATAATTGAATACAAAACCCAAGCGCTGCGAGGACCCGACAGAGACCGGATAAGATCCAAATTCAATATTATATAAGTGCCATATACAATGAAAACAATTTATGTTAATACTAATATATAAAATAAAAAATATTTAGTATTCCGTTCCTCTGTTATTCTTCCTCAAAATGTATAAATGTGGTCCTAACCATATTGGGGGTCATTTATCTTATTTCCCCCTTCTCTGAGCTCTTTTTGCACCTATTTTTTGCACCTCATTTGCCTTTGACGTTTTGGCTCTTCGTAAAATGCTGTTTTTTTTTGAGACTTATTAGGCGCAAATTTTTAAAAAGGCGCAGTTTGTTGCGCAAGTCACACCTATACATGGTCAAGACAGTATTGGCGCAATTATTTGTGCCCATATAGGCGCAAATCAATGTTAAATACGGCGCAAACATCTGGAAGCAGGAGAAATACAAAGACAAATTAGGCGCAAACCAGGAAACTGCTACACGGCGAACTCTGGAAAAAGCGCAAAAAACTGTGCAAATACCCAAATGTGCTCAAAAAGTCACTAAAATACAACCAAAAAAAGCTCATCAGACTAAGATAAATAACCCCCTATATATAGGTACCTAGATAGATAGATGATAGAAGATAGATATGAGATAGATAGATAGATAGATAGATAGATAGATAGATAGATAGATAGATAGGAGATAGATAGATATGAGATAGATATGAGATAGATAGATAGATATGAGATAGATAGATAGATAGATAGATATGGGATAGATAGATATGAGATAGATAGATATGAGATAGATAGATAGATATGAGATAGATAGATAGATATGAGATAGATAGATAGAAGAAAAAGGAGAGTCCAAAGCAGCACAGGGAGACAAGGGTGCAGCAGCCGTAGGTCCCTTGGCCGGGGTCCGTCTAGGTAACTGTAGGAAAGAGGCAGCACTCCGAGGTACGTAGAAAAGGGTGAAGCTTTATTCCATGTGCAACGTTTCGGCGTTTAGGCACGCCTTTTTCAAGCATAAAGTGCAAAGTGCATGTCCGAGTATTTAAGGACCAAGCAGGAAGTTGATTGGTCAGGATACAAAGTGACAGTGAATAAAATACATGATAAAAGACAATACATGTTTAAAGTGCTGCATTAAGTATTGTTATATACATAGGTGAGAATAACATTGGTGTCATTATTTGTGCCAATAACAGTGTAAACAGGCATAGTAGAAAAATCATAAAGTACAGTCCTCCCACCGGTATCGCGACCCCGCCCACGTCTCCTCCTCTTCATTCATATAAATTCGGAGGCTCGTCTCCATCCACCTGTGTTGTGGGCGCCGTTCCAGTCGCAACCCGGAAGTGATGTGCACGACCTCGGGTGCAGACCGGAAGTGACGTCAATTGGGAGCGCGCATGCGCTCTGGCATTGGAAAGAAGCGGCGGCCATTTTGGGTCTGGGCAGACCTGTTCCAAAAGTCCTCAAGATACGAAGAATGTGTGTGCATATAGCAGGGGAAGAATTGCAAGGATGTCAGCGGTACCTGTGGTGAGTTCCTATGGTAATTAAGGCTCACTCTGTGTTCTACCACCCGTCGGGGGCGGAGCTAATCAAGATGACCAGCCCGTTCCCTTTGGGGATTACGGTAGTGGTACCCGAGTCCTAGAATGCAAGAGCATGGTAATCCCACCTCAATGCGGAAATTGATAGTGTTGGTGGATGGAGAGAGTGGACCGATCATTTGATGGAGACGTGGAGAGAAGGTCGACATTCGGATGGGGGTGATGGTGTAAGATATTATCTAATGTAAGGGAGAAAAAAGACATAATTAGATAGGACATAAGGGTATCTCCCAGAGGTCGTTTACATTACAGATTATGGAGAGTTGAGACATGCGGTACACAATTAATACAAGACCATATATGAACTGGTTATAACTCAAATGACACTTGCAAGATTGTACTCAATGTTAAGACCATGTGGTTGTAAAGTATTGAGTCGATGGATCCACATAAGTTCGCGTTTTCGTAATAGCAAACTTCTATCTCCTCCTCTTCTCAGGGGGGGAATATGGTCAATGAGTGTGAAGCGGAGCTGAGAGTCAAGGTGTCCAGCCTCACAAAAGTGTCGGCTGACGGGTAAGTCACGTTTGCCCTTTCTAATGGTGTATTTGTGATGTGTTATTCTCACCTTGAATTCATTGGTGGTTTCCCCGATGTATTTTAAACCACAGGGGCAACTAAGCATGTATATCACGAATTCACTGTTGCATGTCAAGTAATGGCGTATTTTGTATGTGCGTCCAAAGTGGGAAAAAGTTTCCCCTTTTATCATTAAAGAACAGTTTATGCAGGATCTGCAGGGAAAGCTGCCTGTACGGACGGTACCTAGTAGCCCCCTTTGGACCGGGGTTCTCAGTGGTCCAACATCGGATTTGACAATACGGTCACCAATATTTCTGGCGCGGCGGTAGGATAATAATGGGGGGTTTCTATACTCGGGGACACCAGATGGTTCTCTAGATAGTATGCCCCAGTGTTTTTTTATGATTGATGCGACCCGATCACTTTTATCCGTGAATGTTGAAATGAATGGGATTCTGTTTGGACCCTGCGTCTTAATTTTGGGTGATAGGAGATCCTCCCTGTCTCTGTTTTCAGCTAGACTCATGTTTTTGTAGATGATTTTTTTGGGATAGCCCCTCTGTAAGAACTTGTCAGTCATTTTCTTGGCATTGTTGATGTATTTTTCCTCCGTATTAGAAATCCTCTTAACTCTGAGAAACTGACTCACAGGTAAGGAGTTCATCATCGGACGTGGATGTGCGCTGTCATAACGGAGTAGAGTGTTTTTGTCCGTGGGTTTCGTGAAAAGGTCAGTAGACAATGTATGGCCTTCACGTGTGACTGAAACATCTAGGAACTGGATGTTCGTATCTGAGTGTACAACGGTAAACTTGATGTCATCATCAATAGAGTTTAAGAACGAGTGAAAGGATAAAAGGTCCTCTAGTGTCCCTGTCCATAGGAGGAAGACATCGTCTATGTATCTCCACCACCTCAGAACGCGCTGGAAGTGGTGGGACACATAGACGAAGTCCTCCTCCAATGACATCATCATAATATTTGCATATGATGGGGCCATGTTCGCCCCCATGGCTACTCCCCGTAATTGAGTATAAAACTCATTTCCAAAAAGAAAATAATTGTGATGTAAAATCAAATGAAGTAGCTCTAATATGAGAGAAGTTGTCTTGGGTGGGTAATTGGTATTGGAGAGGCATCTCTCGACCGCCCGCAGCCCTCTGGTGTGATCAATGGACGTATAGAGTGAGACTACATCAAATGAGGCTAGTAACACACTGTCATAACCTGTAATGTCAACTAATTGTAGTTTGTATAGAAAATCAGCGGTGTCGCGTATATATGACTTACTGTGTGTCACGAAGCCTCTCAGGATCTCGTCAAGGAAGATGGCGATATGCGAAAAAATGGAATCACTTCCGGACACAATCGGTCGTCCGGGGGGGTTGGAGAGCGATTTATGAATCTTGGGGAGAACATATAGGACCGGGGTGATGGGGTGTGTAATTGTCAAATATTTACGCATGTTCTCAGTGATGATGCCATCTGTCAAGGCTGTGTCAAGACAGAACTTTATCTTACGTGCGATTTCAAATTTGGGATCACCAGAAATACGTTTGTACACATTAACATCGTCAATTTGACGGCGGATCTCCGCCAGGTAGGTCGAGGTACCTGGCGGAGATCCGCCGTCAAATTGACGATGTTAATGTGTACAAACGTATTTCTGGTGATCCCAAATTTGAAATCGCACGTAAGATAAAGTTCTGTCTTGACACAGCCTTGACAGATGGCATCATCACTGAGAACATGCGTAAATATTTGACAATTACACACCCCATCACCCCGGTCCTATATGTTCTCCCCAAGATTCATAAATCGCTCTCCAACCCCCCCGGACGACCGATTGTGTCCGGAAGTGATTCCATTTTTTCGCATATCGCCATCTTCCTTGACGAGATCCTGAGAGGCTTCGTGACACACAGTAAGTCATATATACGCGACACCGCTGATTTTCTATACAAACTACAATTAGTTGACATTACAGGTTATGACAGTGTGTTACTAGCCTCATTTGATGTAGTCTCACTCTATACGTCCATTGATCACACCAGAGGGCTGCGGGCGGTCGAGAGATGCCTCTCCAATACCAATTACCCACCCAAGACAACTTCTCTCATATTAGAGCTACTTCATTTGATTTTACATCACAATTATTTTCTTTTTGGAAATGAGTTTTATACTCAATTACGGGGAGTAGCCATGGGGGCGAACATGGCCCCATCATATGCAAATATTATGATGATGTCATTGGAGGAGGACTTCGTCTATGTGTCCCACCACTTCCAGCGCGTTCTGAGGTGGTGGAGATACATAGACGATGTCTTCCTCCTATGGACAGGGACACTAGAGGACCTTTTATCCTTTCACTCGTTCTTAAACTCTATTGATGATGACATCAAGTTTACCGTTGTACACTCAGATACGAACATCCAGTTCCTAGATGTTTCAGTCACACGTGAAGGCCATACATTGTCTACTGACCTTTTCACGAAACCCACGGACAAAAACACTCTACTCCGTTATGACAGCGCACATCCACGTCCGATGATGAACTCCTTACCTGTGAGTCAGTTTCTCAGAGTTAAGAGGATTTCTAATACGGAGGAAAAATACATCAACAATGCCAAGAAAATGACTGACAAGTTCTTACAGAGGGGCTATCCCAAAAAAATCATCTACAAAAACATGAGTCTAGCTGAAAACAGAGACAGGGAGGATCTCCTATCACCCAAAATTAAGACGCAGGGTCCAAACAGAATCCCATTCATTTCAACATTCACGGATAAAAGTGATCGGGTCGCATCAATCATAAAAAAACACTGGGGCATACTATCTAGAGAACCATCTGGTGTCCCCGAGTATAGAAACCCCCCATTATTATCCTACCGCCGCGCCAGAAATATTGGTGACCGTATTGTCAAATCCGATGTTGGACCACTGAGAACCCCGGTCCAAAGGGGGCTACTAGGTACCGTCCGTACAGGCAGCTTTCCCTGCAGATCCTGCATAAACTGTTCTTTAATGATAAAAGGGGAAACTTTTTCCCACTTTGGACGCACATACAAAATACGCCATTACTTGACATGCAACAGTGAATTCGTGATATACATGCTTAGTTGCCCCTGTGGTTTAAAATACATCGGGGAAACCACCAATGAATTCAAGGTGAGAATAACACATCACAAATACACCATTAGAAAGGGCAAACGTGACTTACCCGTCAGCCGACACTTTTGTGAGGCTGGACACCTTGACTCTCAGCTCCGCTTCACACTCATTGACCATATTCCCCCCCTGAGAAGAGGAGGAGATAGAAGTTTGCTATTACGAAAACGCGAACTTATGTGGATCCATCGACTCAATACTTTACAACCACATGGTCTTAACATTGAGTACAATCTTGCAAGTGTCATTTGAGTTATAACCAGTTCATATATGGTCTTGTATTAATTGTGTACCGCATGTCTCAACTCTCCATAATCTGTAATGTAAACGACCTCTGGGAGATACCCTTATGTCCTATCTAATTATGTCTTTTTTCTCCCTTACATTAGATAATATCTTACACCATCACCCCCATCCGAATGTCGACCTTCTCTCCACGTCTCCATCAAATGATCGGTCCACTCTCTCCATCCACCAACACTATCAATTTCCGCATTGAGGTGGGATTACCATGCTCTTGCATTCTAGGACTCGGGTACCACTACCGTAATCCCCAAAGGGAACGGGCTGGTCATCTTGATTAGCTCCGCCCCCGACGGGTGGTAGAACACAGAGTGAGCCTTAATTACCATAGGAACTCACCACAGGTACCGCTGACATCCTTGCAATTCTTCCCCTGCTATATGCACACCTCTACACATTCTTCGTATCTTGAGGACTTTTGGAACAGGTCTGCCCAGACCCAAAATGGCCGCCGCTTCTTTCCAATGCCAGAGCGCATGCGCGCTCCCAATTGACGTCACTTCCGGTCTGCACCCGAGGTCGTGCACGTCACTTCCGGGTTGCGACTGGAACGGCGCCCACAACACAGGTGGATGGAGACGAGCCTCCGAATTTATATGAATGAAGAGGAGGAGACGTGGGCGGGGTCGCGATACCGGTGGGAGGACTGTACTTTATGATTTTTCTACTATGCCTGTTTACACTGTTATTGGCACAAATAATGACACCAATGTTATTCTCACCTATGTATATAACAATACTTAATGCAGCACTTTAAACATGTATTGTCTTTTATCATGTATTTTATTCACTGTCACTTTGTATCCTGACCAATCAACTTCCTGCTTGGTCCTTAAATACTCGGACATGCACTTTGCACTTTATGCTTGAAAAAGGCGTGCCTAAACGCCGAAACGTTGCACATGGAATAAAGCTTCACCCTTTTCTACGTACCTCGGAGTGCTGCCTCTTTCCTACAGTTAGATAGATAGATAGATAGGAGATAGATAGATAGATAGATAGATAGATAGGAGATAGATAGATAGATAGGAGATAGATAGATAGATAGATAGATATGAGATAGATAGATAGATAGATAGATAGATGATAGAAGATAGATATGAGATAGATATGAGATAGATATGAGATAGATAGATAGATGATAGAAGATAGATAGATAGATAGATATGAGATAGATAGATAGATATGAGATAGATAGATAGATAGATAGATAGATAGATAGATAGATAGATAGATAGATAGATAGATAGATATGAGATAGATAGATATGAGATAGATATGAGATAGATAGATAGAGCAGAAGAGACATAAAAGATTTATAGATGGGTGGATATAAGATTTATATATAGACAGATATACATAGGAAATAGATAAATTATAGGAGATATATAATTAGATAGATATATAGACAGGAGATAGATGATAAACACCTTTACCCAGGCATTCAACCAAAATTCCACACGCAGGGGCCCCTTTAGGACAAGGGGCCCTGGGCAAATGTCCAGTTTGCCTCCCCCTAACACCGACCCTGCCCTCCATAAGGTATCTCTTCCGCATATGAGAAGTCCACCATTATAAATAATATATAGTGGGGTGCTTGCTCCAGAGTTTGAAGTGAAACATCTGGACCTTCAACTTTCAGCCTATGGGGGTCATTTACTTACCCGGGCCTGTCGCGATCCAGCGGCACGTTCTCAGACGAGGATTCGGGTCTTCCGGCTATTCACTAAGGTCGTGCGCCCTCAAGGTCCACCAGGTGTCGCTGCTGCGCCAAGGTCCGGAGTTCACCAACCTATTCCCGGTGCATGTGAGTGATTGAGTTTGCGACACAATTAGTTTTTTAAAATTCTGCCTTTTTTCCGAATCCGTCAGGTTTTCCGACGGCCATGTCCCCCGATTTCCGTCGCATGCAAGCCGGTGCAATTGTGGCAAAATCCGATCATGTGTGCCAAAATCCCGGTGGAATTCGGTGCAATAGTATCACCCCATAATTGGGCTCCATGTGCTTGTATACACATGATTGGTTGATGGCTCGGTAGAGCGCTGCTCGCTGCTGCCCCCTGTGGTCTAGATAACTCCCAATAACAATGACATTATCCGGTGACTGCAGTGCCTCGTTGCCCCCATATTGAGTGTCATACATTGATGCCTGGGGTCCTTTCGGATCACAGTGGCCTCTAACGGGGCCGCTCCGCGCAGTAATTGGAGATCTGTTTAGTGAACTGGAGACGAGGACGTGTATTTAATCATTGTGAGAGGCAGCAGCGACTTCTCCTCCACCAGACTGACAGATCAATAAAAATGGCAGTCACGCTGCGGCCCTCGCCACGGGAGCCAATCACATTGTGCGTTGTTTTTTCAGGAGGCCGGTGAATGGAGAAGACGGATTCGGGCTGTCGGAGGCGATTTATTGTGCGTTCAGCGTGCACGGCGCTGGCCACAGACCAATTCCTCTTGTGGCGAAATTGATTGTTTGTTTCCCTTTCACTGCGCTATGTAGAGGTGTCACATCCATTTGTTTCCACTCATCTGAATTAACCTCTGGACGTCTACGGAGACAAGGGACCCGCTTTCTGCGCTGCCCATTACCGGCCAATCAAAGCGTATTGTGTCATCGCCTCTGAATCAGCCGTCAGGTGTAATTACGCAAATTATCCCGGAAAAAGAAAGGATTAGGGAACAAAGTTTATTTTCCGGAGTGGCAGAAGGTGAGCTGTCAGCGAGGGCTAATGAGCATTTGCCCCAAAATTAGACAAAAAAAAATTCTGATCATTTTCATCTGTCAAGTTCCATTCATCGGTTTTCTTAGTTGCATCTGTGTCTGGGAAAGCTGAGTGACGGCCAGTATGTCATGACAGCACCCGTAGGAGTTGTTGTCACCCAGCTTTACTTGACTTGTATGAAAACACATGTGTCTGTCAATCCGACCAACTGCACTGATCCGGAGAAAGGCAACAATGTCATTCCAAATCTGTCATCAAAACTAATGTCCCATCGCAAATAAATAGATCCTATAATAATAAATAATAATAATTCTTTATTTATATAGCGCACACAGATACCACCGGAGGAAACCCACGCAAACACAGAGAGAACATACAAACTCTTTGCATGTGTTCACCCTGGGACTTGAACTCGAGTAATGACATATTTTGGTCCCTGCTGAACTTGTACTATGATGGGGCTTATTTACTAAGGATTGCGGATCGCACTTTCGTCAAATTTTCCAAAGTTTGCAGGATTTGCGCCTCTGTGACAGATATTTAACTGGGGATTGTGCCGCATGCGATCAGATTGTAGCGCAGCTGCGCTGCCTTCATGCGACGGAAATTGGTGGGGGGGGGCTGATTCGGACTTTCAAATTGTGTCGCAAGATCAAGCACTTACATGCACCAGGAAGAAGAAGGTGAACTCCGGGGACCTGAGCGGGGAAGCGACACATGGAGGATATCGGGCGCACGATCTTAGTGAATCGCGGCAGAGGGCATGATTGTCTGACAATGCACCTTTGGGGAACTTCGAAGGCCGGGTAAGTAAATGTGCCCCAATGGGGCACATTTACTTACCCGGTCCGTTCGCGATCCAGCGGCGCGTTCTCTGCACTGGATTCGGTCCGGCCGGGATTCATCAAAGCAGTTCCTCTGACGTCCACCAGGTGGCGCTGCTGCGCTGAAGTCCGCTGGAATGCCTCGAAATACACCGGCCTATCCAAGATGAAGGTGAGTGAAATTTTCGCGACACAAATTTTTTTTAAAATGCGGCGGTTTTTCCGAATACGTCGGGTTTTCGTTCGGCCACGCCCCCGATTTCCGTCGCGTGCATACCGGCGCCGATGCGCCAAATTCCGATCGCGTGCGCCAAAAACCCGGGGCAATTCAGGTACAATCGGCGCAAATCGGAAATATTCGGGTAACACGTCGGGAAAACGCGAATCGGGCCCTTAGTAAATGACCCCCAATGTGTCTACTAGTATCAGTAAAGAATGAAGATATATTGGATGCACACATATACACTCATCCAAACCAAGCATGCATGTGCATAGGAGGGCTGAGAGGAATACCTATATGTGGGTGTCCTGGGTGCTGGCTCCAATGCTGAGTGATTACAGATCCACATATGGAACGCAATGGGGCAGATTTACTTACCCGGCCCATTCGCGATCCAGCGGCGCGTTCTCTGCGCTGGATTCGGGTCCGGACGGGATTTATGAAGGTAGTTCCTCCGCCGTCCACCAGGTGGCTGTTGCGCTGAAGTTCCCGGAGGCGCGCCGAAATGCCCTGAAATTCACCAGCCTATCCTGGATGAAGGTAAGCGCAATTTTCGCGACACATTTTTTTTGTTAAATGCGGCGGTTTTTCCGAATCCGGCGGGTTTTCGTTCGGCCACGCCCCCCCCCCGATTTCCGTCGCGCACATGCCGGCGCCGATGCGCCACAATCCGATCGCGTGCGCCAAAATCCCGGGGCAATTCAGGTACAATCGACGCAAATCGGAAATATTCGGGTAACGCGTCGGGAAAACGCAAATCGGGCCCTTAGTAAATGACCCCCGATGTGTCTTACTTAATGATCATTGTGACTATTGTTCTGCATTTATTAAATTATTAATGATTATTACACTAAGAGGATCATGTAAGGACCACGTCCTGGAGGAGAGCTGCACCACAGGAAGTAGTATATTCATTCGTGAGAAGCCCATAAGAAGCACATGATGGGTCGGACCAGGTACACAAGGCAATCTACTCAATAAGGTACAGAAATGTGTAAAGTGCCCGTTAAATTATAACATAGTGCCTCCCATGAATCATTATATAAACTCAGTACATAACTTTAGCACCAGAACCAAGCTTAGCACTCTCTGCACCGATCTCAGTATATAAATACAGCACCAGAACCAAGCTTAGTACTAAGATACGATACCATTGCCGATCTCAGTATATAAATACAGCACCAGAACCAAGCTTAGTACATAGATATGATACCATTGCCGATCTCAGTATATAAATACAGCACCAGAACCAAGCTTAGTACATAGATATGATACCATTGCCGATCTCAGTATATAAATACAGCACCAGAACCAAGCTTAGTACATAGATATGATACCATTGCCGATCTCAGTATATAAATACAGCACCAGAACCAAGCTTAGTACTAAGATACGATACCATTGCCGATCTCAGTATATAAATACTGCACCAGAACAAAGCTTACACCAACCAAAGCACAACATATAACTATAGCACCAGAATCGAGATTAGAATACCAATACTAAACTTACACTAGACTAAATGGCCAGTGCATAAATATAGCATCAGGACCATTGGGACTCTTCCACATACAGCACCGGAACCAAGATCACATAAGAACCAAAGCTCAGTACGTAAATGCTGCACCAGCAGCCAGCTCACTACAGAAATTCAGTATAAAAAAAAGCTCAATACAGAAATACGGCTCCAAGATCCAAGCTCAGTATACAAGTAGAGTACCAGAACCATCTAAGTACATAAATACAGCACCAGAACAAAAGCTTAATGTATAAATACAGCACCAGAACGAAAGCTCAATATATAAATACAGCACCAGAATGAAAGCTCAATATATAAATACAGCACCAGAATAAAAGCTCAATATATAAATACAGCACCAGAACAAAAGCTCAATATATAAATACAGCACCAGAACAAAAGCTCAATATATAAATACAGCACCAGAACCCAGATCAGTACATAAATACAGCACCAGAACAAAAGATCAATATATAAATACAGCACCAGAACAAAAGCTCAATATATAAATACAGCACCAGAACGAAAACTCAATATATAAATAAAGCACCAGAAAGAAAGCTCAATATATAAATACAGCACCAGAAGGAAAACTCAATATATAAATACAGCACCAGAACGAAAGCTCAATATATAAATACAGCACCAGAACAAAAGCTCAATATATAAATACAGCACCAGAACAAAAGCTCAATATATAAATACAGCACCAGAACAAAAGCTCAATATATAAATACAGCACCAGAACCCAGATCAGTACATAAATACAGCACCAGAACAAAAGCTTAATATATAAATACAGCACCAGAATGAAAACTCAATATATAAATACAGCACCAGAACAAAAGCTCAATATATAAATACAGCAACAGAACCCAGATCAGTACATAAATACAGCACCAGAACAAAAGCTCAATATATAAATACAGCACCAGAACCCAGATCAGTACAGAAATACAGCACCAGAATAAAGCTTATGGTACATTCACACGAACGTAATGGGGAATGATATACGACCACACTATTTGCGGCCAGATATCAGTCCCCATTGGAACCTATGGCGCCCGGTCACTGTGTGGTGACAGTGCGCCGTGAAATATAGGACATTTCCGTGTTACGGCGCAGGCTCTGAGCTGCAATATGGAGTGGATAATGGACAATAATGTAAACGAATTGAGCTTTTGCCCCATTGCAGAATATTCTGAGTAAATCTCAGCTGTAGGGTCTATGGATGGTATTGTAGTCATATACAATGGGTATTAGGCAGATTGGCGAGTCACCAGAGCGGCAGTGACCCCCATGGAGCTGCGGCGGCGGCCATATTGATCACCACCCATCTTCCCCCTGTAGAATTTTCCACGTCTTGACAGAAAAGGACGACTCAAGGATTTCTATTTTTCTTCATAATTCTGAGGGAGCAGCTCTCCAGATCTGACAGCAAATGAATAGTTCATTATCCCAATGATGTATAAAAGATCCCACATCACAGGACGACCTTCAGGAGAGATCAAGGCCCGGCCTTCTCCCATGTTTATGTGGAATTAGCAGATAAGGAGGAGGGAGCCGCACAACGTCTTTATATAAGGGAAATGCTGTTAGATGTCTGAGCCGCAGGTAATTATCACCGGGGCAGGAGAGGAGAGAAATAGTCCGGGGTGTAAGAGGATCCCCCCTGCGCCTGCCCTAAACCCTGCACCGGAGACTCAGTAATCATAGGAGCCATTCTACAGTATACAAGGGGATAATACACACAGTGATGTCACAGTACAGGGATAATACACAGTGATGTCACAGTACAGGGATAGTACACACAGTGATGTCACAGTACGGGGATAATACACACAGTGATGTCACAGTACAGAGATAATACACACAGTGATGTCACAGTACAGGGATAATACACACAGTGATGTCACAGTACAGGGATGAGCCCCAATACATCTAGTGATCACAGTAGAGGAGAAAACAAATCGATGTTATAGTAGTAATAAGAAGGGATTATATCACACCATGGATCAACCTCGTCTATTAACTTCTCATGTATCTGTAAGGTGACATGTCTGACTACAGAATGGAACTTACCCGCTGTCTGTTACTAAGGACAACCAGAGGGATTTCCAGAGAAGCTCTAGGTGTGCATGGAGGAAGCAGCAGGACATAACTGGGAAGCGTCCCCCACTTTTCCTGCAGATAGATAAGGTGTATTTGTGTCTGGAATTATTTGTCATAGAATCTGCAAAAATGTGTTTGTTTCCTTTTATAAAATTGACAGAAGGTGATGAGGCATTAAAGTAACAAACCTCACACCTCATACCTCTCCATAATAAATCTTATCCAGCTCCAGCGCACAGAAATGAGGGAAATCATCAGAGTGAGACCTGACCGGAACAAAGACTGAGGAGAGGAGACCTCCTGGATGGAGGACAATGGGGCTCATTCACTAAGTGTCCACGGACCACACTATCATCGGAATATCCAACGGTTTTTTCGTATGAAATCGGATTTTGGCGCATCGGCGCCAGCTTTCACGTGACACAAATTGGGGGACGGGCCGTCGGACGGTTCCAATGGATTCAGACAACGTGCGGGATTTAACATATCAAATTGTGTCGCAAGACACGCACTTACATGCACCGGGAAGAAGAAGGTGAACTCCGGTGGACCTCAGCGGGGAAGCGACACATGCAGGATATCGGACGCACGACCTTGGTGAATCGCGCCGGACTTCATCCTCGTCGGACAGTCCGGATCGGTGATCGTGACAGGACCGGGTAAGTAAATGTGCCTCATTGTGCATCCTGGATCCTGCGCCACAGGATGCACATTTATATCCGAGATAAATCCTCACATTGGCTTCTAGTCGGATCAGATCCGTAAAGTCATTCATGGAGCGTAAGATCGTGCGCCCGATATCCTTCATGTGTCACTTCCCCGCCGGAGTTCACCTTCTTCTTCCTGGTGCATGTAATTGCATTGTCTTGTGACACAATTTGAAAGTTAAATCCCGCGCTCAGTCCGAATTAGTTGGATCGCCCGACGGCCTGACCCCCCCCCCCACAATTCTGACGCATGAAAGCAGAACACGTGCGACATAATCCCCTTCTAAATAAATG
Organism: Engystomops pustulosus; assembly: GCF_040894005.1. NCBI lineage: Eukaryota > Metazoa > Chordata > Amphibia > Anura > Leptodactylidae > Engystomops > Engystomops pustulosus. The sequence goes on along the minus strand of NC_092420.1, from coordinate 12,647,326 downwards.
TCACAGCCGTGCAAAACCCAAAAATGATGGAAAATCTGGCGAAAGTGCTGCCGCGGACCCTTAGTAAATAAGCCCTATTGTGTCTGCGCCAGTTTTTGTCCACGTTTGCTCATGCACATGCATTTATTATATGTCCGTGGTAGTGTGTGTTCCTAGTTTGCGACACATTTTTAACTGATATGCGACACAATTCTGCAGCAACAGCGTGAAGCAAAGGGCACAAAGAAAATTAGTGCAACCGTGTCACTTCGTGAAAACTGACCTGATTCATTAACAGCGTGAAATTCTATGAAGTCATAATAATGGCGGCACAACTTGAACAAAGCAAATGCTAAGAAAATGAACGCACAGTAGAGAAATGGAAAACTTGCTCCAAAAATTCCCCATCTCTCTAAAGATCTCAACAGTGGGACAAGGTCTACTTAACTTAAAGGGGTTCTCCAGCAGTAAAAGACACATGACCGCTTTCTTTCATAAATAGTGCTCCCTCCTGGTTTTGCAGCTCATTTCTTCATAAGCAGTTAGGACAGAGCTGCAGTACCAGTTACAGCCTGTTCTGACGTGTGGTGCTCTTTGTGAAAGAAAGCTATCCTTCATGAGTACAATAACTGTAATATTAGGGGACTCTTTTAAAAGCAAAATATAAGTTTGTATGTTCTCTCCGTGTTTGCGTGGGTTTCCTCCGGGTCATCCGGTTTCCTCCCACACTCCAAAACATACTGGCAGGTTGATTAGATTGTGAGCCCCATTGGGGACAGGGACTGATTTGACAAACTCTGTGCAGCGCTGCGTAATCTGTGTGCGCTATATAAATAAAAGGAATTATTATTAACTAAAAATAAAATAAAGTGGAGATCCGATGCCCTGACAACTGCTGGGGTAAGAAAATAAGATGGAGAATGATATTCCTCATTCTCTCCGCTGCGGGAGCGGGGGGATCAGCGGAGTTTGAAAAGTCGTCTTTGTTGCTCTGCGTTTTGCGTGTTGACTTAGCCGCGTCTCGCTAACATTGCAAGGGAAACATGCCACAGGAAAAGAAGGGGCTTGCATCTTAATGAGATCCAACAAAAGAGGTGTCAGTCGTCAGGCCGGCCGGCGGTGACCTTAGCGCTGTTCACACCTGTTTAAAATTCACAGTTTGTCAGCAAGGGCTCCCAGTGTTTGGTGTCATGTAGCCCCGGCATGAACTGACTCCACAGGAAGGGGACGGTGGCATCTGATACAGGGGACAAAGATGTAGGTTATGTGTACAAAACGCAAAAAAACCCCGTAGCGTTGGTTGTGATGACATTAGATTCTGTGGGAGAGGTGTGAGGGATGGGGGCACCTAAGAAGAGACGACCATATGGGCTCCACACATAAGGACACACTCAGAAAGACATAAACAATAAAAGAGTTAAGGGTTCTCAAGGTTGTAGCCGGAAAATCCCTTTAAGATGTGTTGGCTCTATTCATACAATCTGATCTTTAAGATTTCAAACACAGCGACCCCCAATCACAAAGGACGGGGCTCCTATTCCACAGCTTACTAGTGCATTCACTTACTATGGACTTTCTATAGATGGGGTTTGCTGGAAAATGGGTTTTATTGAAATTCTGGAAAACCCCCTGGTGGATATGGAAGGGGGTGTAAGAAACTCTCTCCGGCTCCCGAATTCCGCGTTGTGCCAGTAAGTCTTGTCTTCATCTGCTGTGCCAGGAGCGTAACAGGACCCACTTCAGCAAAATCTGTGGATTCCTCTGATCTGCAACTTTGGCAATGTCTTGAACTCCTCGGACCCCCAAATACAGTTGTCTCCTTGGAGCAGAAATTGACCTAATAAACCACTACTAGGTGGTACTGGCTGACACCTGGGACCGGAATCTAAGTGGCACCTGGTCTTCACCAGAGCCCGCCAGCGGGATGGTCTTGCTGTGGCAGGGCAGGATCGTTCCACAGGTGCAACTAGCCCACAGTGCCAGCCAAGGTCGAAGTATAGATTCAGCGGGCAGTCTCAGAGTCAGACACAAGCAGGCAGTCAGGGCAGGCGGCAGAGATGCAGAGGTCCGGGGTCACAACAGGATATCAACGCAGAGACAGGGAACACGGAAGCTTTCTCTTATCGCTATGAGCTCAAAGATCCGGCGGAGAGTGATGGGAGCTCAGAAGTGGCCAGCAGCAGTGCACTGGCCCTTTAAATCTTCAAGTGCTGGCGCACACGCGCCCTAGGGTGCGGGGGGCCTAGCCGGGACAGCAGCAGGAATGTGGAGAGGTGAGTGTGGGCCAGGGGCCGGGGCAGCACCACGGAGAGGGTCAGAGGTGTGCATGCGACCCGAGGCATGGATCGCAGGGACACCCCGGACATCAATTTTGAAGTGAGATGTAAGTCTATTGTATAAAGTCAAGGAGGCAGAGATTTTAACACTGAAGTCAAGGTCTCTCTTCCTCAGAGAGACCCTTCATTGTTGACTTCAGTGTTAAACTCTCCTCCCCCTTGACTTTATACAATCAATTTACATCTCAGTTCAAAGTTGATTTTCTAGAGGAGGCCACCACACTGGACCACAGAAAGAAGTAAAACCTAGAAGGTGTTAAGTTGTTTGTCAGAATACTGGTAGTGGTGACAGGTTCCCTTTAATTGCTGATGACAGGTTCCCTTTAAGACTGCAACAGCCTATATCTCCTTGTGTAATTTTTCTCTACTCCACACCATCCCCCACTCCCCCTGTCTACTCAATGCACATGACAGGAAGTGGGGAGGGGCAGGGAGCTGCATGAGTGCAGAGGAGAGGAGACTGAGACACAGGCTGCAGCTGCCCCTCCCCTGGGACTCACCACATGCTGCTGGCAGGGAGCCAGGTAATGTGAATAAAACTTACATAAAGGCATTTTTAAAAATCTGCATAGCATAGGCTATTGGAACCTGTCACCAGCTAAAAATGACATTACTGCTGACAGGTTCACTTAACTCCCAAAAATTGCAGCAACCATAAAGCACATAGACTCAGCTCCTCTGTAGGAGGAAATCTACATAAGTTCCCGCAGAAGTTACTAAACCTTTTCCGACTCTTTTTCCAATGGTTCTGATGCCTGTACCAGGAAAGCGCCAGTCAGCTGATACACAAAAGACGTATAAGACCCACTAAATATACGGTACATCACCCCCTTTATCTGCGGCTCTCTCTATGGCCTCCCTGATTGTTGTACCTCACAATAAGAGCTCGTCTGTGCGAGGCGTGAGTCACATCATCATGACGTACAAACAAAAAGAAATAATCATCAGAGGGGATTATGTAACATTTCTCAACAAGATCACATCGAGAGCAGCCAAAACTTCACCATTTCGGATCACGACGGCTCATACTTAGATCGCATATCCAGAAGAAAACTTCAGAATGAGCCCCATCCGCAGAAGTAGGAGTGGCAATAACATCACAAAACCCAAAACACAAAGGGGGACATTAATCATAATGGGTCTCAGGTTTGCCTATCTTTGCTCCTGGTTTGTTCTTTTTTTGGCCCCTGATCTATGATGGATCTGGTTCTGCCTTAGTAAATGCGTTTTTGAATTGTCGCCTGTCCCATTCATTTGCGCCTAATTTGTCTCTAATTTTTACCCTACAAAGTAATAATGGAACAAGATGGAAAAAAGGTGACAGAACGTTCAGGGCTTCATCTCTGCACATAGTATCAGCTTGTACAATGTCCGGACCACATTGTGATGTAACTGCAGGGACTAAAAGTTACAGATATGGAAAAAAAGAAATTCTTGCTGAAATGAGTCTTTTCCTTTTTTATTATAATTTACAGGAAATGGAGACTGATAATATTCTCAGATCTGTACAATAAGACAACAATCACTCCCAGAGATGATCCCATAGACAATGATGAAGTCGTTACTGGAGAAATTTTACATTATAAAACTGCTCCGAAGTATTTTTTATGTTGTATAGAGGGAATTCTTCATTTGGGAAGTGAAAACCTTTGTTTTCAGTAATGAAAAGTGAAGTTTTTTTCAAGTGCACATGCTCAGGTTAGGTGCATTTTTGCGACTTTTTTGGCGCAAAATTGTGATAGATGCCACATACATCTGTATAGCAGCCACTCACTGGGGCACATTTACTTACCCGGTCCAGTCGCGATCCAGCAGCGCGTTCTCCGACGCTGATTCGGGTTCTGTCCGGAATTCACTAAGGTCGTGCGCCCGATGTCCACCAGGTGTCGCTGCTGCGCTGAAGTCCGCCGGAATTCACCTCCTCCGTTTCGGTGTATGTGAGTGCTATTTTTGCAACACAATTTTTTTTTAAATTCAGCGGTTTTTCCGAATCCGTCGGGTGTGAAAGCCGGCGCCGATGTGCCACAATCCGATCGCGTGCGCCAAAATCCCGGGTCAATTCAGCGCAAATCGGAAACATTGGGGAAACCTGTTGGAAAAATGCGATTCGGACCCTTAGTAAATGTGCCCCACTAGGTCAGATAAGGTGCAGGGGCTCAAAACCACTAAGTGACGGACTTTTGCTTACACCCAAAAAAGTTGCAAATTAGAGACAGATTAACTAACTGCGCCAAAAAAATGCACAGAAAAACTTAAAATCTATGATCAATGTCCCCCAAAGACAGAGAAAGTAACACAGAACCGCAGGGTCTGACTACACAGCGTTTGTTTGTAGTCTGTTACCATGGAGAAACATACACCTGCACTGGAGTTGCAGACACAAACCATTTGGGGATGTTTAATTTTGTTGATTTTTAATTTTGATTTTGTTAGTAACTGTGTAATGATTCAAGGGTTTTAGTTCCACCGAAACACAGTCTCTCATGTTGTCTCTGAGGCGGAACGTTCAGCGAGGGGGAAAACATGATCTGGTGAACAGCAGCGGATGTGTGTAGAGCACAGCTGCATCTTATACAGATTGTACACATCCTGATCATCCTGAGCCACCTGGTTCATGCAGGCAGAGTTATAATAGTGGTGAGATCTATGACGTTCTCGCACATTGTGGGAAGTTTTGAGCCCTACCCCAATTCTGCCTGGAAGCCCCCTCTTGTAAGTATTCCTACTTCACGCCCAATGCCATAGCTAGAAATCATTACACTGGAAGTATAGACACAGGGAAAATCAATGGATAAACTGGCAAACCACATGGATAGGATTCAGGTTGTCAGGTTTATTGCGGTCTTAGTGTTGTGCGTATAACAGTTTCTATAATATTGTTATAATGTGACATTTACTGCACTCAGATTAATTACAGTCACTGCACAGTGAGTGACAGATGTTATTATAGGAGATGGGACCTAAAAGAACATTCTATATGAATTCCACAGTCTCTTTACCATAGGAGAATTTATTCATCTGCTCACTGCTGCCCTCTACTGAGCAATTATATGATGAAAGGAGGGTGGGGGAGCAAAGCGACAACTGTGCTGAAAGACACTGGCCTGACGAAGATGGAGATATGGCATGGAATTACCCCTTATATAACTGCAGCCACTCCCCAACTTTAGTACACCCAAGTTACAGACAGCCCCTAGTTGCAGACGGAACTCTGTGCCCACTGTGACCTCTAGTGATGCTCCCTGGATGCTGGTAATTTACTGAACTTTAGTCCTAGGCTACAGTGATCATCAATGTTCAATAATTTTAGTACTGTAATACTGCCCCCTATGTATAGGAATATAACTACTATAATACTGCCCCCTATGTATAGGAATATAACTACTATAATACTGCCCCCTATGTACAGGAATATAACTACTATAATACTGCCCCCTATGTACAGGAATATAACTACTAAAATACTGTCCCCTATGTACAGGAATATAACTACTATAATACTGCCCCTATGTACAAGAATATAACTACTATAATACTGCCCCCTATGTACAAGAATATAACTACTATAATACTGCCCCCTATGTACAGGAATATAACTACTATAATACTGCCCCCTATGTACAAGAATATAACTACTATAATACTGCCTCCTATGTACAAGAATATAACTACTATAATACTGCCCCCTATGTACAAGAATATAACTACTATAATACTGCCCCCTATGTACAGGAATATAACTACTATAATACTGCCCCCTATGTACAAGAATATAACTACTATAATACTGCCCCCTATGTACAGGAATATAACTACTATAATACTGCCCGCTATGTACAGGAATATAACTGCTATAATACTGCCCCCTATGTACAAGAATATAACTGCTATAATACTGCCTCCTATGTACAAGAATATAACTACTATAATACTGCCCCCTATGTACAAGAATATAACTACTATAATACTGCCCCCTATGTACAAGAATATAACTACTATAATACTGTCCCTATGTACAAGAATATAACTACTATAATACTGCCCCCTATGTACAAGAATATAACTACTATAATACTGCCCCTATGTACAGGAAAATAACTACTATAATACTGCCCCCTATGTACAGGAATATAACTACTATAATACTGCCCCCTATGTACAGGAATATAACTACTATAATACTGCCCCCTATGTACAAGAATATAACTGCTATAATACTGCCTCCTATGTACAAGAATATAACTACTATAATACTGCCCCCTATGTACAAGAATATAACTACTATAATACTGCCCCTATGTACAGGAAAATAACTACTATAATACTGCCCCCTATGTACAAGAATATAACTACTATAATACTTCCCCCTATGTACAGGAATATAACTACTATAATACTGCCCCCTATGTACAAGAATATAACTACTATAATACTGCCCCCTGTGTACAAGAATATAACTACTATAATACTGCCCCCTATGTACAGGGATATAACTACTATAATACTGCCCCCTATGTACAGGGATATAACTACTATAATACTACCCCCTATGTACAAGAATATAACTACTATAATACTGCCCCCTATGTACAAGAATATAACTACTATAATACTGCCCCCTATGTACAGGGATATAACTACTATAATACTACCCCCTATGTACAAGAATATAACTACTATAATACTGCCCCCTATGTACAGGGATATAACTACTATAATACTGCCCCCTATGTACAGGGATATAACTACTATAATACTACCCCCTATGTACAGGAATATAACTACTATAATACTGCCCCCTATGTACAAGAATATAACTAGTATAATACTGCCCCCTATGTACAAGAATATAACTACTATAATACTGCCCCCTATGTACAAGAATATAACTACTATAATACTGCCCCCTATGTACAAGAATATAACTACTATAATACTGCCCCCTATGTACAGGATATAACTAGTATAATAGGGGTGGGCAGTATATAGTATATACTTTGTATGATGTATAAGCTGCTGCTCTGTAGCTGGAGGTGACATGATCCTGTGTAGGGGCGTGGCTTCAGGCACATAGTTCGGGCGTGGCTATGCAGATTTCCCTGCGTTGTGTTGCTGCGGCAGAGGGGGCAGGAGGCGTGTCTCGGGGCGTGTCCTCCTCCCGTGTAGTTGCTGGCCGGGCTGGCAGTCAGTGTGAGGTGTGGAGGGGACGCGCACGCTGGGCTCTGGCGGGCGGCGATGCTGAGGACACACGAGCCGCTCCGGGATGCATTAGACACAAGGCGGGAGAAACATTTACACCCGTGATATCCCATAAAATGCAGGATTGTGCAGAGACCAAGTGACCGGAGCATGGGGAGAGAGCGCAAAACTACTGCAAGCCGGCACCCAAGGGGTTACAGCTGTGGTGGATTATAAGGGCAGCCCCTGGACACAGGAGCTTACACTTCAGGTGAGTCCCGGCAGAGCTGTCATAGTCCCAGTGCTTGTCCCACTGCAGCCTGGTGTCACTACACGGCACAGCAGAGCCCAGGCTGCACTCACAATCATCTACTTGTCCTGGTTAATGGTTTGCTTTCCCCTAAATCCCAGGTGACCTCCCTTCTACCCCCTGCCCATTGCACAATCCCAACACATAGACTTGTGCCTATAACTTTATGCTATGGAGGAAGGGATGTGGAGGCATGGAGGGGGTTAAACATTTAGGCTCTTTAACAACCCTCCAAAAAGTGTTTGGGGGAAGGCTGTGGTCCATGCTTTTAACAATGTTCAGTCATTTGCATAATTTTAGAATGGGTCCTTAAATTAAATGAGTAAATCAGTGATGTACAGACACTTTTAAAGGGGTTGTACAAGGTTTTTCACAATATAGCAGCTTTTTTTCCAAAAACATCTCCGCTCCTGACTATTGCCAGTGCCTAGAACTAAGCTTTTTTTTTTTCTTTTTTTTCATTTTATACCTGAGCTGCAATACCAGCACAGACCACAGTCAGGTGTGGCGCTGTTCATTGAAGTAAGCTGCCATGTCTTTCAACCTCATTATGTAAATGTTGGGGGTTGATGTATGATATTTCATAGTGATATTAATGTGGTTATCAGTCATTGTCCAGGGGTGCACCTCCCCGGTGTGGGGCGGTGGCACTCCATTATTGTATACTATGTGTATACATAGAGCTATGGATATAGGGACTGACCCCATAATGTCATATCCTCGGTGGTCCAGGAAGCTGAGAGATACAATCCTGATCACAGGGATGATGATAACCTTTGACCCCTAATCCTTACCCTGATACCCCATTCATGTGAGCACCTGAGATGGCTGAGGACTGTACCAGGAGTCTAATAGACAGTATTGGAGCAAAATATTGCAAAGGACCCCCCCCCCCCCGACTACTGGGAGTAATTAGACTATATACAGGGGGTTGGTTGTCGATCGTTGGGGGTCTGATCACAGAGATCATAACTAAGGTCCCTTTAACTCCAATGATTGCACTTCCGCTCCATTCATGTCTATGGGACAGTGTGAGATATGTGAGGACTGTAGTAGGAGTCTAATAGAGTGATGGTACATGCGTTCTAGTGCAGCTGACCCCCACTATCCTCATCAGCCGCACCTTGATTACAGGGGCTATGTATAGGGGACAGGTTGTTGATCACTGGGATCAAGATGCTTTTACCACAATGGATGAGGACTGTACTGGGAGTCTAATAGACGGAGTTATAAAGTAGTGAGACCTTGACTTATCAGACTATATATTGGGGATAAGTTGTCTTTAAGTTCACATTCACATGTGGTGCAGCGTTTTTGCAACATGGTGAAGAGTCGCATGAGAAAAACAATAAAGGCTTTACTGCTAATTACTGAGGTTTTGTGCTATTTGAATAATCTTTTCTTACCTGTGTAAATCTTAAAACCATAGGAATTTGAGGTAAAACCCTGTGCATGGTACGGCTACCCCACCTTGATACACCCTGACACATAAGTTGGGTGTCATTCAGTCCTAATGTGCTAAAGTTTTAGCACCTTTATTGCATCCATAAGCCCAGAACTCTCTATATCCTGTAATACAAGGGTCCAAGTGTTGTAATTGTAATACTTGCACCTCTACTACTTTGCACAAATACTACTAATGTGGAATTCAGTCTAACACCTCCCTATATATCCGCATCCTGGACCCTACTATTACTATACAATGTGTCACACCTGACATTTCCGGCTCTGAGTGCACCCAGAGCTTTATCCTGATACAATGTAACACAAGGGCATTGTGATGTTTGTGTTTTGGAATCTTGTGTTGATACAATGTAGCGATACAGTATCTATGTGAGTGCGTATGGCATCAGTATGATATTTACATGATCACCGGATGAGAATCGACTCTAAAACACTTGCAACATTGTAACAGAGGATTTTTCCCGTTTCCAGTTTGGGAATCCTAGTTGGTTGTTTATGCAGCATTGTGGGTGAGGTGCCACCTATTGTGGAGGACATTCCCTTTCTGTTCCCACAGGATGATATCATTCCCAGTCATCGCTCGAGTTCCGATACTGAAGTTAGTGCTGTCATAACTTCATCCTCTTCTACATAATGTAATATGGGGGGGGCATATTGTATAATGCAAATTGGGAAATTGTCCTTGGTTGATCTTGGAAAGAGCCATAAATCTGTTTTCCTTGTTGTCTCTCTTGGATGAACACCTTCACTTCAGAGGTGGAAAATGAGGACTGTCGGATCCTGGACTCCTTTGTTGTCCGGGGATGCGGAGCGTATCAGAGTGATGGGGACTGTCAGTAGACACTAAGCCGTGTTTGTGTGTTGTGGTGGAAATGAGACTATTGATGTACAGCGAGACAATCCATTTTTAACCCCTGGAGATGACGGACCTGATGTATAATAGAGGCCAACACTTGGCGTGGAAGCTTAGTCCGTAGATCCCAGAGAAATCTGGAATAATAAGTCACCAGGTTATCTTGTAATATTTGTCATATATCTATATATCTACCTGAAGGTCCAACTGCAGAATAAGACCATGAATGGTGGATCTCCAGAGCAAGGACCCTCTTCCCACTTCAGGACCCACCTATATCCAAAACTCTCATGTTCCCTTTTTACACATAGAAGATATCCTCAATAATGTGTAATATGTTATAATTGCCCCAAAAATAGTTAACCTCCAAATGTTGGGCCAGTCTCAACTCCAAAAGACTAAGGAACTTGAAGAAGTTATGATAATGCTGATCAACGGGGAGCCAATTGCTGGAACTTCCACTGATCAGTAAGCTCCACCCTCAAAAGAAGGTCCTGTCCCCAAAAAATACTTCTCCCCTAAGTCTCTTAAACTGTACCTAACATTGTGCTTCTTTAGACTTCTGGATTCCAATCACTTAAATGACAACTGGGCGTGACCTTTCCTCTTATTAAGGAGATACTTCCAGAACTGACTTGACAGTGCAAGCCAATGGGTGGGACACAGTACTAACCGGTAACACCCAGATGGCAATTTATTTATATTTTACAGGAGGAATTTCTGAGGGACGAGTCAACATGTTTAAAAAGAAACTTTCTTTTGAATTGATATTTCATGGGGAATTTGAATATTTATGGAATATGGAGATGACGGGAAGGTGGATTGCTGTTACTGTGCGTTTAATGTCTATTGTGCTCTACTTTTTGGGATACTTTTTGATGGCAAAATATTGATAGTTGTTATGTATGGTGGGAAAAAGAGTTAAATAATTAACCCATTAGTATGTAATAAAAGTTTTCTTTTTTTGAGTTGTGCCTCCTCTTCTGGAATGTACCATTGTGTCATCCCTATGACATCTTCTAGCGGGGTGGATAGAATTCCCCCATCACCCCGCATTAGTATTCCGTCTTCTCAGCTGGGGCTCGGCCTTTGTTATGGGCATTGTCTACTAAGCTGCAGGTCATGGCAAGGGGTTGAGGGGAGATGTTTGAATAAAGCTGTGTGCACTTTCATGGCAATTGGGGGTTAATAAGACACAGAGTATTTAAGCGGGAGCTTGCGGGTAGTGCCAGGAAAGTAGTTAGGAACACAAGGGTACCCTGCGGCCAAACCACATAGCTTTTCCATTTCCAATCTAGTCTGTAATGAGTTGTGCTAGTGGCAGTCTGCATTAAAAAAAGATGCTCCATCATGGTAGGTTGGAGAAGGAGGCATGAGATTCCTTTGTTCCCATTGTTGTGGGGTGGTGAATGAGCTGGGAGTTGGGGGAGGGTGTCGGAGTTGCTTATCATCTATTCAGCAACAGCTGCTGTCTGAATACCTTATCTGAGAGCCTTCCAAGGGGAGGAATGGAGTCCTGGATGTGGCACTGGAACACACAGCTCGGGCACGGTTTATAATACCTGAGCCTTGGCGCAGCGTGTCATAACTGGCACCTGCTGAAGATGGAGCTGTTGTCCCTTACGGCCTCCAATGGATCTGCTAACAAAATGTTAGGAGATGTAGGAGAGGAATGCAGCAGAATTCTGACTATTGGATGCACCAAATTTTTTGTAAATTAGACCTCTGTGCCTAACAGTTACTGAGCAAGGAAGTAATAATCTGCAGGGGACATCTTTGGCGCGGCATGCTTGAAAAATCTCATATGAAATAGTCATTTAAAAACCAAAAATTGATGTTTCTGCTGTGGATCTGAAGTTAATTCCTCTGTAGTATCCACAACAAAATCTGCAATAAAGACAGAACATTTTTGGGTGTAATATCCTGCTGCTGCAGAGCCCTCTCCTCTGGACGTACGGATGTGCACGGACAGTCTGCTGTGGAGTACAGTAATGGTGAACTCTATGTACAGTTACACAAAGATGCTGCTGAGTCTATACAGAAATTTCCATGGACTTTGGATTTTAGGGGGGGAGACGTTCTCTTTGTAGTCTATAGTAGCAGATTTCTATGCAGCGGTGTCAGTACCTATCCCCCGGAAGACTGTCCCATCCCTAGGATATTGCACATAGAATCTATTGATAAAATTAGTGAACATTGCAACAATCTTGCAACTTTTCTGTAACATTTTTGCATATTTGTAAATAGACACATTTGTATCCATATATATATATTGTGGAAATGTATGAAATTTGTATGGAATTGCAGACGTCAAAGCTTCCACCTCCAAAACGTAGAAGGAGAACAAGTCTCCGGTGACTTATTAGAAGACAGGATGCTGCTATCTGTCACATCTATGTATGTAGATGTCTGGAAGTTTTCAGAACTAGAGATATAAGTGATACAGCAGCGAGGGGGGGATTTCATAGACTTCCCCTTCAGTCTTACGGTAATGAGTCAGCCTATCTTTTTAGCCTAAAATGGCTGATAACAGGGAACAATAACCTAAATGACACTACATGATCATAGGTTTATATTGAAGGTTTTGTCTTGATGATGCCCAAACTCTATTTTTGAATGCCCATGACACCCTCGCATACCATGGTGATGTCACTGACAGTTGTCCCTATGGCAGAGTGCAGCACATGGATGGGGTGGGGGTGCGAGTACTCTGTAGGCAGGGCTACCAGACCAGTCATGTGAATCCAAACACATCTGCATTACCTATGCATGGCCGCTCTGAAATTAGTTCACATGGATATTGCATGTCCCTTCCATAGGTGCCGCGGCCTGTAAGCCATTAGCACTGGAACAATCCATTATACATATTTTATGTGCTCAACTCACGGCGAATCTCATTGATGATGAATTATTACTGTAATGGTGGTTGTATAGATGGGAGGCTTTTAGGTGCTGGGTGGTATTTGGGGTTCCTTTTTCCCAGGGTTGGGACGTTAACTCCATCATGCGGCCAGTTTGCAGTTTCAAGTAAATCGGACTGTGTTGCAATACCGACCACAACCACTACACAGTGTATGGCGCTGTGATTGGTAAGGGGTGAAGTGACTGTAGCACTCAAGGTAAATGTGATTCGGGCTCTCTTATGCTTTCTAGGACTTGTTTGTCTAGTGGGTGAGGCCCGTACTTCATGAAGTAATACAACAAATGCAAACTGATCCTCCAATATTATAAGTTTCTCCTGCTGCAGTTATAGATATTGAATGGGGCTGTAGGATGCATGCTCCATAACTTGGTGATTGTTCTCATGAATTGAAGGATAGGTATGGCAATAAAAATTGGGATGACACTTTTACATAATTTAAACAACCGACCCCCCCCCCCCTCTTCCCCCCTGGGGAAGTGACAATTTAAAGGAGTCTTTCAGAATATGGACCATCCCTTTAAATTTTTCAGTAGAGGACAATTCATCCTGTGACATTAATTTCTTCTTCTATTACCTCTTCCTAGTAGAGCGGTGATTTAGTGTCCACAGACTTGCGAACTTTGGATGGGCTGGAAGCCATTTGTAAAGCTTCTGTCATACAACTTGCCTCCTCGGCCTGAGTAATGATCCTTCTATGAACACAGAAGTCATAAGTCATGGCGAGCAGCGCTGCTAATACAAACCTCGGGTGTCTATTTCCTTGCTAAGAATCCTAACTATTCCCAGCACTTCAGTTGGAGGTCACATTCCTTATGGCTATTAACCTGGAGCACAGCTGAGGGTCCTTAAACAGGTGCTCCATGTATAATGTTATGGCGACAGGCTGAGTTCAAAGAGCTCCTGCTTCATCTGGGCCACGTAGAGCCAGCAGCCACGAGGTGAAAGGGCAACAGGCTCTGGAAATATTCCAAAGTGGCGTCAATCAATAAATCTAGGAGACACTTAGACCATCCTCAAATTTTCAGGTGGCAAGTTCTTCTGGACTCTTATTACATCCCACTAGTCACCACATAATCATCAATATACTTGTGGCGTGATTAAGACTATAGGTCAGGACTTGAGACAACCACTGCATCCTCCATGTTGAGTGAGTACCAGGCCACGGATAAAGAGGAAGGGCAGGGAGTACAGATGAGTTGACTTGACAGTTCCGGTTCGCCTGCTCAACCCCAAGGTTTTGCTGGACTGGAGGTCCAACAGCCCATCCAGCAAATGGAAGCTCCCTGGCCAATCATAGCCATGGCTAGTAGCTAGCGACGTTGATTTGCCCTATTGGCTGTTCAACCGCCAATCCGGCAATACCTTGGGGTCCATCGGCCAAACCGGAACAGGACTCTCATTTCAGCAGGGAGGAAGTATATGATTCAATTTATTAAGCGACTGCACCTTAAGAGAAGGGGTTGAAAGAATAACATGAAAGGGATGTCCATCTTCAAAAGTTTGGATTTTTTTTTAGAGGTGTGCAAAAGAAATTAACACAAGATGATCGACTTTGAAAACTTCTGAAGGATGTGAGCTCCTCCTAAACTCTGGTGGGTCAGGTGCTTGCATAATAAATTCTTTGCTTCTTGCATCTCTGGTTGATGGTTTGAAATCTAGGCTTTCTGGTGGGATCCTGGAGCTCGGCCGTCTCTCCTCTCCCAGAGTTTTTATTGGTGTAAATTCTAGTAGATCGGAAGGTTCTAGATTTATGACCCTTTCGGCCATGCCTAACATCTATTAGCAGGTTCCCAGAAAATGAACAGCTACGTCGGCGGGAAAGGTGCAGTCCTGGATTTTTTTTGCTTGCACCAGCTACTCTTTGCTCCCAAGGCATGTCTCATTTCACACATCACTGCCAGTGTCATGTCAATATTTGGGCACCATTAAACCCCTCCATTGCCTGGGGTCTCGTAAATTACCACTCAAGCTGAATGTGTGAGTTCCTGTCTGCATCGCACAACAGGAGGAAACTAATCCAGGAACTTTTTTTTTTTTGTATTTCATTTTATTTGTACTCGTATGCCTGAGTAATGGCCGCCTCCTGTGACACCCCATATAGATGGCCACCTATGGTCACCAGTACAGCTTTGTGGGAGCTCTGATCTGATTCTGATCTACAATCTTTATCTACTGAATCCCTAACCACACTGCTAAGACCTTTAGGAGTCCTACTAGAAGGATGTGCAGCCATATTGCTTGTCTCCCAGCCAGAAAATGGAATTTGCAAATAATTTCGGAAGCTGATGATTGATGGAGTCTGCGCCGGTTCATAATCCTATCCAAATATATCTGCAGTATCTGGCTATGTAACCTCTGAAACTGCGAGAGGAAGTGACTGCCGGTTATAGCTGCAATTGGACCCCAAGTGAAGCTTGTAAACACTTGACCTTGGTGGAGATCTGCCAGAAGACAAGCCGCGTTGTGTAGTGCGATTGTTAGGGAGGAATTAGGAACCTTTCACTCATAGTAAAAGCCTAAAGCAATAAAATAACAGTGTGCAAGTAAGGAAATTTACAGGGCAAATGTTAGTCTTCTATAAGACGGAGGGGTATCAGGGGACCCTCAATCAGTGACTTCACATCCTATTACTTTATCCACTATTGGCAAACCATAGAGAATGTATATATATTGTATGAAATGTATCCATCAGGTCTTGGCTGTAATACTTTACTAGAGTACTCGACTATCATGTCGTTGGCCATACACTCTAGCTTAAAGGGATTCTCCATGACTTTTTTAATTGTACATTAATAGCTTGGAAGGGGTCTGACACCCTATCTATAAGCTGTTTGTCGCATCATCTGATCAATGGATATGTTTCATGTCTTGAACTCTAACCAATGTCATTTTGGCCTCCTCTACTACAGATGTTGGTGGAGAGAAAGATCAGTCTTATGGATATCAACATGCCTGATGTTTTCCCTTTAGGAAATGGGAAGTCACCGGAAGGGTTTGGCAGTGACCTGGTCCCAAAACAGTGATGCATGAATAAGCCCTGCATAGATGGGTCATGGTCAGCTAGTTAGTCCGAATCGATGGGTTTTGTTGACCTTGGCCTTAAATATAGATTGCAAATATATTAGTGTTGACCACCTAATATATACATAAGCCTTAAACGCTGGTCCCCAGATCTAGAAATCCTTAAGGTTAACTACCCAGCTTCAGAAGAGTTGTTTCTTGTACCTTGGGTCCAATCATCCTTGAGTTGACCATCTCATGTCTATGGATATCTCTTCTGGCTCTTATATGTTGTCTAGGCATCCATAAGTAGACCACCTAATGTCTCTGCTGGTTCTTGTATGTTGTACCTTAGTTCTAGGAATCCATAAGTTAGACCACCAATACGATCTATGCATTCATAAGTAGACCACCTAATTTCTACAGACTTCTCTGCTGGTTCTTGTATGTTGTACCTTATTTCTAGTCCACTGCTGTTGGTTCTTGCATGATGTTCCTCAGGTCTAGTCCATGACCTGACCATCTCATGTCTACAGACATCACTGCTGATTCCTGTATGTTGTACCTTTAGTTCTAGGAATCAATTGGTAGATTACCACATGATTTGGGCATCCATAAGTAGACCCACTAATGTCTTTGGACACTGCTGTTGTTTCTAGCATGACGTTCCTCAGGTCTAGTCCATGACTTGACCATCTAATGCAGTGGTGGCGAACCTATGGCACGGGTGCCAGAGGTGGCACTCAAAGCCCTTTCTGTGGGCACCCGGGCCATCGCCCCAGCACATCAGACAGGACTCAAAGAATCTTCCTGCAGTTCCAAGCATCTTAAAAGATGCTGCTTTCAGTCATATTTTGATACCGGCTTCTCGACTTAGAACTGTAGGAAAAGGGAGAATGAGCAGACGGGGCCGAATTATATTTGGATAATGGAAATTTTTGATCTTTCTACTTTTTTGCTGTTCTCAGGAGGACAATATGATTGAAAATTGTTGAAGAACAGGGAGCAATAACTTAATGCTTTAATTTTTGGTTGGCAACAAATAAGGGGGGTTTGGGTTGCCGTTTGGGCACTCGGTTGCTAAAAGGTTCGCCATCACTGATCTAATGTCTACAGACATCTCTGATGACTCCTGTATGTTGTACCTTAGTTCTAGGAATCAATTAGTAGACCACCTATATGATTTGGGCATCCATAAGTAGACTCACTAATGTCTTTGGTCACTGCTGTTGGTTTTTGCATGACATTCCTCAGGTCTAGTCGATAACTTGACCATCTAATGTAGTGGTGGCAAACCTATGGCACGGGTGCCAGAGGTGGCACTCAAAGCCCTTTCTGTGTTGTCCTCAGGAGGCCAATATAATTGTTGAAGAACAGGGAGTAGTAAGTTACTGCTTTAATTTTTGGATGGCACCTCGCGATAAATAAGGTGGGTTTTGGGTGTCTTTTTGGGCACTTGGACGCTAAAAGGTTCACCATCACTGATCTAATGTGTAAAGACACCTCTACTGGTTCTTGTATGTTGTCCCTTATCTCGGTTGACCTAACATTGAGCATTGTGTAGATAGTTAGAGGCAACTGATCCCAAGGGCAGGGACTGTACATAAGGTCAGTCCTTGCTCTACACCTCTACTAATCTCCTGAAGGTCTCTTTGGCAATGTTGATCTTAACGCTATTTGTCAGCAGGTTTCCCTGTTTAAATGCTCACATCTGGCCTCTCCCTTAATCTGTCATTGCAGAGGGTCCGGACTCTCTTTGTATTTCTGGCCTTGGAACATGTAATGATTAAATGCTGCTCAATTTCTTAACTTAATAAGGGCAATTTAGTGACGTCCACCGGCGGCTAATACCCAGCGGTCCAGCGATTGGTGGTACGAATTCAGGAGCCCTGTCGCACATCTTATGTAATGAGGTTAAAACCACGGCTGCTTATATAATGGATGAATCCGCTTGGAATCTGAAAACTGCTGAAATCTCAGGCTCAAGAGCATTTTCAGGTTTTTCAGGGTTTGCTGCTGATTATTAGCATATCGACAATTTTACATTTTGGGGGTCCACTCTGCTTTCTCCCAATCTGTCCACTTTGAGGACAGTTTTTGGCTTAAAGGATACATCTACTTAGTGGAAAATCCCATTCTGTTTTGTGTCTGCAGACCTGTGCATCTCCACGGGAAGAGACGGCAAACAACCTCTATGTAGTCTGGTCCTTATATGTTATGTCTTTTATATTAGTCTATTACTATGTATAATTTTACTTTTCAACAGGTTAGCAGTTTGGTGATGATGTTGCTTCATTTTAGGACTAGGCTTCTAAAGGATAGCATGACAGTATGTCCTTAGTGAGAGTCTAACATTTGCTAGATATCCAAATGTTAAAGGGAACCTGTCACCAGTGACCTCATTTTCACTACGGATTGCAGAAGCCCATCACAGCTGGATTGCAAATCTGTCTTTCTGTTTTCTCTAAGCATTTGTGCTACAATAAAATTGTGTTCTAACTTATCTTGCACCCTGACAGAATCCTCTGTCTAGTCCCAGGGGTTGGGCTTTGGTTTGGATGCATTTAAAAAAAACAACGTGACTTCTAAGTGCTGCGGACTCCTTAGTTCTCAGCCCCCACCCTTGTGCTCCTGTACAAGCTCCTCCCTCCTGCTTCTTCACAGAGCTCACAGCCTGGTGAGCTGACATCAGTGAGGGAGGGAGCCCAACCCCTGGGACTACACAGAGGATTCCGTCCGGGTGCAAGGTAAGTTATAACATACAATTATATTGTAATATGTAATAGAGAAAACAGAAAGGCAGATGTGCAGTGCAGGTGTAATGGGCTTCTGCAACCTGTCGTCAGTGAAAATGAGGTCCCTGGTGACAGGTTCCCTTTAAAGGTGATTGCTCTAAAATGCCAGGGCTGCCATCAGGGAGGTGTTTAATTTGACTGTGTTCAGAGGGCCCCAAGGAGAAAAAGGGGCCCTAATTGACAGAAAAGCCACCTCCTTTCTCCGGGGCAGGTACTTACTTTGTACATAGGGCTGGATAATCATTCTGTGGGAGGGCACACAAAATTTGCCAGTCGGGGTCCCTAAACTTCCTAGTGGCGGCCCACCCTATAGCAGAGGCTTCTTTTCGATGACTCCCCATACAGACAATGCCCTTGTCCGGCCCGGCGCTTACTAGTGGAGGTCAATTCTATTAGAAGTGAGAGCATGACAATGTACAATTTACCCAAGCACCCTCCAAAAATCAATTGTGACATGGAAAAAGGAGATAAATTGCTTGACCCGCTCGGTCTACTCCTCTCCCACCTGCTGTAAAACCTGATTTTATCTGATTGATTTTTTTTTTTTTCTTCTCTGCTTGCGTTCAGTATTATAAATTCTTATCCGTGAAGAACCGTCTCATTATTTATTACATATTAACACGTCCTATAACATATTGGATTGTGCTTTTCACCATGTACAAAGCTGAGGGAACTACGGAGCAATTGCAATTTGCAACTAGAGGCAGTCCCCTACTTAAGGACACCTGACTTAGAGACGACCCCCAGTTACAGACGGACCTCTCTGCCCACTGTGACCTTTGGGGTTCTCTGGAGGCTTTACTGCAATCCCAGGCTGTAATACTCCGATCGTGTATGTAACCCAGGGATTGCCTGTACTTCGATTACAGCTCTTCATTTGGAAAATAAAAGCTTTGATTTTGATTGGCTCAAGGGTTGGTTGACTTGGAAGTAGGGCTTAGGACCTGTCTCGATAAGTCAAGTCCGTACAAACTCTTCCGGAAGACCCAGACCATCCATATATTGTTTCATTGTGACATGCAATGCTACATTTGTCCTGTAGTGGCCACTGCAGGGAATTTGTATAGCCACAAAAACCTTTTGTAGGGCGATCACTGTTGATCAAGGCTTAGAAGTGATCGGACGCTGAATGCAGTTTAATAAAAAGTGTCAGTCTATGTAAAATTTAAGTCCAATATGAATTTTACGAAATTAAAGCCACAAAGAATTTATATCCTTGTTTCCCCATATTAACCACAGAACTGACTTCTGATTGGTTACAGCACTTCACCATTCTAGAGTGAGAGCTGAGCTTTGAGGTCACATGTCTCACCGGTGGGTGGAGCTAAGCTTCTGCCTGTTCTTGGAGACGACCTGCAGAACTTTGAAGGACCCTCTGGCTGTAGATGGAGGGAACAACATTAAATATTTCCAAATTTGTACAAAATCAATGAAGCAAAGTAATGATAAAATTAATAATAGCGCCATCAAATTCCGTACTGCTTTACAAATCACAATTATTTAAATTTTTTATATAGATTTAACAGGGAATTATCATGAAAAATGTTTAATGACACTCAAATGTCTAGTAAATGCATGCGCCGTGCGTCTACCGGCAGAACCCCATCAGACTCTGTAAATCAATGTTGCGAATGAGACGTCCGCGTCTTTATATTGTGATTATTCCGCCATTTATTTAGTTGGCGTCTAGACTTAGATTCCAGATCAATGGAATTTGACTGTAGATCCGTTTACTGATAATTGATATGTACGCAACGGAAAATCATTTCATTCACTTGGCATAGAGGATACGATTGGGTCTGTAGAGATGAAGGTACCACAGGCTGGCATCTGTACTCCCATGCCGAGCAATTACAAAAAAAAAAATGCAGTGCGTTTGCTGAATTAAGTCTAATAAGCGAAGAAGCCCCCAGTGTCAGCCCCTCCGACACATCTAATAATATCCTTCATCCACATTCCCAGGCACATACCCCGCAACTGCCAGAAACTGCTGAGTCGGCATGTTTTGGGGGTGGATGAATATGTATTAGGTAAAAATCTACATTTTATTAAAATAAAGCAATGCGAAAAATGATATGAAGTTCGGGTAAGGTGTCTGACTTCTCTAACGTTAGCAAACTCCTAGGACTTCAGAGAACTTTTGTTACTGTATTGACCCAGGATCTTAATGGGCAGTCACTATCATGGGATGCAGAATGCAATGCAGAATGCAATCAGTGTCGGGTATTGTCCCTGGAGAGATGTGTGATCACACTTTTGTGTATGATGATGTTAGTAGCAGCAGGACTGTGATACATGGGTTTGCGTTCCAGGATTGGAGCATGTCCTCACACTGCTGTGCTTTCTGTGGCCGGTGTTATATATTGTCCCTGGAGAGATGTGTAATCAGACCTTTGTGTATGTTGTTAGTGGCAGCAGGCCTGTTATATATGGATTTGTCTTCCAGGATTGTAGCTTCTCCAAGAGCCCTGGGGGCTTGTCCTCACACTGCTGTGCTCTGTGCTTTCAGTAGCCAGTGTTATGTATCTTCCCTGGAGATCTGTATAATCCATATTTTTGTGTTCTTAGTAGCAGTACAACTGTGCTGGGAAGATGTTCTCACACTGCTGTGCACTGAGCTCTCTGCATTGAGCTTTTCCATTTGTTCTGCTGGAAGCTTCTGTTACTCCAGCAGTCACTCGGTGCAGTAGGGGCTGTGAGCGAGCAGTGTAAGTGCACTGGGGGCATGTCCTCACATTGCAAAGAGCTAAGGGCACAGCAATGAACTGCTCTACAGTTTATCCCTTTTCCGTTAAGTGACAACTGTAGTAGATGACTGGAAGGCTACTACAGCTTTTACTTAGAGCAGGTGAAAGGGACTGTAGCTTAAATGTATTGTTATACAGCCTATCCAGTGTCATACACAGCAGTATGAGTAAACCTCTCTCCAGGCACAATATAGAACACTATCTGCAGTGAACACCGTAAACAGCAGTGTGAGGATTAGCTACAATCTTGGAATATAAATCCATAAATCACAGTCCTGCTGCTACTAACTACATATACAGCAGTATGATTACACATCCCTCCAGAGACAATACGTAACATTGGCTGAAGTTTCCATGGTCACACCTGCACCTTTAAATTCTGCACTTTGGAGGGAACATTGCAGCTGGACTTCCGGACTCTTGTTCTACCTTCTTCTGCTTTGTTCCCCCTGAAAGCAGCGATCAGACCCTCTCACACCTTCAATGGGGGCTGCGCTGCTACCATCTGTTTGAAAGAACAGGGAGGAGGGGGTGCAGGGAATTGGGGGAGGGCAGAGACCCAAGGAATATGTGGCCAAGTAGAAATTTGGCTGGTGGGGGAGGAGGCAGAAGGAGCCGGGAGGATTTGGGATGTGTGCACAGGGCACCTCTCGCTTGGGTTGTGTTACCTTTTGGAACTTTGTATCTTTTTGAAGATTCTGTTCATTTGATGTGGATTATTCTAACCAAAAAAGTGACCTTCCCGGGGAGAGAGATTTTGGGAATATTCCTATGCGCGGGAGTATGTGTAGGACTCATGTGGATTTCCTCCAGGTGTTCCTGTTAACTCTTGCAGTGCCCACTGGTGCTTTATATGAAAGATTAGATGTCATTTCTTATTGACCAGGCTCCTCGCATCAGCCCTGGAATAAATTTAATGAATTTCATAGAAAATTCATTGCTCAGAAATAGAATTTAAAGGGGTGGTCCAGATTTTTTTTTTTTTTTTTTAATGGATGAAATCTTTAAAGAGCCCCATCTGCTATGTGCCCATTTATTTGTAGTGTCCCCTTGTAGGGTATAGGGTCTTCTGGGACCCCTCAAGCGTTAGCAAACAGTAGGTACCACCATAGGATATGACTCAACCCCTCCCCATCCCCCCGGAATCTGACGTTTAATTGCTTCGTAAACTTTTCTGTTGTCATTGTACACACAGGACACCTCATCAATAGGCTATTTGTGAAGCCACCCGTAAAAGTAGACCCCTGGGCGAGTCATTGCCTCCCAAATCAGCTTCAGGCAGGGGTAAGTTCTGCTGGGACCTTGTGGCCCTCTGGACTTTTATATTAATAGTTGTGCTGTTCCACTGTTACTCCTGGAAATGCTATGTGCCATGATGTGGCTCTTTACTGAGGGTCAGCAACTATTGCCACTCCTGCTGTTCTAAAACTACAACTCCCAGCATACTCCATTCCCCTCTACAGGAGTTTCAGGAGCACTGGAGGAAGCGTGCATCATGGGAGTTGTAGTTAAAAGTTGCTGTCTCCTGCCCTACACAGTCTTAGTCTAGGATGGGGGTCTGAACACTGGGTAGTGACATAAATTAAGGCTGCAGTTGCACACAGGCTTGGGTGCATTAGGATCCCCTGTAGTGCCGGCGCTGCGCCCCCTGTAGTGCCGGCGCTGCGCCCCCTGTATTTTCTGGCCAGACCCCACTTAGATCACAAAACGTTAAGATATATCTTCACTTGTGCCAGTGTTACCTTTACCCTTCGCTTATGTACGGTCTTGCAATACCAGTCAGATTCTACACACAACGGTGGCGCTGTTTCTGGCTAAATTTGTAACTCTGCTTCCCCATAATTCTACGATCTGTAAAAGAGAATGAGCCATAGCCACTTCCTGCTGCGCCCAGAAAACTCCAGCGATGGATGAACGTTCTTTTCCCCAACAATCTAGAACAACCGGAGGCTGAAATCTCATTGATGGCTTCAAAATTAACCGATTAATGATGAACAGAGCGGGGGATCAGCGCGCACAAAAGGTTTTGTTCCATCACAAAAGCGGCTGGAATAATAGACGTTTTAGGTTTGTGTGTTCTGTGGCCTAGAGAGGACCGGGGCCGGGGGGAAAGATCCGTTTAAATATTCCCGGCGGAGCAGCGGTGCACAGCGGAGATGCAGTCAAATAGAGCAATTTGGCGATAAAAGGCTTTTTTACTGCGTGTAGCCGCGTCCTATCGCTCCCGGGGACCCAGCGGAGTTTTGTTCAAGCAAAAAGCCTCAGATAGATGTTCTAGGTTTACAGCAGAGACCAGAGGAGAGAATAAAAATCCACCCCCCGCAGCCCCTCGTATCCCGGTGCCCCTCCGGGCGCAGACCCGACAATCGGGATGTAATTTAATGCCCTTCGTTGTCTCCTAATCTTGTCACAGCAAGTCAGGTCTGTAATGTAGTGAGTAATTGGATGTCTACTTCAAAACAAGATATATAGAGGGGAAATATTTTTTTTTTTGTGGGGGGGGGGGATTTTTGTGAAAATTGCTAAGCTGGGGCTATGTATGATGACTATGGGAGGACCCCGGAGAGATGAATAATCATAAATTTGTGTATTTTGTTATTTTGTTGGTAGCAGCAGTACTGTGAAATTTGAATCTATATTCCAGGATTGTAGTGTGTCCTCACACTGCTCTGCTCTGAACTCTCTGCATTCCTTCTGCTCTGAGTGACTGCTGTAGTATCCAGAATCCAAATTTTGTTCTGAGAAAAGGCTTTTAGTCTTTTAGATTCCTGAGGCGAAAACTGAAATGCTGCCTAACCCCGACCCCCTCCTATTTTCAACCAACTGAATTTACAGACACATCTTTAAAAAAAAACCTCTTAAACCTGATTAAGGTATGCTGACAACATTACTAACAACACCCCCACACTGCGCTACTAAATCACTGGAACTCTGACACTTCAAAGGCTCACGCTCAGTCAGTGACACAGACATTAGTGACATCTAGTACCGTACAGGTGACAATCTGCTCCATCCGGCAGAGGACTTCATTACCACTTCTCCAAGCTATGGTCAATTCAACAGAGGTAAACCAACAGATGTCTTCAGCTCCGCAAATGACATCTCCACACTGCGCCCAAAAAAATACCAGCCTATTGTCACCTGGATAACCACACAGGGCTCCTAAATAGTATATATCCTCAACTAAACAAGATTAAAACATACCCCCTTATTCCTAACATACACGGCGTGGCCCTCCTAATGTTTTAAAATATACAGTATAGTGTCTATTTAGTGCCCTAATAAATGAATATATATAACACCACCCTAATGAATTTATATACAGCCCCCCAGTATAATTTACATCTGGCCCCATTTTAATTGTATATCGTGTTTCAGAAAAGACCCCCACCCAGCTTTAATATATATGTTACCCCCCCCCCCCCAGCTTTAATATATATGTTACCCCCCCCCCCCCTATAAATACTACCCTCTATCTTAATTAAGACTGGACCCAATATGAAATAACCCCCAGTTTAATTCTACACAACAAACATGTCTGTAGAGACCGATGCAAGTGATAGTACTCTTGACAATATGGACCAGAGGCAGGTCCGTACTAGTGGTGGCCCGAATCACCCACTTTACCAACAGCTCTTCTGCCGCCCCCATTCAGGGTTCTACACCTGCCGCCTGAGGCGGGGGTCTTCTCTTGGCAGATGCAGCCCAGGGAAAAGGGCAGTGAAGTTGAATAATGCACAGAGAACAGCAGTGTTAGGACATGCCCTTAGTGCACTCTGAGAAGGTACAATCCTGGAAATCTGTATATGTGAAATCTTTATTTCAGTCTTGCTACTGTTACCAACAGCAGGACTTTTACAAGTTACAAGGACGATGCAGGACACTGGCTTCAGAGAGCACAGCAGTGCAAGGACTTGTCCCCAGTGCACTTCGAGAAGATACAATCCTGTAATATAAATCTGTGTGTCCAAAGTCCTGCTGCTGCTTCTAACAACATGCACAAAGATGCACATCACTCCAAAAACCATATCTTACACTGGCTGCACAGAGCACAGCAGTGTGAGGACACCCCCCAGTACACTTGTCTGGTTCAGGGACAATACAGAGCACTGGCTGCAGTCTGCATAGTCACACTTGCAGACGGGTTACTTTTAATGCAACTTTTGGGCATCCCATCTTCTATTATTTGGGTGGTGAATAGTCATACGTGGCCACAGATGAATGAAGACGCCGCTCCAGTGTCATCATTCTGCACCTTCTAGGAGCCATAGGGCAGCACAGTCACAGTGGTTTGGCACTGTTGCTCTGCAGCATTGAAGTCCCGGATCCATATCAAACCAAGGATGACGTCAGCATGGACTATGGAGCTGTAGGTTCCTTGATGGCTTCTTATACACGTTATATGTATATAGTTAGTACAGAGATTGATGGAGTTGATGACCATAGCCGTACCTTACCATGGTATATGTTGGGACCATCTTAATAATTTACTATGGGTACAACCATCATGTCTGGAGACCGGAAGACTTTAGATGCCACCACATAAAGTCCTCTATCCAGGTCTATGGCAAAACCAACCCATTGTGTATGGACATCTTCATGAGTAGTAATGAGATTGCAGCCTTCCCTTGTAGATGTTCCCTCTGCTCGGAGGAGCCTTCAGTCTCCTCATCAAGATGCAGATCTCTGTAAATTGGTGCCACGTTATCACGGATGATTAGTATCACCGAGGCTTTTGTCTCCTCCAGGAGTACATTTTAAATAAAGTTTAATGAGCCGTCCTGCAGATATGGCGGCACTTAGTGATAGCAGCCACTTCAAGCTGAGAAGAGCCGGAATGGAGTCCACTTCAAAGGAAAGAGGAGACTGCATATTGATCTCAGCGTGATGTGTGCAATTCCTTTTTTCACCTGCGGGGGCACTATAGGCAGCCTGAACAAAAGATATAAGGCCACTGCACAGACTCCCAAATATTAATTGCAAATTAAATAAGAGAGATTTATATTTGTGACTTATATCTTCCCCTTTCAGATTGTTCCCTACGTTTTACGTTCCTACTTCTTGTAAAGGGCCCATTGATAGAAAGTTAGGTTTTGGTCCGTTTTTAAGCAGTCCGTCCAAAAACGCATCCGTTTTTGACCAGTTTTAATTAAGATAATTGATAAAACCTGTCAAAAACGGATGCGTTTTCAAAAAACGCATGCATTTTTTAATGGACTGCTTAAAAACGGACCAAAAACGGGTTCAAAACGCCACGTGTGGCATCACCCTAAGTGTTATTTATCTCTGTAGCGCCACCGCTGGAGGAATGAAGTATTAAAATAATAAGGTGTCTATGTAGTGCAGGACTGGTCTCTCCAGAGTGAAAGAAGCTCTTTGTAACTGCTCCACACTACGCTCCTAAAACATAGACCCCATTTGTTTTTGACTAAATTTTACTAAATTTTTGCAGATCTGGTTCAGTTTTGCCTAGTAGTCAATTTTGTGAAATATTTTACCTCCAGCCGATTTGGGGGCAAGTTAATGTCCCAAAATCAGTCAATTTCCATCTTAATTCTGGCAAATCTTTAAAAAATAAGTGGAGTCTTGACTATACCCCCAGCATGTAACGAGAGAATGAAGCAGCGGAGGCTCGGCGGGTTATTTGCATAATTACAATGTTTACCCACACAGACAAATGCGCCTCCATTTAACATGATAAATGGTAAATTAGGTTTGTTTCATGCTGACCTGATGAGGATAAGGCGAGACAAGACTGCGAGAGCTATTTTAGATTTTTTTTGTTTTTTAAAGGGGAAGGAGGGGGGTCACATAAATATGTAGTTCAGTCTTGTGCTTGATTAACCTCATCTTGTATTCATGGCTCAGGCTGAAACAAAGAGAGTGTAGCCCCCTATTTATGTTACATACACGATTGGCCAATCAAACCCCCGGCTCCTGACATTTAAAGGACCCCCCCTCCGACCCCCAAGGCGTCCTGGCTCACAACACGGCTCAGCTAAATGTTGGATTTCGCTTCACCTTCTCTAGTTTTTCATACAACATTTGCCCATTTTAAGTAAAACTCCGTTATTCATTGATCTTGTTTTAATTAAGTTAGAAGGGAGCGCCCCCCCCCCCTTAATTTACTGTCATTAATTCATTGTTAAAGGATGAACAAAGTAGGAAAGTATTTACACGTGGAGTGAGGACGTTGGATATGATGCACTTGTTGTGGTCGCTTTGATGTGCGAAGCCGTTTTTATGTTTTTGCCTGTTTTTGGTTAAGGGTTTTGTAATGAGAAATATAAGACTGTCATCACATCGGAATAAGAGAAATGTCATGTGCCGTATTTGTATACATGACTGGGCTCTGTATGCAGTATCCTGTGACATCACTGTGTGTATTATCCTGTACTGTGACATCACTGTATGTATTATCCCCTGTACTGTGACATCACTGCGTGTATTATCCCTCTACTGTGACATCACTGTGTGTATTATCCTGTAGTGTGACATCACTGTGTGTATTATCCCCTGTACTGTGACATCACTGCGTGTATTATCCCCTGTACTGTGACATCACTGTGTGTATTATCCCTGTATTGTGGCATCACTGTGTGTATTATCCCTGTACTGTGACATCACTGTGTGTAGTATCCCCTGTACTGTGACATCACTGTGTGTATTATCCTGTACTGTGACATCGCTGTGTGTATTATCCTGTACTGTGACATCGCTGTGTGTATTATCCTGTACTGTGACATCGCTGTGTGTAGTATCCCTGTACTGTGACATCGCTGTGTGTAGTATCCCTGTACTGTGACATCACTGTGTGTATTATCCCCTGTACTGTGACATCGCTGCGTGTAGTATCCCTGTACTGTGACATCGCTGTGTGTAGTATCCCTGTACTTTGGCATCGCTGTGTGTATTATCCCTGTACTGTGACATCGCTGTGTGTAGTATCCCTGTACTGTGACATCGCTGCGTGTAGTATCCCTGTACTGTGACATCACTGTGTGTAGTATCCCTGTACTGTGACATCACTGCGTGTAGTATCCCTGTACTGTGACATCACTGTGTGTAGTATCCCCTGTACTGTGGCATCACTGCGTGTAGTATCCCTGCACTGTGGCATCACTGTGTGTAGTATCCCTGTACTGTGGCATCACTGTGTGTAGTATCCCCTGTACTGTGGCATCACTGTGTGTAGTATCCCCTGTACTGTGGCATCACTGTGTGTAGTATCCCTGTACTGTGACATCACTGCGTGTATTATCTCTGTACTGTGACATCACTGTGTGTAGTATCCCCTGTACTGTGACATAACTGTGTGTAGTATCCCCTGTACTGTGACATCACTGTGTGTAGTATCCCCTGTACTGTGACATCACTGTGTGTAGTATCCCCTGTACTGTGACATCACTGTGTGTAGTATCCCCTGTACTGTGACATCACTGTGTGTAGTATCCCCTGTACTGTGACATCACTGTGTGTAGTATCCCCTGTACTGTGACATCACTGTGTGTAGTATCCCCTGTACTGTGACATCACTGTGTGTAGTATCCCCTGTACTGTGACATCACTGTGTGTAGTATCCCCTGTACTGTGACATCACTGTGTGTAGTATCCCCTGTACTGTGACATCACTGCGTGTAGTATCCCCTGTACTGTGACATCACTGCGTGCAGTATCCCCTGTACTGTGACATCACTGCGTGTAGTATCCCCTGTACTGTGACATCACTGTGTGCATGGTAGAATGGTATTCCACTCTAAGATTTTGCAAAGTTGTCCCTTGGTGACCTGTTACCTCCGGCAGAGGAATGTATATTCCATCATGGATTATGTCCCTAACCGATATCTTATTATATTTGGTTCTGGCGGATTGTAATTCAGGCTTTTTATTGTGCATCCTGGTAATGAAGGGGTTAATTTAACCTGCTATCTTTGGGTGCTTGTCAGCATTGTAAATTGGGTGGAATGTCCGCCCCGCGGCCGTCTGTGTGATTCCATTTTACACCCACTCGTCCAGTCCAGTACACTGGAGATAGCGAGCCCAAAATAAACAGCGATAATACAGTTCAGCTGGACCGGGACTGAGCTCACCCGCAGCGAGCGCGAGGCTTCATCAAACTTTCAGTAGTCAGAATGGAGAGAGTCTGTAATATTGGCATAACCCTGACAATATATGGAAAATCTACATCTCCACATTCTACAATATAGATGGAGTGCGCTGTGTTCCTTAACCGTGCCCCTGCATCCCTCCCCTCCCTCCAGGTATATGGCATTTAGGAGCGCAGTCGTGGAGAGTGTAGGGGTGGTCTGAGCACTAGTGCGCGCAGTTACTTAGCTGTGTGCCATAACCGTGCGCCTATGACATTTAGGAGCACAGTCATGGAGAGTGTAGGGGTGGTCTGTGCACTAGTGAGCGCAATTACTTAGCTGTGTGCCCTAACCATGCCCTGCGGCCCTCCCCTAACTCCAGGTATATGACATTTAGGAGCACAGTCATGAAGAGTGTGGGGTGGTCTGGGCACTTGTTCATGCAGTTACTTAGCTGTGTGCCATAACCGTGCCCCTGCGACCCTCCCCTTACTCCAAGTATATGACATTTAGGAGCACAGTCATGGAGAGTATGGAGGTGGTTGCTGTACCCTCCCTGGTGCATGAAGGGTCTGCCACATAAAAAGACACCACCAAGGCCCCTAATAGGGGGAGTCCTTGTTACAGGTTTTATATGAACCTGGAACTGCTCTGGCTAAAGGGGAGATGTTTATGGCACTCAGTCAGGACAAAAATGATCATTAATGCTGGACCATCTGTCTTAGCAGCCCCCCCCCCCCCCTATACCGAGACCACCTGTAATGTAATTAAGACTGTTCATAGACCAAAGACATTTTTTTGCAAAGATGAGTCAAATTGCAGCTACATTGATAGAAGGGTATTATAGACCCCCTTACTTGCAAGGGGTAGGGGTAGGACTAACGCTGTAGTCTCTTCACTTCCTTTGCAGCACATACATTGTATAGTGGCCATGGTGGGTATTGCGTCTCAGCCCTGACCACTTGAGCTGCCCGCAGGCCATGTGACCTATGATGTGGAAGTGGCCATCATGGAGGGTCGGGATAGTGAGAAGTGACTCGAGGGGTTAACAGAGTTTATAAAAGTGAGAAAAGCTTTAGTTATATAAGAATTGCTTCTTGCGCGTCTTAGTAGTTTACACCCCGGGCCTCGGGGATCAACGTCGTGTAATAACAGATTTGTGCCGCACACAATCTTTCCTGAATCACCGGGGAGTGGATCCGGCTGGAGGACAATATTCTGCCGCAGATAAAAGTCACTGCAGATGATATTTCAATTCAGCCGGAAAATGCGCCGATGTGTGCGTCCGTATCCTCGCGCCCCCCAGGTGTCCGTGCAGACATGGTGAGGGGGTATGTAATGATATAGTAATGTACAGGGCTGGAGAATGGGAAGTGTCAGCCTTAGTGCCCTCGGAATTGTATACCCCCTACTGAGAGTCCCAGCACAAATGTATCACCCCCACAATGGATACAGGAAGCGTCCGTTACAAGGGCCCCCATAACAGCATCGTCCATAGAACTATGTACAACTATGTCCCCATAACATTGTCCTCTGTAGACGTAATATGTGTCACCCTTATCGACCAGTGCCCCCACAGCCACCCATGACCGCACCGAACCATTCTTTCCAATACCCTTCATCCATGGCTCACATTTCCCTTTTGCCAATCTCTAGGTCGGCACAACGGAATCAGTATACAGTAACCTCATAACAGGATCAGTCACAGTGCCCCCTTTCACTTTTTGTTTTGGTATTGAGCCCCCCAGTAACTGTGTCGGCCACGCCTCCCCCCCTTGGTAACTTTGTGTAGGCCGTGCCACCTACCTGAGTAACATTGTGTCTGCCGCGCCGCCCCTCTTAGTTACACCTTAATCATATTTACCAGAAACCCCCTAGGTAACTTTGTGTCGGCCACGGCTCCCCCCCCCCCCCCCCCCCCCCCCCGGCCGAGCAACTTTGTGTCGGCCGCGCCACCCCCCATGAGTAACTTTGTGTCAGCCGCGCCACCCCCCATGAGTAACTTTGTGTCAGCCACCCTTAGTAGCTTTGTGCCGGCCACACTGCCCCCCTGAGTTACACCTGAACTATATTTACCAGGGACCTCCTAGGTAACTTTGTGTCGGCCCTGCCGCCCCCCCCCCCACCCCTTAGTAACTGCGTGTCAGCCGCGCCCCCCCCCCACCTCGCCCCTGAGTAACTTTGTGTTGGCCTTGTCGGCCCTGCTCCTCAGTTAGTAACTGTGTCAGCCGCGCCCCCCCCCCTTGAGCAACTTTGTGTCGGCCGTGCCATGCCCCCCCCCCGGTAACTTTGTGTCGGCTGCGCTGCCTTCCCCCCTGAGTAACTTTGTGTAGGCCCCCCTGAGTAACAGTTTAACCATATTTACCATAGTGTCAGTCCCAGGACCTTCACATTAGTGTCGGCTATAGATGCCCTATTTATACACGAGTCTTTCTGTACAGGTTGTGTGTGGATAAAGTACAAATTTACAATTTTACCTTTTCAACATACAGTAATTTTTTTGTATGTTCTTTGAGCTTCAGTTGCTTTTTCCCCTGGACGTATGAGAAAGTCGTGTTCTGTTGACCTCCCTCCCCGCCCTGAATCCCAACCCATTAGGACTATTTACTGCGGCGCTAACTGTAGGGATTATTTGTGGTGTGTTACTTACAGGAGGGCTTTGTACCCCGCGGTGGGCTGCACTTTGGGCTCTGCCTTCTCTCATCTGGATCAAGGCTAATGCAGACATAAGGCACGATGGGGCATAATTGTGTATTCATTCCCTCTCCGGGGAGTATATGGAAATTGACACGTTTCTGACTCATTACACCAATATGATGGGTCCGGTCTGCAAATGGTTCATGTTCAGGGGGATGAATGGGCTGCCTCTGTCTGCACGTGCTGCGCCGACTACCAAGGTGACCTTCAGGGCCCTGGGAATAATTACTGGGGCTGGATGTAAAAGCTGCAAATGAATATCATCCCCGGTCCAACTCGCCTAAATCACACATCCGGGTGCAATAAAAAGGAAAAAAAAAACTATATTTTAAAAACTTTTAAATAATTTAGGAAAACATTCTATATAAATTTAAAAAAATATATATTTCCATGTAAGTTTTTTAATGTTTTTTTCATAGCCATATGTTGTGGTCTATTATTGCTGCAAAACCTGCGCAGGTTTTATGGGGCTTGTGGCTCTTACAAATTTTTCTTTGCATTAAATTCTATTAAAAGCAAATTTTGTTTTGAAAGTAATCCAAAATAAAATTCTCAAGCTGCATGGGAACCACTTGACATGCAGGTCATGACCACAGCCAATGGGATGACATCACATTCAAGGGATTTCCTACAACGTGCAACAATGTTTCACTACAAATATGTAGTGGAGAAATATTTATATGTAACATTTATAATCTGCTTTAGCACTTATTTAAAAAAAAAAAATGCCAAAAAAAGTCCATCCCGGACGAGCCCCCAATTTGGATCATGATAGTATTTTGCAAAAAAAAAAAATCCCCTACTTTTGACTTGTGCTAAAATCCTATACTATTTGTGCTTGGTGGGAACCCCAGCCACCATGAGAAAGGGGGTCTGATTTTTCTTTCCGGCAAGCTAGGTTTGGTATGCGTCCTGTGTCACTCTATTCATGGGAATAGACCTTTAAAGTGATACATATACTTGGGACAACCCCTTTAAATAAAATTGTGGCCCAAACACAACCTCCTCCATTAGTCCTGATAGTCTCTTGGTTAAATGAATAATACACCTGGCATATTACTGAAATTGTTGCTCTGTGCCAGGTTCCTTAAAGGGATTGTCTGAAAGTTGAAAAAAATGGCTGCTTTCTTTAAAACAAAAAAAAAAAACAGCGCCACACTTGGTCATGGTTTGTGCCGGTATTGCAGCTCTGTTGTATAGAGAGAAATGGAGTTTAGTTGCAATACCGTGCACCACCCATGGTCAGGAGAGGAGCTGTTGCTAATAGAAAGCAGCCATGTTTTTCAACCACCCTACAACCCCTTTAATTCTAGTGATACGGCATGTGACTGCTGCATTGATTGGCTGCAGCGGGCACATGACATAGATCTCAGATGGATCCTTATGGAAACAGACAGGGTTGATATTCTTTTTGTATTCGTAGTAGTGTGTTTTTTTTTTGTTTTTTTTTTTGCAAAGTGGACAATCCCTTTAAGTGACATAAATTGTGACCAACAAAAATTGTCCCATTAATGGATGTAAAAGACTGGGGCACTTAAATGGCCACTACCCTCCCTGTCCATGTACATCCTCTTTATCCTATGTGATGACCCGGGCCCCGTATCTTCCCTGACCATCATGCTTGGCCCCCGCACACCTCGCCCTTGTCGCGGTGCAGCACATTGAGACGTCTGCTGGGATTTGTCTTCTAAGCGGACAATCGCTGGGGTCCCCCGCTGGCAGAGCAGATTGCTGTTTGCAGAGATAATAAAGGCTCAGGTGGCAAAGCAGAGCAAAAGATTCGCCCAGCGACAGGATCCTTCCTATTATGTTCTGCAGAAGGAAATAGAGGGGCGCCGTGCGTTTTAATCTTCATTTACGGTTTAACATTTTAACCCTCGTATTGCCGGGGCTGTCACCTGAACATATGATGAATTTATTAGAGACTGTGATTTATCAGCTGCGTCCACAGGGGAAGGATAAAAGAGATGGAAATCCTAAAAAAAAAAAAAAAAAAAATCATTTAATAAAACCTTTAAATTGTACATTTTTTGATGCCTCTTTTATTCTTTATTAAAATATGGCTGAATTTACAACATCTGATATAGATTATATTTTCTAGTCCTCAAGACCCCTGTACTCGAGGACTAGCACCTGCATCCTTCAGTGGCCTATAATGGGAATGCCCCTTTTAAATTATGTTTGCTCTTAAAGGCGGCCTCTTTCCTTTTGCATATAGATGTCATTAAAGGGTGTCCATTAAGCCAGAGTCACTCTTTTTGCATTTGAATGGTCAAGATGTAATACCACATTTGCCCAGTAGTGGCCACTGCAGGGAAAATATTTACTTGGCTTTAGCCTATGCCGAAGATTTTTGACCTTGGATCGGTCACAATCACCTGATCAACGGTCCAAACTTCAACCTTAAATAAAGGATGAGTCAAATCTCAGCTACAAGTCACTGGCTACTCGGCTTTCCAAAAATCCTGATAGTTCTGCGTTTCTATTTGTGATCTCCTACTACTTTTCCTTTTGTCAATCAGTTTTCTTCTTCTACTTATGAACCCGGAATTATAACAAACTCCTATCCAGATGTGTTGCCTTGTGGGAGGACAGTGAAAAGGAATTTTAATTAGGAAAATGCTTTTACCTTTCTAAGTAAAACGTGACTTTCTCCTCTGCTATCAGAAGTGAATCCATGGCTGGAGCCTGTATACCCTGTGGACTATCCCTTTAAGTTACGTCTGTTAGTTCACCTGTGCAAACTATGGTTTGTAGAAGGGGGGGTCAGTGTCTATGTGTCACATTGACACAAGGCAGCGTTAAGTGGGATGTTCTGATTGCTTCCCTCTGGCGTGTTAACCGCTCGTGGCGCTTGTCATGTTACATTTCCATCACTTTCATGGCTGTGGAGCTGTGGAGTAACAGGAGGGGGATCACTGATTACTGAGAATTTCCTTGACTAATTTGCCTGATAAAAATGTGTAAAATTTCCATGCAGAATACAGCAGCAGGCGCTCATTTACATGTGGCACGGCGCCTCCCGCAGCTTGTGGCAGCTGTCACGCTCAGCGGGCTGCAGATGTGACCTCCCCCATTATAGCTTGGCATTATAGGATGATACTCTGAATGGCAGGGCTGTGCTATGTACCCAGTGCCAACCTGAAGTCAGCCCGCTACTGTCAGGGCACCATCTATTTAGGGTCATGGTCCTTTTGGCTTCTGTAATGAATCCACTAAAAATCTAAATTTCACTGCACATTCTACAATGTCTCCGTATCACGTAATTGTGGTATCTGATGGCCTTATTGATGTCACTTGAAGTCTGATGATGTACTTCCAATAAGATAGGAACCCTAGTGACTAATATTAAAGGAGTATTACAGAAAGATTTTCTCACTTTGGACTCCTCCTAAGACTTATCTGTTCTTTATGGTACGACTTGAGTCTAAGATGGGAATATCCCTTTAAGTGAGCCTTCTCTTTAAGACTACCTCTTTTTAGATACTTTATCAGGGCATGAGGTTTGTCCATTAGTCAGTAGGTAGAGCTGCTATTCTCATTTGAAAGGCCATCATGTATTACCACCTTTGCCCAGTA
Source organism: Engystomops pustulosus (assembly GCF_040894005.1). Classification (NCBI taxonomy): domain Eukaryota; kingdom Metazoa; phylum Chordata; class Amphibia; order Anura; family Leptodactylidae; genus Engystomops; species Engystomops pustulosus. The sequence goes on along the minus strand of NC_092420.1, from coordinate 12,611,378 downwards.
GTGGCCACTGTAGGGGAAATCTTAAGCTGCCTGTAGCTTCCTGTGGCGATCAGTGATCACTAAAGGATTCTGACCTGAGAACAATTATCTGATTGATCTTTCCAGCTCCAATACAAAAAAGGGGTGGTCTTAAAGGGGACTTTTCATTGTCTTCAAATCATTTTCAGTTGAAATATTAGTTTTGTCCCCCCAACTATTCCAGAGTGATCAGTGCTGTTATGCCAATGATGATTTATGTCTGAACCTCCTACTTGACTGTATAACTACCTAAGTGGCATATTATAAGGTACCAAATTAATTGCTCAGGACTGGTGAGGGCTACACAAAAAACTTGTGGAACCGTAACTAACTATTAAATCACGCAAAGAGTTGGTAAAGGTTTTGGATATGTATATCGGGACTATGAAGTCATACATAAGGGATATTTAAGCCTTAAAGATATGTATAGATGGTCATAGGGGTCACTTTTGATGGCACTTTTTGCTGGACCCATCAGCTGGGAATTTTGTAGGTGGACTGAAATGTGACTTTTTGGGTGGGGGGAGCTTGGCACAGCGATGGGGTTTCGGCAGATGCCTGGGTAGGGTTATGAACTGTCACTGTAGCTGCAGAATGGTCCCAGACAAAGAGCAAGTGTGTTAGAGGGCGAGACACGGAGCGAGCGGGAGGATGTTCCCATTAGTATCCGGGGTCTGTGCCAAGATCTCTGCTGACCCCTCTCATATTTCGGCTTCCACGCTGTCACCTTGTTTCCTATGTGTATTGACAAGGTATTTATTATACTTCCAATGTTTCAGTGGATCAGTATTTCAGCTGGAGTGGATTTCTAGGTTTTGGATATAAAAAAAAAATTTTATTGCATAGGATATATTGACACCTCTGCTTGCTGTCAAAGAATGGGAACCTTCATATTTCATTTTGTACAGAGCTAACAGTTGAAGCTGAAACAAATGTATCCAGTGTAGACTGCGGCTTATATTTCTCTTCAGTCCTGATTGTTACTATGTATCAGTCTTGAGTTAGAACACAGGATACAATTGTATCAAACCCCCTGCTGTGAGAAGTACTAGATTTGGTGGCCTTGCACCTCTTTCTAGGACACTGCAAAATTTAATGTACCAGGTTGATTATTCAGGACAGTGTACCCTCCTCTTGGCTTTGGACTCCTCTTCCCTGGGCTTCATAAATCCTCCGATTTCCCAATCCTAGCGGGCGGTAAGGCGATTGCCGGCTGTAGATTACTCCTGTGTATGGAGCTGTATTTGGGTCATCCGGATTACAAATCATTATTTGCAGCCTATATGTATTAGGGAAGATTAGCCTCTGAGGCTCATTGAACATGTATGATGTTATATATAGCACCCTGCTCCCAGAATTGGGACTCTCCTGGGGGTCGGGGGCCTCCTCTGCCTTATTGAAATGTATTTGGTTCATCGACTTCTTTGTGTGAATCTGGTGTATAAACACATTTCAACCTGTGGGGATTTTAAGGATTGTAAATGTCACCTTCATGGTAACTTCTGGTTCCAAATCTGATGAGGAGGGCTGGAACGGACATGTGGGGGCGCTGTTCATGTTAGTCTTTGACTGTTAATCCCCCAGAAAACAAGTCTACCCTGTCTCATAAATATTTTGTCCCCCATCCGCATCCCTAGAAACCTGTTATGACCCCATAAAAGCAGGTGACGCATTGTCCCCAAAAAGTTCAACTACAGAGTGACTGCGGTCACGACTGGGCCACCCATAGGAGGGCAGTCATGGCTATGGCCACCCATAGGATGGGAGATGGAGACGGTCACAGCTGGGCCCACCCATAGGATAAGGGGTGGCGACTGTCACGTCTAAGCCCACCCATAGGAGAGGGGGTGGTTGGCGGTCACGGCTGGGCCCACCCTTAGGAGGGGGGTGGGCGGCGGCGGCGGTCACGGCTTGGCACACCCTTAGGAGGGGGGAGACGGCGGTCATGGCTGGAACCTCCCTTAGCCGGGGGAGTCAGCGGTCATGGCTGGGACCATCCTTAGGCGGGGGGTGGGGTCGGAGGTCACGGCTGGGATGACCCTTAGGAGGGGGGCGGCGGTCACGGTTGGGGCAAAAAACGGTTATAGTGCCAACATGAGTGATGGCCAAAGTACCCTCAACACAAGCCTAGACATTGGGGCACGTGCCGTGCATACGCTGCCTGCTTGGCTCACTAGGTATGTGTGGCTCCAGACCGCTGGATAACACTGTGGAGTCGTCATGTTTAGGAGATGCACGAGCTGTGGGTGTCATCGAGATTCTGAGCAGGGTGTGGAGAAACAAAGCCCCGGAAGCAGACCTACCATGCAGGAGACTGGTTACTCACCGTGTACCAGGGCAGTGATGATAAACAGTGCTGGGTTACAGACGGAATGTGCCTGGCATGTCATTGTGTTCAGAAGGTGAAATCATAATTGGCGTTAAATCTACACACATACCTCGGGGCGTAGAGGGCGAGCTCAGGAGTAATCCCCGGTTACCTGCCAGCACCTGCCCAATGCTGATGCCTCCTAGTTATAGACACGGGCATCATGATATGTTTACTCTTGGCGCCCATTGGAAATTAGAAAACTGATAATTCCAGGGCCCTTAAAAAGTAGGGGCCCCGCAATGAATAATAGTTAGTGGGAACCTGAGTTAATGTCATTACTGGTATCAACTCTCCTAAAGGTAAAATGGTATTGTCAGCCATATTGCTGATCACCCAACTTTCCCAGGATCCGACATACAACTAGGACAACTTACCTTTAATGAGGGATGAGAGGTTGGTGCCCTTTGTGTCTGGATCAAGGAACTTTCATCTCGGGGAAACGCAATATGAATACAAAAGCCCCTTGTGTCTACACATCAAATCCGTCTTTTTTTGGATGAAGAAAAAAAGTTTGTGAGAAGCGAAATCCATAAACCGTGACCTCAGTCTTGTAGCCTAAACAGGGACTTGTACAGCGCAAAATCTAAAATAAAAAAGACAAGATTTAATCCCGGACCCCGCCCTTACTGTAATCCTCATGTAACTATAAAGTGTCCTTCCTAATCTCCAGGTATTTCTGTAAAATTCTAAAAGTGTCCAAAACCAGAACAAGGTTCTTCAGTTATTGCGGTGCCCGTTTATGGAGCCGGGGTGACGCTTTGGCTCATCTCAATCAGATATAGATTACTTAACTTTAATATCAGATTAAGGGGGAGGGGGGGGGTTGGGAGTCCATTTTCACCATTCCACTGCGCCATTGTTACATATGTCACACCCATATCAACAATCATGATGCCACCAAATCATATCACTGTGGATGCATAAGAGACATAGACTGCCATCAGAGAGGACTGCCCGTGGTTTAGACCCCTCTCCTTGGTAGGAAAACCTGCATGCATGGCTAACATGGTATGCCTGTGTATGTGGGATATGGGTCTCTTTTAGTTTGTGCTCTATATTCTCCTTCCCCCGATGCTACATAATGTCTCCCACCGGTGACTCACAATGCTCAGCGGTGCACCATCCGTGGGGCGAGCCTTTTGCCTCATGCAGCACCACTTAATAAACCACTACTAGTATATTGTTGGGCAGCTTCAAATTTTAGTTTCTTTCATGGTCCAGTGTGGTGGCGTTCTCCAGAAAATCAACTTTGAACTGAGATGGAAATTGTTTGTATAAAGTCAAGGAGGTGGAGAGTTTAGCACTGAAGTCAACGTGGGGGTTCTGAACGCCTCCTCCTCTGTGATTGATATTGTGCATCGGACTTCAGGAGATCTGCTTAGTGATGTCTCTGGATAAAGGACCATCAATTATAGTGCAGAGGATTTTCGGAGGAAGAGAGAGCTTGACTTGTGTTTAATCTCCGCCCCCTTGACTTTATACAACCAATTTCTGATGCCAGGTTCCCTTTTAAAAGCTGGTTTTGCGCCCCCATGAAAATTCAGGACTATCCTGCTTAATCTAGCAGGATTAGGGGTAGGTTTTTGAGTTGTGAAGGTCACAACCCTGCTGTCATCCCAAGAAGCATGAAGCAAGAAGACTTTGTATTTTGGCTTTTCCTATGACATCCATATGCCCTCAGCCCATTCAGAAGACTGGAAATTAACCATGTTTGCCCATCTGACTCCCAAAATGATTTTAGAAATGTCCTCTTATTATTATGCCAATGTGACATTTATCCCTTATTTTCCAATTCCTCCTCCTACATAAGGGATCCTCATAGCAGCGAGGCAGATTAGGATCTCTGTTTGCTCTCGCCTCTTCCATACCTGCCGCCTCACCCCATCCCACACCTCTGCTTGTAAATGAAGCTTTTCTTCGGCGGCTCTGCAGCGCGCCAGGACCTAGTGGAAAGTGCCCACCCTGCTGTGGTGGGGTGATGTGGCCCTTCTGGTGGGGGCGACACAGATCTGTGTGTACTTTGGCCCGGCGCACTGCGACTGCAGCCCTGCTGATTTCTCGTCATACTGAGGCCTGTGTTTACAGGACACTGACCCTCAAAATGACCCGGTTCTAGCGCAGTCTGAACACAGTGTCCATTTTCTTTCCCTCATTCATCCGTTGCTGGATTTCCTATTCGGAATACAAAGACGTCTCGCAGGAGACATCTCACACATCAAATGTTCTTGTTATTCGCACTTCATCATGGCACGCTAGCTGGCTGTGCACACAGGGGCAGGGGTCAAATCCTGATAACTCCCCCCTTACCCAGGCCAATCCGTAAAAGTTACTCTATTTGGGGACATTTAGGGAACATATAAAAGGCCATTTATCATGATTACTCACAGAACCAATCACAGCGCAGCTTTCATATTTTCCTTATGCAGTTTGAAACTAAAGCTGTGCTGTGATTGGTCGTCATGGGCAACCAGGACAAAAGTTCCTTTTATAGGTTCCCAAAATGTCCCCAATAAAGGGAATTGATTGCTATGGGCAACTACAGTTGTTTTGTGCCCCACAATATAATATTCTGTACTTTATATTATTGCATCCCTCTGCTAGAGGAAACTGGTCTCCTGTATGGATAAAAAGGCCTTAGGTTGAGCTAGGCCTAAATTATTGTTTACATCCTGTACTGGTTCTTACCACCCAGTCGGAAAGTGGATCAGACCGAACAAGGCCCCACAGCATCTGCAGGGTCACCCCCATGTGGGGGTCTAGAATTTGTTGGGATGGGCCCTAATTTTCCGCAAACTTTCAACAAATTTAGATATATCATGGGCCAAAAGTGTGTTCTGGGACCAATTTATGACTGTGTATGACTATTCATCATTTGGACCTTATATCATTACCTGATATTTTTTTTTATGGAAATATGCAGAAAAATTGGGTATCCTGAGAATTTGTTGGCCTTATTGTGTTTTTAAGTTGGGGTTCAGAGGAGTCCCATGAGTGCAGTCTAATGGTCCGAGAACCAACCCCATTTACAGTCAATATGATCTGTACTGATGGAGGGGTAGCGGGTTGTCAAGGGGGAGGTGTGACAGTTCAACACTACTTGGCGCAGAAATGGTTAAAAAAAAAAAAAGTTTTGAGACCAGTCCATTAGTCTAAGAAGTTGTGGAGAACAAGGGTGTCTGCAGCCGCCATAGACTGTGGCGGGTTGGCGTCCGTCCATTTCACACTCCTCCCTGTGAATTTATTTTTGTCCTCGTTGAAGTTCATTCTCTTGGATGAAAATAAACCTCCAGCGGCGAAGAAACCGAGAAAATAAACCTTTATCTGAATGTAACGGACAAGTTCTCTGTGTACGGGATATTGGGACAGGACATGTGTGGGAATCTGTGCTGGGGTCTTGGAGCAGGTCTGCCCAGGAATGGAGGGGGATTCAAGTTAGAAATATCTCTCTACGTTTCAAATACATTAAAGGGAACCTGTCATCAGCAATTGGCCTAATAAATGCCTCCTCCTCTGTGATTGACATCATGCATCGGACTTCAAGAGATCTGGATGTAGGGCCATCAATTACAGTGAAGGGGGCTTTCTGAGGAAGAGAGAGCTTGACTTCAGTGTTTAAATCTCCGCCTCCTTGACTTTATACAACCTGTTTACTTCTCACTTCAAAGTATTATTATTATTATTAAAGTAGATTTTCTGAATGATGCCACCGCACTAGGTCATGAAAGAAACCTGATCTAGAAGATGTTCAGCGGCTTGGCAACATACTGGTAGTGGTTTATTAGGTCAATTTCTGCTGACAGGTTCCCTTGAATATCTATATTAAATATCTGGCACCTGGTTTGGTTTTCCGTATGCAAAGAGATACAGCCCACAGCTGGAGCACAGCGGAGGAGTGTCCACTCGGGAGTCTTGTATCATGTCGCCCACCAGTCGGGGGCGCAGCTCCGCACAGTACCGATCCCTCCACCTGTGACTTGCACTTATTAAATTATCCATTGACCTTGCCCCGTCTGAAGCTCCTTGACACCGCTCACACTGTAAATCAGAGCTTTTATGCAGGACACGACAGGCCTTGGCTTGCAATGTCCATTTTATAATTGAACCCGGCTTATAACGAAATGAAATTACCATTTATAAGAGGCTGGGAAATCACTCGTCCCCAGCGGCCTCCAGAATGATTTGCACTTAGTTCTTATTTCTCCGACAAATTTTACGTAAAAAGAACAATTCTGGGGTGAAAGTTTACATTGTGATGTTCCTCTATTTATTCTTCATGGAATTTATGCATAAATTGGCAAATGGGAGTTTACCTTTTCCAGATGATGTCCATGCACAGCGGATTTTGCTTGCATTGATTGGTCAGTGTATGGACACTCCTCCAAGTGGTAACACCCAGTTGGCAATTTGTTGGTGAATTTATAGAAGTAATAACAGAGGGATGGCACATTGCAGAGTTTTAAGAAATGATCTGCGATGGGTGCCACAAACTGGGTCCCATAAATATGACCCTATCTATCCCCATCCCCCCACATCCCTAAAAAAAAAAATCTCATTATAGGTGACCCCTTCCCAAAACTCCTCACGATCAGCCATTATATTTGCACCAAACCTGCCACCGAATGTTCAGTTTCCCCACAGTGCCCCTACAGTTAAAATGCAGCATTACACTATTAGTACTGTGTGAATAATGCGTGGATATGCCGGGTCCTCCTACATATAAGAGACTTTTTGTGACAATCTGAAAGAGAGTCCCCTCCCCAAATTAATTTAGAAAATAAAACTTTGTATTTAATGATAATTTTAAGGATTTTTGCAAAATCTGAAAAATGATGTATAGCTTTGCTCTGTAGCCTGAAGTTTTCTCCCTGTGAGGACCCTGCTGGGAGTAGTAGTTTTTATAGTTGGCACACCTGGAAGCTTCCATATTTCAGGACTCTACAAGCTAAATACTGGTACTAGAACGTATCCTTGGTCTCACCGGAAATAATAAGCCCCCCTGCACACGGTGCCAGATGTACAATTGCCTCTCTGAATTCTTGTGTGCCAACTTCAGCCAAACGTTTAGGAAACTGGGCTTCCCTGATGGGACTGTAATGTTCCTGGTTATGTGCAGACATTACTAACGAGCCTGGAATGTAGATGTCTTCTCTCTAATTGTCCTGTCACACAGCGCTACCCCTTACTGGCAACCATTAGCCATCGGACAAAGCCAATGAGTTGTGCACGTGACGGCACCAGCAGTTATATGTGATGGGTTTTTTAAGCTCTTTTGTAGTTTTTTAAAAACAATATTTAAATAGGGTCGCACCTTGTTTTGTGTCGATACAGGAGGGGAGACAGGAGATGAAGCTGTAGTCTTATACTGTGTGGGGGGAGATGAAACTGCAGTATTTTATGATATGAACGGGATAAAACTGCAGTTTTGTGCTGTAAAAGGGAAGGAGGGGGATACAACTGCAGTCTCATGCTGGTGTGAGATGAGGGGGGAGGTGAAGCTGCAGCCTCATGCTGTGAGAAGGGAGATGAATCTGCAGTCTTGTGTTATAAGGGGAGGGAAGGGAGATAAAGCTGCAGTCTTATGTTATGAGAGAGGAGTGAGAAGATTAATTTTTAGTCTCATGCTGTGAGATGGGAGATGAAGCTGCAGTCTTATGCTATGAGGAGGAGGGAAATGAAGCTGCAGTCTTATATTATGAGAGAGGAGTAAGGAGATGACTCTGCAGTCTCATGCTGTGAGAAAGGAGATGAAGCTGCAGTCTTATGCTATGAGGAGGAGGGAGATGAAGCTGCAGTCTTATGCTATGAGGAGGAGGGAGATGAAGCTGCAGTCTTATGATATGAGCAAGAAGAAGGGAGATGAAGCTGCAGTCTTATATTATGAGAGAGGAGTAAGGAGATGACTCTGCAGTCTCCTGCTGTGAGAAGGGAGATGAAGCTGAAGTCTTATGATATGAGAGAGGAGGGGGAAGATGAAGCTGCAGTCTCATGCTGTGGGAGGGGAAGAGTGAGATAGAGCCTAAGACTGCAGCTCCAAGAATAGAAGAAGGCGGCAGTTTTAGACTGGTTGTTCAAGAGAAAGTTTGGTTCAACCTCCCCTCTCGGAGCATAAGAGCCTCATCCCCCCCCATGCACTGAACATGTGCAGCCCCTGCAAACTGACCCATATGTATCCCACAACTGCACACATTGCACAGGGTGGGAGTCCTTGCGTCATACAGAAATATGCTGTCTGCCAGCCGAACTGCAGCACTGGTACTTTCAAGGACTGTTACTGAGTTGGTGCTGCACTCCGGCTGGCAGACAGGGAGTCCATGCATCATATCTCTGTATGATGCAATGACCCCCATACTGCACGATGTGTGCCTCTATATTCTTACTCTACTCTAGGAGTCACCTCTACTTATAAATGGCGGAGATTGCATCAATCGTTATCTGTGAGGCAATCGCTTAGACTATAATCCTGTAACTGAATATTTCACCATTGTACAATATTATAGGGTTTCACTTTTATTTGAACCGAAGTGTAGAGGGCCGGTTTTTGGCGATGTTCCTCTTTGGCATTCGGAGTCCGCATAGCTGACAAGATTTTAAGACTTAATCCCTGACAAGAAATATGTCTAAATAAGGTCAGATCAGTGACGGCCACACAATGCCCCCTGTGTCCTATAGGGTTAACTAAGAGGATAGGCTGGAAGATAATCTGGCTGTATGGATGATATTAGTCGGGTCCTGTGGTCAGGCTATATGATTAATGCATGCCCTATAATGCACCATTTCTCCTTTCCCTATGGGATTAGATGGAATTACTAGTTATAATCTACCCGCTGACCAGTGACATCACCAACGCTGACCGCGATAGGAATGGGGTTATCGGATCATGTGACTAAAGGCGTTTATGAAATTTTGTATTGATATCAAGATATTTTCTTCTGATTGTTAGGACCCCACCTGACCTCAGAATGGGGGTCCTGTTTCTACTAATGAATGTGGTGTCAGGTGTACCATGCTCCTTCCATTCATTGTCTATGGCACTCATGAAGTTGTGTGATCTCCCCTGGACCTGCTGCTGGACCCCCATTCATGATGGGTGGAGACCTTTCCAATCAGAAGCTTATCCCCTATTTTGTAGATCTTAACGCTTAAAACTTTGACCAACCCCTTTAAATACTGCAGTACCGTACACCGCCTGTGGCCCAGAGTGGCGCTGTTTCTAAGGGATTCTCACATCATTTGATAATGGAGTCAGTAGATTTCTGTTACCTGTATCCCAGAAGTACCTTACAGTCCAAAGTCTTATATTTCCAGCTGATAACTGGGAACAATAGATTACATTCCATTACGTGAAGATATACTTGCGGTTCTTTGTATTCATTTTATTCTATGGGCCATGTGATTTGAACTGAAAGCTCTACAGGTGATGTGTGACTACAACTCCCAGCATGGACAGACACGGGTTACACAGCAGCTCTATAGGGTGTGTACATACATTGGATATAATGGGATTATACATTGCAGTGATTTCCATAGGGATTAGAGATACTTGGGAGATGCAGAAGACATTTGGTTACACCTTGTCATGTATGACGGTTCCTTATGTTGTTTTGTTATTATTTGTTATATTATTATTATTATTATTGTTATTATTTGTTATTATTTTATTATTATTATTATTTTATTGTTTTTATTTCTTTTATTGCTGTGCTATTTCCCAATTTTTTTGGCTTCATCCTAAATTTTTGTTTTTCTCCCACAGCTCAGCGGGCTACAAACCGGGAGGACCAGATTTCAGACACTTCACTACGGACAAATGGTGAGAGATGTCGGCAGTGACCTGGAGCCAGGGAGGGGGGGCAGTGTCCCTACAAAATTCTTGAGCGGTCTCCCTATGGCCATGTGCTCAGGTGCTATGGGGGTTTCTAGTACTTTCATTCTTGGACACTACTGGTCTCAATATGGTTTAGGAGTCAGAGAGCATGACTCCCTTAAAGGGGTTGTCCACTTTAAGGACATGCCAGCAAATAAATTGTATTGTTTGTGTAATGAAAAGTTAAACAATTTTCTAATAACAAAAATAATAATAATAATAATTCCTTTTATTTATATAGCACACACAGATTATGCAGCGCTGCACAGAGATTGCCAAATCACTCCCTGTCCCCAATGGGGCTCACAATCTAATAAACCTACCAGTATGTTTTGGAGTGTAGGAGGAAACCGAGGGACCTAGAGGAAACCCATGCAAACACGGAGAGAACATTCAAACTCTTTGCAGATGTTGAATATACTTTCTGTATCAATTTTTCTTCATAGTTTTCTAGATCTCTGCTTGCTATCATGCAACAGGAAGCTTCATCATTTAATTGCTGTAAATAAATAGTGGTCCGTGGTCATGTGACGTCACACAGGTGCACGGCTCATTTATATCACAATATGATGTGATGTGTCGTCATACCGCTGTGTGTGTGTATGTTAGTAGCAGCAGGACTGTGAAATATGGATATATATTTTCCAAGATTGTAGCTTCTCCAAGTGCACTGGGGAGTTCCCTTAGCCCAGACCGATATCTGGCCACACACATTGATGCCCGATTTCAGCCCCCATGGATGTCTCTCTGCACCATAACTGTCCATGAAAAAAATAAGATAAGTCCTATGTTTTTCCGTCTTTCCTTCTTTATGGAGAGGGGAGCAGCGCTGCTCACCCCTCCTCTCTCCAGCGCGCTGCTGTATGCTCGCTTCAGCCCGGGTGCGCAAGGGTCCTCACACTGCTGTGCTCTCTGTAGCCAGTGTTAAGATTGCACAGCTCTTCAGGGACAATACTGATCTTTGTGTGTAATGTTGGTAGCAGCAGGACTATAAAAGATGGATTTATATTCCAGGATTATAGCTTGTGGGAATATATCCTCACCCTGCTTTTCTCTTAACTCTGTGTACTGAACTTCTCCCAAATCTCATACTCTTTGTGTGCAAACTCAGAAGGGAAGGAGTTTTGAGCAGAACAATGCAGAGAGCACTGCAGTGTGAGGACACGGCCCCCAAAAGATAGATCCTCAGAATATAAGCCTGTATTTCACAGTCCTGCTACTACTAACAATATACACAAAGATAAGTTTAAAAATATCTCTCCAGGGACAATACATATATTTGTGTATGTTAGTAGCAGCATGGCTGTGAAATATGGGTTTATATTCCAGGGGTGCAGCTTTTGGGGGCATGTCCTCACACTGCTGTGCTCTCTGCTTTGTTCTGCTCTAAACTCCTTCCTTCTGAGTTTACCCACAAAGAGTATGAGCTTTAGGAGAAGTGCAGTACACAGGGTTAAGAGAAAAGCAGTGTGAGGATACATTCCCAGAAGCTATGTGGATCCTGGAATATAAATCCATCTTTTATAGTCCTGCTGCTACTAACATTACACACAAAGATAGCTATTGTCTCTGAAGAGATGTGTAATCCTAACAGGGAGCACAGCAGTGTGAGGTCCCTTGCACAGTTAATAGAAAAGCAGTGTGAGGATACATCCCCGCCAGCTCTAATCTTGGAGTATAGATCCATATTTTAAAGTATTGATTGCACATATTGAGAAAAACCAGTGCAGTGGTTATCAGTGGTGATATCCTGCAGCAGATCCCTCCGCAGCAGAACCGGTGTCTGATACTTGTTACATTGTATCCTGTATCTATTATAATATCTGCTGTACATTATCTCGCGGTCTGTAATTCTCCTCACCCGCTTGTTCTTTATTCCCTCGCTGCTCCTGGAGACGGGAAGCTTTTCTTCTCATTGCATTGTGTGACTGCGCTAAATAAAGAGCCGCAATCGCAGATAAAACCTTTGTATAAGTGGATTCTTCTTCTTTCAGAATCCCTCAAGTTGTAATTAACATATTCCTGGATCATTGTTACCTTTCTTGGGCTTCATGTGAATGAGCTGTAGACTTGTTATGGTGTGAAAGCCATGCTGCTTGTGTAAACAGCGCCACCTAAATGCGCAGGCTGCTGGTGGTATTGCATGTGGACATCATTTACTCTGTTGTTATGGCCAGTGGACAGGTGTGGCGCTGTTCCAAAAAGAAAGTAGTCATGGTTGATGAAAAATTTTGGTAAATTTTGCAGTTCTGATCATGAAAACGGTGAATCCCTCACTTTTGGGAAGTGGAAAGAGTCTCATCTGGAAGACCCCCATAGATTTGACCTTCTGTCCTGGTCTGGCAAGTTGGGACCTTTTGGAAAGACGCCGTCTTTTCACCCCTTCTTCTTGTGGTTGGTAATTTTTTGCCAGACTATGGGAAGGGAGTGGTGGCTGCTGCAGTACCTCTTTTCTTGGACTGCATCTACAGGTTCTATACCCATGACCCTATTCAACCACAATGCCCTACATTGTTACATTTTTAAATTTTAGTCACAAGACACTCTCTTTTGGAGGACCTGCTCATGATCACGTGATATTTTTGCAGGTCCTGCGTCTCCAGCTCCTTATGATCACTAGTGATCGCTCATCAAAGCTGCTTTTAGCTGCGGTCTTGTTCTGCAGCGGCCACTACAGGACAACTGTGGTATTACATTATATATGTATTCAGTGTAGTGTATGACCGTGCTGAGTCCTCCAGACCTACGGGGGAGCTGTTTCCACTCTGGCTTATAGAAAACTGGAGGACCCCTTTTTTATTATGTCCACCTACTCCAATTAAAAATTTAAAGGAGCCGTGACTTTTGAGAAGCGTTGTTTTATATACATTTCATTATATGAGCTGGAGTTCTGGTGCAGTGTGTTATATACATTTCATCATATGAGCAGCGGTTCTGGTGCAGTGTGTTATATACCTTTCATTGTATGAGCAGCAGTTCTGGTGCAGTGTGTTATATACATTTCGTTATATGAGCAGCAGTTCTGGTGCAGTGTGTTATTTACATTTCGTTATATGAGCAGCAGTTCTGGTGCAGTGTGTTCTATACATTTCGTTATATGAGCAGCAGTTCTGGTGCAGTGTGTTCTATACATTTCATTATATGAGCAGCAGATCTGGTGCAGTGTGTTATATACATTCCGTTATAAGAGCAGTAGTTCTGGTGCAATGTGCTATACCATGGATGGGAAGGCATTCTGCTCCTGGGAGCTGGGCCGGATACTCTGGATATTTAGTCTCCATCAGTTTTCCTATAAAGTGCTCTGTGGGGCTCCGGAGCCTCTTTGCACCTCGTCCACACTGCGCTACTTGTCACATTCCTGCACTCAGGGAAACCGAGGCTTTCAATGGAGAAGTCTTCACGCCCGGTCGCCTCCCGGTCTCCAGAACCTTTGACTTCTACACAAGGGAGAGGATTCCATCATCAGCCGCCCATTCAGATGCACAGAATAGGAAATAAGGGACAATTTTTTTTTAAAGCAACTTAAAGTAAAATCCCCAGAAATACATCACCGGGTGTGAGGGGAAGGGACAGGATCCACCATGTGTCTAATCATATATTCTGCTACTATAAACCTGTATCTAATAATAATAATAATTCTTTATTTATATAGTGCACACAGATTACGCAGCGCTGCACAAAGCATGTCAAATCGGTCCCTGTCCCCAATGGGGCTCACAATCTAAACATCCTAACAGTATGTTTTGGAGTGTGGGAGGAAACCGGAGTACCCGGAGGAAACCCACGCAAACACGGAGAGAACATACAAACTCTTTGCAGATGTTGACCTGGGTGGGATTCGAACCCAGGACTCCAGTGCTGCAAGGCAGAGGTGCTACTCACTCAGCCACCGTGCCGCCCAGTATCTGCAGAAGCCCCCCAATAGTATCCCCTCCCCCACACACAGTGATGTCACAGTATAAGGATAATACACGCAGTGATGTCACAGTACAGGGATAATACACACAGTGATGTCACAGTACAGAGGTTACATACACACAGTGATGTCACAGTACAGAGGTTACATACACACAGTGATGTCACAGTACAGAGGTTACACACACACAGTGATGTCACAGTACAGAGGTTACACACACACAGTGATGTCACAGTACAGGGATAATACACACACACAGTGATGTCACAGTACAGGGATAATACACACACACACAGTGATGTCACAGTACAGGGATAATACACACACACACAGTGATGTCACAGTACAGGGATAATACACACACACACAGTGATGTCACAGTACAGGGATAATACACACACACACAGTGATGTCACAGTACAGGGATAATACACACACACACAGTGATGGCACAGTACAGGGATAATACACACACACACAGTGATGGCACAGTACAGGGATAATACACACACACAGTGATGGCACAGTACAGGGATAATACACACAGTGATGTCACAGTATAGGGAGAATACACACAGTGATGTCACAGTACAGGGGATAATACACACAGTGATGTCACAGTACAGGGATAATACACACAGTGATGTCACAGTACAGGGGATAATACACACAGTGATGGCACAGTACAGGGATAATACACACACACAGTGATGGCACAGTACAGGGATAATACACACACACAGTGATGGCACAGTACAGGGATAATACACACACACGGTGATGGCACAGTACAGGGAGAGTGCTTGCAGCACAGGTATCAAAGATAGTAATTTAGCTCCAACACTTTTCTACATTGCTATCCTGAAATTACAAGTGAATTTGAAGCCACTTGGTGTCATCTCCCTCATTGCTGTTCTTGCTCCTGCATTAGGTGAGTATCTGTTGTCTTCTCCTGGCGGTCGCTCTATGGACCTTCTTGCTCTGTTTTGCACCTGGAAAAGCTGCTTCTTATTTTCATGGATATTCTTGTTTTATGTGTCCATGGAAGAGTAATCTAGAATATCCCCTGAGATCTCCTGTAGGAATATTTCACTCTTTTTATGATGATGGGTAGAACCTGCTCAACTGCACAACAGATGTGGAAGTGTGAGTGATGCTGGAGCCTAATAAAAGCGATCGGCTCCTATTCCCTGCGTGTGAGCAGGTGAATTAATATGATCTGGCCATGAGCACTATACATAATATATTCCATCACACTTAGATGATCAGCACCATATGATGCATTCTGTGTATTTTTCAGTAAAGAAGTTCTTGAATTTTGCTTACGAATTGAGTGATGTACATATGCCATGACTCCAGCAGCAGCAGAATAGTGAGTGCAGCTCTGGGGTATAATACAGGAGGTAACTCAGGATCAGTACAGGATAAGTAATGTCATGTATGTACACAGTGACTGCACCAGCAGCAGAATAGTGAGTGCAGCTCTGGAGTATAATACAGGATGTAACTCAGGATCAGTACAGGATAAGTAATGTCATGTATGTACACAGTGACTGCACCAGAAGCAGAATAGTGAGTGCAGCTCTGGAGTATAATACAGGATGTAACTCAGGATCAGTACAGGATAAGTAATGTCATGTATGTACACAGTGACTGCACCAGCAGCAGAATAGTGAGTGCAGCTCTGGAGTATAATACAGGATGTAACTCAGGATCAGTACAGGATAAGTAATGTCATGTATGTACACAGTGACTGCACCAGCAGCAGAATAGTGAGTGCAGCTCTGGAGTATAATACAGGATGTAACTCAGGATCAGTACAGGATAAGTAATGTCATGTATGTACACAGTGACTGCACCAGCAGCAGAATAGTGAGTGCAGCTCTGGAGTATAATACAGGATGTAACTCAGGATCAGTACAGGATAAGTAATGTCATGTATGTACACAGTGACTGCACCAGAAGCAGAATAGTGAGTGCAGCTCTGGAGTATAATACAGGATGTAACTCAGGATCAGTACAGGATAAGTAATGTCATGTATGTACACAGTGACTGCACCAGAAGCAGAATAGTGAGTGCAGCTCTGGGGTATAATACAGGATGTAACTCAGGATCAGTACAGGATAAGTAATGTCATGTATGTACACAGTGACTGCACCAGCAGCAGAATAGTGAGTGCAGCTCTGGAGTATAATACAGGATGTAACTCAGGATCAGTACAGGATAAGTAATGTCATGTATGTACACAGTGACTGCACCAGCAGCAGAATAGTGAGTGCAGCTCTGGAGTATAATACAGGATGTAACTCGGTGGTCAGCCTGTGCACTTTTTCTTGCCAGTTTTTCATTTTGGCAGAATAACCCTTTTGCAGAATATTTTGGGAATTATGACTTGGAAAACCCCGCGGTCCCAATGATTTTTGTCTGGCAGAGATAGAGAGTGAGCAGGACAGTAGGACTCGGGTCTCGGAGCTGCCAGAACCTTTCTGAGAGATTTTGTGCGCAGCGGTTTGTAATCTTATGTTTAAACATCAGCCGGCGATTCCCTAATGAGACGTCTTTACAAGCGGAGGAGATGCATTACTGTCTCCCAGCTAAAGTGCCTACAGTCCCAATATTTATGGGTGACTGTGATTCCGGAGAACAGTTTACTTTTTATGTAGAAGGTGCCCTCTGTTAGTGATTACTGCCACTATAGAAGATTACAGTCTGGGGGGGGGCTTGTATCTCCATGCTGTGCGCTGAGCTGATATTCATAGGGTGCGATGGAAAGCGGGGACAATCTCTCCATATCATCTGTCGGGTGATTTAATGGTGTCCTCTGAGGCTCCACAGAATCTGAAAATTGAGAAGTTATCCCATTTCATAAACTGACTATTTTACATCAAGTCGGGGATGTAGTACTATCTATCCTATGTCATTTATAGGAGAAACTGGGAGGCAGTACTATCTGTACATAAATCATGGGGCATTACTATGTGAATGTACTTATAGGGATACAGTACTATCTGTGCTTAGGTCAATAATAGGAGAGAGAGGGAGGCAGTACTTTCTGTACATACATCATGGGGTATTACTATGTTTATAGGGATACAGTACTATCTGTACTTGGGTCATTTATAGGAGAAAGAGGGAAGCAGTACTTTCTGCACATACATCATGGGGCATTACTATGTGCACCTATTTCACTTATAAGGATGCGGTACTATCTGTGCTTAGGCCAATAATAGAAGAGAGCGGGAGGAAGTACTATCTGTATATACATCATGGGGCATTACTTTTTGTACCTGCTTCACTTATACGGATGTAGTACTATCTGTCATTAGGTCATTTATATAAGAAAGGGCACGATCTGTGCTTATATCCCAAAGAGAGTCAAGGAGACAGTATTATCCGTGCTCATATAATTTACAGGAAAAAAGTACCATCTGTTTTTTTTTTTTTTTTTTTTTTTTTTTTTAGTACAAGTAGAGACAGGGAGACAGTACTATCTGTGCTTGTAACTTAAGGAGAGACGAGGAGTGAATGAGACAAAACCAACTATGCTGGTATTGTTTATAGGGAGGCAGCACTATCTGTTCTTATTTTAGGTAGAGGCAGGGAGGCAGAACTAACTGTGGTTATATAATGTATAGGGAGGCAGTACTATCTGTTCTTATATTGTTTTGAGGGTTATGTTGTACAATTTGTAGCTGCATCAATTACAGGGAGAGAAAAGGAGGCAGCGGTGTCTTCATTCATTTAAGGGGAGAGACGAGGAGGAAACTCCATATATGATGATGGCATGTACTGGGAGAGACTAGGAGAAAGCACTGTCTGCTTAGGAAAATAAGGGGAGGCAGTACTATCATCATTTACGTTGGAAACACAGAGGCATCACACTGTGCTTGCATAATTTTTAAGGATACCCAATTTATCCTGATATGGTTGTACTGGTCCACGAATGGCGCCCCCATTATGAATAGGTTGGGTCAGGTATTACGGTTCAGCCCCAGTCAGGTGTATCCTACAAATAGTCCTCTTAATAAACCCTTCTCCTTTTAGGATATTCTGCTATTCTCAGTTATCGGCTCGGATTCCAATAAATGGCAGAAAAAGAGAAAAAAAACCTTCTGTAGATTTACAATAGAAGTAAATGAATGTTAATTAATAGATCTTAAGAGATGGAAAATTGGAGCCGTTGAAATGGAAGTGAAGGACAAACCAGCTCTGCCAGCAGACGTCATCTATGCTTGGAAGAGGCCGGGGCTGGGCACTTACTGGCACCAATAGGCTGGCACAGGGGGAGCCATTCAGAGGTGTCCGTGCACCCTACCAGATGTGCTCTATGGGGTACTGCCCTCCTATATAGTGCCACTGGAATGTGCCCTCACTCTGATGACCTTTTGTAACACCACCAATCAAAAGCATAACGTTTTGCATTGCTCACTGCTGCCACCCGGCCACCTGGCTGTGCAGGGAACTGCAGTCAGGTCCATTCACTGCAATGGAGTTGTTGCTGCAACATTCCTAACCACTTAGCTGTGTAAGGAGGAAGGGAAGGGAGTCCTACTGCAGCTCTCTTACATAGCTCAGCAGCGCCCCTGGCCACTAAGAGGTAGTACAGGGAACTGCAGACAGTAGAAGGGTGTGTTATTGGGACCCTATGCAGCTGCGTTGGCCAGTGAGTAGCCCCTTTGTTCTCGGGAACAAGCATTCACAGCCCCATTTAAGTGCACTGGACCCTCAATGTGCAGGTAAAAGACATTAAAGAGGTCCTTTCACTGCACCATACATATGTAGGGGCGGCTACACAGATTCTGGGGCACTTTGAATTTTCTTTCTAGCCCCCACGGTTGCAGAGATATTAGTCTCAGTATCTGACCGTGATCAAAGAACACGCCCCCTCCTCTGCACCAGCTCCTCCTCTCTGACAGTGCAGAGGATTATAATGGTCAGATATCTTTTACTGATTTCTCAGCGACCGTAGGGTCTAGAAAGAAAATTCTAAATGCTCCCGAATCTCTGTAGCAGCCCCTACGACGTGGTATGTTCATCCTCCACATGTGTGAGGTGGTGAAAAATCCTCTTTAAAGGGGCACAGCACATAATTAAAGGCATAATTTTACTTTGGTGCATAAAACCCTATAAACTATCCTATTAAATGGTTACAATTCCCATCCCTTTTCACTGTGTCAGTCTTAACTGTCAGTTTTGCATTATATTCATTAAAAAAATAATTGGGTAAATGGTTGCATTTATATAAACTACATTTTGTGGGGCCTACTATGCCCGAAAGCTCCCATATAAGACGGAAATTCCCCTATAAACTCTCATGACTTCATTGATCTTCATCTTTCTCATGGGCAATAAGAAGAGATAATCTCTGTATAAAGGGAAGTGACATTTGCAGCTTAAAGCGACACTTAGTAAATTCGTATTAAAATAAGTGGATTACCCTGGGAGGGATGTACGTGGTCCCGACGCCCCGGGATAAGTGTAACTCCTACATAATGCAGAGGATTTCTCTCTGTAATTAAAGGAACATTTCATTCTATGAGGTTTTCCGCCCTTCCCATAAACTGCATGAATATTTTAAGGTACATTCAGGCGTATGGACATAATGCGCCGGATTAACCCCATCAGCGCCTAAGAGCCTTGTAAAAAGCGCAATATTACTGGAATTTCTCCATCCGTACAGAAAAAGTAGTAATTATGACTGCGGCTCCAGGAAGTTGTTACAACACGTCCACGGAAGAGCGAAGCGGCATCACCAAATTCCCTAAAGTGAATGAGCCCCATTACCAGTAGGAGTGATCCAATACATGCAGGCATTTATTGATTCTGCGCCTTATATTCTTGTGCGCTTTATTGTCCGAAAAATGGCTGGGGCTCCATTGGGAGCATCCGCTAGGGGTAAATGATGAGCTGGACCCCCTTAATAATGACGGAGCGGTGACACACTTGGCTGGAATTCGCCTTTAAGTCTAAGCTGGTGATTTTTCCGCTTTAAGTCTCTGTTACTGTGGAAAGAGCCACAGTATAGTGCCCCTGTTGCAGAAATGGGGTATTACACACATGGAATTTTGGTACCATATATTTCGAATTATAAGGCGCACCGAATTATAAGGCACACTATCAATAAATGCCTGTAAAACATCTAGGTTCATATATAAGGTGCACCTGACTATAAGGATGAATGACCTGTGCACAGTTCAAGGCAGCTGTTGTCTGTAAGTACGGTTCATATATAAGGCGCACCGGACTATAAGGCGCACCTTTCATTTCTGAGAGAGGATTTTTTGTGCGCCTTTTAGTCCGAAAAATATGGTAATCCCTGGAGCTTTTTTTTTTTATTTTTTAGCAGTCCTCCAGCCATAAGACTGTGGGCAGGTGGAGTAAAATAGTATTGATGATAAAGCATGATCCCTACTGCTCCTTTCAAGTTTAGAGTGCGGCTATATTCATAGATTTGAATGACTTTCTATGTCACTCAATTAATCTGACTGATGAACCGGAAGCATGGGTCTAAATTTGTGACTTCTTGACACCATAAAATTGATTTAGTTCCCCAACAGTACAATCAGACTGCACATAGCTCCCCCTAGTGGTGGCAGCAGGCATTCAGAATATTCTCATATTAATCTCCTGCATTATACCTGCTCTCCGATGCTTGAAGCTCAGGTCGTCTCTGTAATGACTTTCCAAGGATAAAATAAGATGAGATATTCTGTTTCCGCCCGCGCCGGTTATTGTGATATTAAAACGAATGGCTCCGGAGTGATCCCTTGTGCTCGCTGTGACCTGGCAACAGACAACTTAACAAATGACAGAGGTATTTCATTTTATCTCGGTAATTGCCGTGGCAGATATGAGCGATGGCCACCGGAATGATTGTTCAGAAATAACCCTGTGTCCTCGGCGTTGGGAAGAGGCACCGGAGCCGAACCTTCTAGAACATCCAGCACCCCCCCACCCCTCCCCCGCAGTCCCTGCGCTGAGAATACTCGATCAGGAGTTGTTGCTATGTCTCCGCGTCCATCACCTTGTAAACTTGTCCTATGTCAGCGTTTTTACCATCGCTGAATCCCGCGCTTGAATTTCTGATATCACTTGGGTATTTGGATCACGCGCCCTCATGCCAAGCTCCGGAGTAGGAGCTGCCACCCCCCTCCCCAATTTACTGTCAATCTCCCTCATTCTTAGCATCGCTGGTCCTGAGGAATGTGAGGGAAACAAGCGGATTGAAGGCTGCGCCGCTCTGCACATGACATTGCCTTTGTCCCGCTTTTCTAATACTCCTTGAATTGGTTTTTACAAAAGAACTTGTCATTGACTGTGAATAACCTTGTACTAAACAGCACCATGGTCTTTAGAACTATCTGTTCCCGGGAAAGCTGAGTATAAGTACACAGCATTTACACCCCCAGGAGATTGGTTCTAGGTTATAAAGTCATACAAACCCTGTATTTCCGCCTTTCTAAACAGCTCATCCAATCAGGAGTCTTGAAGAGCTAAGAGACCGCCCCCGAGGAGCTGCAATGACCATATACATTGGCCCAATAGCAAGGACTTTGCTGTAGGGATTTGTAGGGGCATCAGTTCCAACCAGGTCCTGATGTGTCTTCTACAAGACCCCAGTATTAGAAAATAAGACTAAAAAATGTGCTGGGGAATTGTTAGATGATTTGTTTATGACTAATAAGGAGCAGAAGATTGTACCTTTAAAATGTTGGGCATAGACTAGGGGGCCTATGTGCCATGAGTAAGCGTACTTTACCGTCTTTAAAGATGGGGCAAAAATTGGATAATTTGAGTCCCTTATCCAGAATTGCCCCAAAATGGACAAAATGTCCACTTTTTGTGTGTGTGTGGGGGGGGGGGGGAGGAGTTACATGAACCTTGTCCATAGGTGTAACTTGCCTATAAAATTCAGGACAATTAAGATGAAAAGGAGGCAGATGGGGGGGAGCCCTCTTAAAGGAACACTCCAAATAAAAAGTCCACACTATATTTTGATCGGTTTAGAACCTCAGGGGCGGAGCAAGAGCCACCACTTGAAAGAATCAGAACAAGGCATCCATCAAGTCCTCATGCATTAGGGGTTGCTTGGAGAGTTCCTTTAAGGATCTACCTTTTACAGGGGGACCAGTTTGCGTAATACATAAAACACGCAATATATAGACTCTGGTCGAAATTTCTGCATTGCCTTTCATGATATTAAGCGACCTTTAAATATAATTAACCTGACTGCCGCTTACACAACTGCTGACATTTCCAAATATTCCCAGACTTTAAAATTCCTGGGACGGATCATAAGAACATGTTACTTATTCAACCTAATGGCGAGTGGTGTACAGTGTATAGGCTGCTGAACTGAGTGTGGGGGATGGGCAGTGACAACCGTTCTGTGTATATTTTTGACTTGTATATGTGGTTGTCTCAGTCTTTGTCAGCTATTTAACTGCTGAATAAGCAGAATATCTTAAAAGTATCTACTAGGAACAGGAATATGGACCTGGACAGTTTTTACAGTTTTATGGAACTGCCCTTTAAGAAAACCTATTAAATGACATCTTGCTTATCCCTCTTCATGTGAAGCATTAACCCGGCTTCCCATATAGCGGTACACGTCCACCATCTCCGCACATGACCGATCGATGCGGCCTGTAGTCCGCTCTTCCGTGGAGACGCTCATCACTTACTCTCTACTTTCTCTGTCAATTATCTCGTCTATTATTGACTTTTTACACCTTTTTCTTGCATTTTGCACTTTCATATTCATTTAATTATGTCCTGACTGTGTATTATTATAATGTAGGCGATTTTGCTGAGAATGTGTATGACGGCGAGGCTGGTGCCTGATAATGTAGCCATAGTGTCTACTGCGGTATTTTGTGGTTTATTGTACATTATAGCGGTATTATAATTATCAATATTATTATTGGGGGATGTAACTGCTATGTGGCTTATTTGCTGTTTGTTGTGATACAATAATAACTGATACCCCTAGCCAACACTAGGGGGAGCTCACTGCATACAGATGGTTATAGTGCCCCAATACAGTTCAATAATAATTTTTTTTTTCTCCAAATTTTAAGGGTTTATCCCAAAATTAACTCCTATGATAAGTGTCTGATCACTGGGGAGGGTCAAATAAGAGACATGCATACCTGAAATGTCCCGGAAAAGCAAGATAATCTCCAAAAGTTGATGGAAAACTATTATCTACAGGGTATATATATATATATATATATATATATATATATATATATATATATATATATATATATATATATATATATATATATATATATATATATATATATATGATCATCAAGGGGTGCCTACAATATATTTCATCTTAAAGGGATGGGCCGTTAACCCAAAAGAGGAGTGGTTTATGATGGGGTTAGCCCCAACAATTTTGCAACACATCTGCCTTCTGTACAAAAAGTGACAAATATTGGGACATGGACCCCATGTGGGTGTGGTTGGTTGAGGTCCCTATAGATGGACCACTAGCAGATGCTTGTCTCCCATTTTTATGGCTAAGACCTCCCCTTTAAAGGGACATTTTTGCAGTTGAGCCAATGGCTGGCCAGGAATCTTTTACATGAATGCTACACTCCCATACCACTGGATGCCGGATTAAAGGGATACCGCTGTTACACCAGCACAAACCACATCATCTGGTCCCTCACCTTGGCAGATACATCTTGGCAGCCGTCATGGGAAATCTCCAAAGGAAAATCTGATTAACTGATCTGTTCCTATAGGGAGGGGAGATGAAAGCCAGGGGCCGCCGCCACTTCCTCCGTACAGCGTATGATGAGGCGCGAGGCTTTTATAGATCTGGGTACAGCTGGCGGCGGCACCATAACCCCTGGCATCCTATGAAGGATCTGGCGATACTTTCCAGATGTGGATATTTAGTCTTCACAGAACTTTGCGGCCGATGTATATGTGAAGTTTTATGCGGTTTCCTGTATTGGGGTTTTAAGTAGACAACATCGGGGCATAACACATCGCCCCATGTCATATACGCCCAGTAGAGTTTACTGTATACCTTTCTCTGATGCATTATTCCAAATTTTGTTCATAAACATTCACTTAAGATATTGCAGAATTTTACTACATGGAGTCACCACTAGGTGGAGCTCATTGCATACCGTGATTGCTCTTATATTACAGTATGCGGTAAGCTCCAGAGCTCCCCCTAGTGGTGGCTGTTGGATGTTAGTTTCCTTTGAATCACAAACACCTTTCAGAAGGTTTTTGCCCTCGAACCACAGCCACAATCTGATGGCTACTAGGGCTACTTCTTTACTGCTGAGGACTAGAGATGAGTGGACTAGAACTTTAGGTTTGATGTCCTCTCTTCAGCAACTTTGCCTAACCCAGTCATGCTGCTTAATGGGCTGAAGAGCAGCCAATTGGGCAGCTTTACATTAACCAAAATGTCTGGGGTAGTCGACATTGCCTACGGAACTGGAGGACGTTGAACCTAAAGTTTTGATCTACTCAGCAGCTTACTGCAGGCAGCAATATTGTATTGATGTCTGCAGTAAGCTCTTGAGCTCCCCCTAGTGGTTGTTAAAAGCAAGATACAAAAAACTGAATTGCTAGGGGTACAATTGGTATAAACGCAGGGGATTTGGTTTTCTGTGTCTGAATTGGCTAGAAAGAGCAGAATTAAGCCCCAGCCACCACCCCCCCCCCTCCCCCATGGGCAGTAAGGTAATGATGTATCATGGACACAGACGACCATGATACGTTCCCCCAAGGTCCGGGTGCAGATGCCCTTATATTTTACCAAGTGCTACAGGTCCAATTACTTTGGCTTCACACAGATCTGATCAGAAGTACAGCTCTGAAGTCACCACTTCCTATTAATTCATCAATATTTGAGCCCAGCCGCTCGCATGAAGAGTCGCCTTTGCTGAGCGCCAGATGTAACCATTATAGATTTTTTTAATATATTTTTTTTAAAGGAGCAGACAATCCACAAACCCAATGTGATGAATAATGGAGCAGATGAATAGAGGATATCCTCCCAGGAATGAAAACGGGGGATTAGTTACAAGTTGGGGCGTCCCCGGAGGCCCCGCTGTGGAGCGCGTCCAGATCTGATGATTTGATGACTCTGATAAAGGAGCAGCCGAGTATTATTTCCTCCTGCTGCATCGGTCATTCATTATCTGTGCCGTTATAACTGGGGCATCTGGGGCTCATCCTCAAACCTGTCCTGTTATACTGCACCATAGGCTGTTATCCAGCTTTCCCAGACTACCTGTATCAGTAATATGGAAGTAGATCATTGGCTTTTGCTGTCGTTATTTTAGGCTTTTATCCTGTTATCCGTGGCCTCCTTCCTTCTAAAATCAACTTTTAAAATTATGCTAATGAGCCCAAAGGGCTCCTGAGGGTGTTACCTGGGCCCCTTTGCGCTGTTACACCCTCACCCCCCTATTCCTTCAGCGCTCCCCCTACCACTGTGTGTGATTACATTACACAGAGGGAAGGGGAAGTGCTCCTGAACAGTGTAACAGACCGTGAAGCTGCAGCACAGAGGGGTTCTGATATTGCCCCCAGAGCCCTTCAGACACATTAGCATAATTATAAAGCTTAGTTAAGAAGGAAGAAGGCCATGGATGACAAATATAAGACATGAGTAATGTCCCTGGTTTATCAAGCTCGATTTTCATGGTAGATTTCTTTTTTAAACAATTTGTCACCCAACTTTTTTACACTATAAAAAGCAGATTTGCAGCGACACAGATTTGCTTTTCCGAAACTCTGGAAAGATGGGTAACATCCTTATATGTAGGCTTTTTGAATTTTCTTTGTTGTATCATATGGCTACTAAGTTTTCCAAGACATCAGGAATCTGGGAAAGCTGAGTGACTGAGACTTGCATAGTAGATAGATAGATAGATTGTTGGTCTTCTGGGAGGCCCTTGGAAAAGCTGAGTGTTAGTATAATCATCTGTAAATACCTAATCTGCACTAATAGCCATCAATTGATAACTCCAGAAGTGTTCTGTTCTGTCACTCAGGAATCTGGGAAAGCTGTGTGAGCGATTTAACTATCAGTAAATCTAAGCAATGAGTTGTCCCATTCAGTGAATGGAATCAGAGTTCTGCACCATTTCTTTAGACAATTTGCCATTCAGGTGCTGGGAAAGTTGGGTGATGACCCCTATAGCAGTCTCTCTAGCCAACATATGATCAGGCAGTGTTTTTTAAAGGCGGTGGCTCCCTTTAAGTAGGTGGAGTTCCCAGCAGCCGCGGCTCAGGTGTGGTCCTGTACAGTATCCTGATT
Source organism: Engystomops pustulosus (assembly GCF_040894005.1). Taxonomy (NCBI): domain Eukaryota; kingdom Metazoa; phylum Chordata; class Amphibia; order Anura; family Leptodactylidae; genus Engystomops; species Engystomops pustulosus. The sequence goes on along the minus strand of NC_092420.1, from coordinate 12,584,904 downwards.
AATTATAAGGTTATAATCTGATAATTTATAAAGCGTGAAGCACAAGCATCTGAACATGACCTAATCCTCGTAATCTCCACATTCCTGGGTAATTGATCATGGAGTAACAACTTTATAGATGGAATATAATGAATTATCGCCGTGTGACGTACAGATGTAGCAGAGCTGAGTATGACACTTGATATCTGGAGGGAGAATCATTACACTGATGAGTTCTATAAGTTCACCTCTGATACATCTATACAGGTTCTGTGCTCCACCCCCATAGCCTTTTGAGGGTTACTTAAAGGGGTAGCTACTTTGTTCTGGAAACAGCACCACCCATGTCCTTGTTTGGTATTGCAGGACAACTTCTCTGATGTAAATGGGTGTGAACTGCAGTACCACACACAACCTTCGGAGAAGTGAGGCGCTGTTTATAAAAGATTGTCTAAGTGGATAAATGGTAATCTATAAGAATGAGAATAGAACTCCCAATATGGGGGAGCCCCTTTATGGATCTTTGAATTATTTGGGTGTCATTTTGGCTTAAGGGGCAAGAAACCTCCTTTAAGGAGGGGTCCCATCTAGGTTATTAACACCCGATCCCTTCATTTTTATAAATTTTAATTTAAGGAATTGGTTCAGAACTTTTTAAAGGTAAGTGGAATGTGACATAAGTGGGTGGGAGGGACCTCCTGTAGCGGGTGGGAGGGACCTCCTGTAGCGGGTGGGAGGGACCTCCTGTAGCGGGTGGGAGGGACCTCCTGTAGCGGAGCAGTAGGGGAGAGCTCCTGCTGCAGCCAGTTGTCTTACAGAAAAACTACTCATATGAGTATAGTCCCAAAGAGAGAGGATGTCAAAAATGACCTCAGGTGACCTCAATCTTATAGGGTCACACGTGATCGGGGGCTTAGGGTGTCGTCTCATTTACAATAACTTGTGTTACATTTTACACGCTCTTTGTCCTATAAAGTGCCAGGTCTCTCTTAACGTATGGCTGTAATTATGGCGGCCCCTCGGGCGGCCATGCCTTGGGCGGCTTAATGAGGTCTGTGCCTTGTCCTCAGGACGCTGCCAAGAAACCCGGTATATCCTCCAGATAAATCTCTCACCGAGACAGAAAATACCCCCGGGGAAGGAAAGAATCGCCAGCCAGTGGCATAAATTAACCCCCAGGGACAGGGGTTCAGCGCTTAAAATAACCTCCTCGTTTGTATGTTTTAGGATTAACTCTTCGTGATCTGAGTTAAAATTTTACAGCATAATATTAGCAGTAATAATAATATCCCTTTAATCGGGGCTTGGTATGTATTATCAAATGGTATTAATCTGCTCGTAGTGGAATCCAGATTATACTGAACTATCAGAATTTTTAAAATTCTGGGTGCCAGATTAAAGGAATTTTATTGCAAATCTATCTATCGTGTCTCTAGTATATCACCATGGTAACAGACTACAAATCAACCTGTGTAGTCTGATCCCGCCTCCGTGTACGCAGCTCCTGTCCAGATCTGACTCTGTTTTCCAACTATTGGATATGAATTTTATTTTGCGGTTATCCGCTCCCTTTGATGAGAAAAGCCTTTTCTATCTTGTCTCCAATACATCACCATGGTAACCGACTACAAACAAACCCTGTGTAGTCTGACCATTCAGTCATGTTTCCAAAAACATATCCTTGATGAAAAGTTTCCCACCGTTTTGTGTATGCAGCTCCCGTGCAGACCTTGCTGTTATATTCCCTAGCTTTTTACATTTGTTGGGTGGGTTACAGATAGAAGATTAAGGGGATACGATGGCAATATTGGACTACGCATGGGTCAACATGGGAGCTGCATACACAAGACGGTAGTGGATTTTTAGTAGTGGCAAAGCTGCCTCACTTTTTAGTCTAAAGCATGCGTACAGGTCGGATGAACCATCTCATGTGTATGGAGGGGGGTTTTATTCACTAATGATGGCAATGATTGTCATTTAGGCATCTGAAATGTTGGACCCCTGGGGTTTCTTGGGCCGACCAGATTAAATTATTCTGGGGGTCCACCCTTAATCATCCACCTGGAAAGAGAACCTACCAACCTCACAAATAAGGTTGTCTTTTATTCTGTATCTATGGAGTCCAGTGTTTGGTTTAAATCCTGGGCCCACCGGAGAATCCTCCGATTCTATGGTGGGCCTGTCCGACACTGGTATCGGGCATTGGTTTTCTTCCTTCTTTTCATTGAGTATTGGCTAAACTGTATATAGCCAACCTCAAATCCAAATGAAGATGGTTGCGAATGTCTACACGCCCTTTAAGCCTTCGCCTTTGAAGGCACGGAGTCAGATGTTGACCACAGAGATCATGGGATCAACCCGAACTGTTAGAAATCTCCAGTGCGTTCTGTATAAATGTGATTACTCCGCTCCGCACATCCCTGGCAGCCTCTGATTTCCATTACCACCAGGATTTAGTGAACTCATCTGCCATCCAAGAGGATTTACACAGAGACCTCCTTATGTTACCACTACAGATCATGACCTCATTCAGATCCGGAGCTTCCCGATACCTTTCCGGGGACAACCTAAGGGGTTGTTCTTTCCATCAGTCCTTTATATTATAACTCCTTACACCCATAGATTATATGAACAACCCAGTTATTTTAAGAAAAACCTTGTCATACCTCATTTTACCTCCGGGGGAGCTGTAGGAAAATAAGACTTTAAAAAAAAAAACTATGTGATCAACGGATCATTGTCTGACCTTTCTAATAAATGGGCACTGTCCAAATGCCAAATCTCTCGTCTATAAATCTAAATCTAGTAAATAATTTATTTTGTAGAAGTTAATTCCTTTTATTGGAACGAGAGACTCATGTAAATCGGCATGTAATCAGCTTATTTCCAAAACGGGGCCACATTAATTGGGTGTAAGCTTCTAGATACCCAGGAAGTAGGTGTTTGGTTTTTTCCTGCAGCACCCCCGCAGGTGAAAAGGAGTATTACGCCGTGTTCATAGTTCAATAGACAAGATGATTCCACCAGAGAGTAAAGGGTTATTTTTTCCTGAGTGACAGATGGATCTTTGGACCCCGCCCATATTTCCTATGTGTCAATTTGGACTCCTTTTATAGGTATCGATACATCATTCTGAATCTGACAGAGGGAATTACCAAACAAAAATAAATTTCCACCATCAAAAAAAAAAAATTGTTAATCCCATAATGGCTTCTGGAACATGGCAGACAATGAGCGATACGGTGCGATTTAGAAGACAATGAGCGTATCTGGCGGAGGACGTGTCGCAGCAGCCAAGGAAATAAGCCCCAGGGTGATCTGTCTGCAATTAAGGAAAACAGTGATTAGATCACACAGAAGGACTAATTACTGGGCCGGATCCTCACATCCCGCGCTCCTCTACAGACCGACTGCAGGTAGGGACACGACTGGGTGCAACGCACACCCGCTGCGATATAGTCATAGGAGAAGTAAGGGTTAATAGGTTTCTGTGGAATGGTGTATAAATACCCCTCCCAAAAACATCCATCCATGTTGTAATGCAGTAAAAACTTATAGGACTTTAAAAGCTTCCGGGATATGTGGTTCTATAATGCTAGTTTAAAGGGGTTGACTCAACAAGTCACCCCCTTGTTATAAAAGTAACCTATTCTGGACACCTATCTCCTGTGGTAGGTGACGCACAGCAAATAGAACTGGAAGTGACAGGATTCATAAATAGATGGAGGTTTCTAGAGCTGCAGAATAGTGAGTGCAGCTCCGGAGTAGAATACAGGATGTAACCAAGGATCAGTACAGGATAAGTAATGTCATGTATGTACACAGTGACTGCACCAGCAGATTAGTGAGTGCAGCTCCGGAGTATAATACAGGATGTAACTCAGGATCAGTACAGGATAAGTAATGTCATGTATGTACACAGTGACTGCACCAGCAGCAGAATAGTGAGTGCAGCTCTGGAGTATAATACAGGATGTAACTCAGGATCAGTACAGGATAAGTAATGTCATGTATGTACACAGTGACTGCACCAGCAGAAGAATAGTGAGTGCAGCTCTGGAGTATAATACAGGATGTAACTCAGGATCAGTACAGGATAAGTAATGTCATGTATGTACACAGTGACTGCACCAGCAGTAGAATAGTGAGTGCAGCTCTGGGGTATAATACAGGATGTAACTCAGGATCAGTACAGGATAAGTAATGTCATGTATGTACACAGTGACTGCACCAGCAGCAGAATAGTGAGTGCACCTCTGGAGTATAATACAGGATGTAACTCAGGATCAGTACGGGATAAGTAATGTCATGTATGTACACAGTGACTGCACCAGCAGCAGAATAGTGAGTGCAGCTCTGGAGTATAATACAGGATGTAACTCGGGATCAGTACAGGATAAGTAATGTCATGTATGTACACAGTGACTGCACCAGCAGCAGAATAGTGAGTGCAGCTCTGGAGTATAATACAGGATGTAACTCGGGGTCAGTACTTGTTATCAGTCCTCGCATACTCCATGTATATAGCTGTCAGCCCCTTAGAGAATGGTACAGAGAATAGTTGCGCTTGCTCCATCCTTGTGTTGAGCTCGGTAGTTTCCCGTTCCCTCTGCTTTCTATCCCTTCCGTGATGAACAATCCAATAACCTGTAATACACCGGTGGCTCTTGATCGGAGAATCACAGGAAGGAAGCCTCATTATGTAGCAGTGAGCCGCCTCTTTAATGGCCCCTAAAAGGAGTATTTGACCCAAGTCCTCTTGCAGGTCTTAATGCAGGACGAGCGCTCTCGGCTCAGTACTACGGCTCCGGCGTATTAAGGGTCTCTATGGGGATTGGCGTAGACTGAATTGCCCATTACTTAGGATTCCCACTTCCAGGCAGTGAATAAGACGTTACAGAAGCCGCGGCTCATGGAAATGACTCTGGAGCCAACTTCAAGATCAACGCCTCTTGTCTTGGCGGCAGTCGTATCAACCTCAGGTGGTGGAGTGCTTTGTCCTTCATTGATAGTCATTGTCCAAGGTCGATGGAGATGTTTCAAATTATCCAACATAAGAATGGGATAGACAATACCACAGAAATCCATTGAATTTCTATGAGGGAAAGCCAATTTTTATATTTTTAATACAGGACCTCTCCGAATAACGACGGGTCCTCCACCAAGCTGCTCCAACTCTTCAGATTGGAAGGGTCATGGATCATTGTTCTTCCCTCCTTCCTTTGTCTAGGTTTAGGGAGAGCCTAATGTATTGCTGGTCTGTACCACGGTGAGATTGTACCCCGCTCCCAAGACTGGACTGGAGTCCGAGAAGATGAGGAACCCTGATAGACCCTCCTTGAAGAGACCCATAAAAGTACAGTAACATACAGTGGAAGGTGGACTTTATTGGGTCATCTAAATGGTTTGGCTTTGGGGGACTACCAAATGGTATAGTCTAAGTGACCTCCTCGGTATTCGCCCTGTAACCCCTATTCATTGCACTGGACTTGGCTGAGACACCTAGTGGCTACCTCTTGGAGAAGTCCTGCTGAAGTTTGTAACAGACTCTGGATGGATCTTTAGAGTCAACAGGAAATCACATAGACAACGATCAGGAGCAAAATAGGCTGAAGGATGGGACGATTGTGTGTCGAAAACGTCAACGAGGGACGTGAGAAAGACAAATTACAGTCAGGGACTAGGAGACCTCTACAGGACCTCTTCTCACTGACTCAAATAGTATCCAACATGGAGTATTCAGTTTTACAGCAGGCGGTAAAGTAAGTCTGTAAAAATGCTCACTGCTGACCTCTAGTGTCCCTTATAAGCACTTCATTCTTTTCTGTTTTATATAGACAATCTATTTGGATTAAAAATGACTGGTTTATTCCTATTTTTTTTTTCGTATTTTCTTCGGAAGCGTCTGCTTAAATATGCGCAAAAGTGTTTAAAATCTAGTTTCTGGAGCCATCCTTTCATCACATGATATCAGTAATGCAGCTTTGTCACATGGGGAGATATTCAGTGTCGCTAAATCTGCGGTTGGTATCTTGGAGGCGTTGCGCTCCTCGGTGCCGCCGCCTGGTTGCTGTGTGATAGATACCGCTGTGACTGCAGATCAGCGCCGCTTCCTATAAATCATAATAACTGTGTCTCCCGTTGTGTAGGATGATTGCAAGCGGAGGAAAACAAGATTATGTTTCTCCCTCGGCGCTTCGTACGTTTGCAAACACACCTTGACTGATTGTATCGATCCAGGTGACAAAAGGGGAGATGTTCCAAATGTCCTCTGTGCGGGCGCAGTGTACGGATCACGGACTTCCTAAGCCTGGCCGGGGACATGGTCAATAGAGAAAAATCATCTCTGCAGGCTTAGAGACCTGTGCCCAAAGAAATTAGATAGAAACCTGCAGTACCCGCTATAGGCAATAGATGGGGCCTTTATATTTTGTAAATTTGTTGACTATTCTAAAAAGAGTTATACCATCTACCATACAAATTGTGGATGATCTAGTATTATCAGACACCTCAATGAAATTCCATTACAGAAATTCTACATAAATCCAGTACACGCTTTATCTAATAAACTGAGAGGAACCGTCATCCTTTCCACCATCTCATCACTTTACATCATTTAATAGCCTCCGCTCCACTGGTTCCAACGCAGTTGGAATTTTTTCTGTAGCCCGCACCGTTCCTGAGCAATCGATTCCCTAAGTTTTGGCTCCCAATATGCTAATGAGGGTTCTATATTGTCAAGTGGGAGGTACTGAACTGGAAACTAAAGTCTCTGATTTCTCAGGAGCGGTAGAGGCTAGAGAGAAAATTCCAACTGCAATAGAATTGGTAGGGGGTGTCTATTTAAGGGGCAGGTGGAGAAAGGTTTTGTTTAATATTGTTGATTTGTTATTTGTAGACTATTCTAAGATGAGTTAGTTATACGGTAATGGGTTTTGTGCATTTTGAAGGGAAAGTCGGACAAGTATATTTGACGGATAGATGCGTGCTCAGCTATTGTTCTCCTTTAGAACCCAATGTATCCCATCATGACCACAATCACTTAGAAATTCAGAATGTTACTGGATCCAACTTTTAGATCCAGCACAGACCCCGCATCTTATTGCAGAATATGGCTCGGCATGACCCCAGGCCCGGAGAAGGGGGAAACCATCAGCTTTCCTTATCGCTTCCTTCTATGATCCTTAAGTCTTGCTTTGTACTGGGAGGCAAATCTTATTTCAGTATGCGACTTGCAGATAGTCCCAGGCAGAGACGAGGGTTAAGTCGTGGAGCGGTGCGCGCTGGGTAATCTACTTGCTGAGATTTTCATACAGATAGTAGCACCGGGTTCTGTAGCAGGAGGTGCCAGTTAAGTGCTCCTATAATCGCAGGACCCAGAAATGTAACGCGGCAGAGCACCCCCCACCCCCTCCCCCACTCGGTGTCTCCGTCGTAGTGTAATATAAACCTTTTGCAAAAGAAAATGATTCCTTTCGGAGTATTCCCAGCTTTGCTGTGATCCGCGCTCCTTAATCCTTAATTCTTAGCTGAGCCTTAAAGGTACAGCGCACTACACTGCAACCCAACCAATCACAATAATTGGTGTCTCTTATCCCCCTATATGAATCGTGTGATGGTCCGGTATGTCCTCTACCGCTCCTGCATACAGACTCGTAACAAACAGAACCCCTATTATGAGCAGTCGGACCCCCACTAATGATGCATAATGCTGGGACCATAAAGGGGTATCCGGCTTCAAGGGAGCTCAATTTTTAAAAAAGAGGTGTTCCCATTACTGCTGTAGCCAATCACCGGCCTCAGAACTCGCATATACAAGAACAGTGATGTCACAGTATTGACATAATCGTTTTTACACTTGGGACCCCCAGGAAGCCCACTACATTAAGTCAGCAGAGGCTGTGGCCCCTTTAATTAGCCACAGTGAATATTTGCAGGACCTGCTACTTCTATGCATTGCACATAGATAAAGTATTAATAGGAAGTCTGCTTTACCTACTTTAACCTGCGGGGACGCTGCAGGGAAACTGAGCACTTGCTTTCAGATTCCACTAGAGATGATCAAGAGGGGACCCTTCTCACTACGAGGTGCAGAGCTTTGTCTACAGATTTAGCTTAGAGATTTTTCAGTGTTTTTCCAGGAGATTGGGCAGATTTTAGTCCGTCTTTAATGAGATTTATGTTGCACAAACTTTGGAGGTGATTGGGATTATACAAGCAGAGATTTCACTTCTTCCATCAGACACTTTGAAGATGAAACCTCTGGCTCTAATCCTCCCGTCCTTGGGCTCGTTGTTTTATCGTTCTTTAGTGAATGTGTGCCAGAAATCTCATTAAACCTCTCGGAGAAGACAAGAGCGAGATCTGAGGACTCTAATCTCCAAATAATCACTGCAGACGCTGACACCCCAAAAGGGTTACCTCCAGGGGTGCAGATATAGAGCAGTTTCCATCCCTGGTTTTAAGCATGATCTATCACTGTACCTTGTATATCTACCAGTGGGGTGCAGCCAACTCTCCCAGTTTGGTGGTAACACTGAGCATTAGGACAGGGTCGGCACCAAGTTGCAGTAGGCCCCTGGGCAACAGAGCCTCAATGGGCCCCTTTGCTGCGAACTCAGGTGGCAGCATTAAAAATTTGGAAAGTGAAACGGTCTCCTATGTCCCTAAAATATTCCCTAGTTTATCATCCCAAACAGCTCACTTTTGATTATTTTATATAAGCCCCCTTTACACCCTTTGGATTCATTACATACAGTCCCTTCACCCCCATGGATTCCTTATGTATAGCCTTTTGCGGGCCCCCCCCAGCAGCTCTGGGTCCTGGCATATGCCCAGTGCCGGCGCCCCTGAAAGACCCAATCCCACTAATTGCCAAAAGTTACGGAGCAGATTTGGTCTATAGTTATCTTCCTTTCCTGTAATATCTTCCGGCAGTGCAGGGGTTACGGCGTAACGCGCTTAGCGTGCGGCTTTCAATGCCTGTAAATGATATTTGCGCCTCCATTTAAGAGGTTGTACATGCGGCCGATGTGATTTGTCTTTGTTACATGGGCGCATGGGTGACGGATGAGAGCGCCTCTGCATTACTAATCTCGTGCTTAATGCTGTGTAGTCAGGCCGCCGCCGCGCTCCGGCACCCGGGCCCTTCCTGGTTTGTGCCACAGTAACTCGTAAAACAAAGGAACGTTGGGAAGGCGCATCCAATATCTCGCAAGCTAATGGCAGCAGATGGGCTAAGGTTCATTAGCCTGGCCGGAGAGCGGGCACAGATCTGGAGCTGGCGAGGGGCACACAGCGCTATCGGTGCCGCCCCGAGCCCAGATCAGATTATCCCTGCTGGAGGAATATTCCTCTAGAAGAAAGAAGATTGTTCTAGAAATATTATCTAGAGAAAGATTAGAGGAAGTGGCGCACTCACAGGGGCTTCGGGATAATTTACTGGAGATTAAGATGGATGATATGGGAGCGGATAGATCCGTGATTTCGATCCTTTTAAAGACACTTTCCAAACTACAAACAATCATTAGCATAATTTTAAAAGTTGATTTTAGAAGGAAGGAGGCCAGGGATAACAGATATAAGAGACCACAGTCACGGTGCCTGGATTTATGAGTGAGTGTCCCTGATTTATCATGATGGATTTTTATGGTAAATTTCCTTTGAGAATTAATTTATTGCTCCCTGCTCCGTCACAGCTTTCAATCGTATCGGCATCCGGAAGGCACCAATACAGTAGAAAAAAGGAGGAGAAATGCGTCTTATTATTGTAGCTTCCCCACTTCAGGGTCCCATGAAAGGAAGAGGATAATCCACTGTAAAAACTTTCTTGCTCCTCTTGTAGTCCCAGAGAGCCAAGGATGTGTCGCGTTAATCTAGCATTAAGGTTGGCACGGCCTGGGTGGGGGAATCCTGTATAACAAACTCTGTGCGCGGGGATGGATAGGTGCCCAGAGGGGCGTCGGATGGGGAGAAGGGCCCGGAGGGGCGTCGGATGGGGAGAGGGGCCCGGAGGGGCGTCGGATGGGGAGAGGGGCCCGGAGGGGCGTCGGATGGGGAGAGGGGCCCGGAGGGGCGTCGGATGGGGAGAGGGGCCCGGAGGGGCGTCGGATGGGGAGAGGGGCCCGGAGGGGCGTCGGATGGGGAGAGGGGCCCGGAGGGGCGTCGGATGGGGAGAGGGGCCCGGAGGGGCGTCGGATGGGGAGAGGGGCCCGGAGGGGCGTCGGATGGGGAGAGGGGCCCGGAGGGGCGTCGGATGGGGAGAGGGGCCCGGAGGGGCGTCGGATGGGGAGAGGGGCCCGGAGGGGCGTCGGATGGGGCGAGGGGCCCGGAGGGGCGTCGGATGGGGCGAGGGGCCCGGAGGGGCGTCGGATGGGGCGAGGGGCCCGGAGGGGCGTCGGATGGGGCGAGGGGCCCGGAGGGGCGTCGGATGGGGCGAGGGGCCCGGAGGGGCGTCGGATGGGGCGAGGGGCCCGGAGGGGCGTCGGATGGGGCGAGGGGCCCGGAGGGGCGTCGGATGGGGCGAGGGGCCCGGAGGGGCGTCGGATGGGGCGAGGGGCCCGGAGGGGCGTCGGATGGGGCGAGGGGCCCGGAGGGGCGTCGGATGGGGCGAGGGGCCCGGAGGGGCGTCGGATGGGGCGAGGGGCCCGGAGGGGCGTCGGATGGGGCGAGGGGCCCGGAGGGGCGTCGGATGGGGCGAGGGGCCCGGAGGGGCGTCGGATGGGGCGAGGGGCCCGGAGGGGCGTCGGATGGGGCGAGGGGCCCGGAGGGGCGTCGGATGGGGCGAGGGGCCCGGAGGGGCGTCGGATGGGGCGAGGGGCCCGGAGGGGCGTCGGATGGGGCGAGGGGCCCGGAGGGGCGTCGGATGGGGCGAGGGGCCCGGAGGGGCGTCGGATGGGGCGAGGGGCCCGGAGGGGCGTCGGATGGGGCGAGGGGCCCGGAGGGGCGTCGGATGGGGCGAGGGGCCCGGAGGGGCGTCGGATGGGGCGAGGGGCCCGGAGGGGCGTCGGATGGGGCGAGGGGCCCGGAGGGGCGTCGGATGGGGCGAGGGGCCCGGAGGGGCGTCGGATGGGGCGAGGGGCCCGGAGGGGCGTCGGATGGGGCGAGGGGCCCGGAGGGGCGTCGGATGGGGCGAGGGGCCCGGAGGGGCGTCGGATGGGGCGAGGGGCCCGGAGGGGCGTCGGATGGGGCGAGGGGCCCGGAGGGGCGTCGGATGGGGCGAGGGGCCCGGAGGGGCGTCGGATGGGGCGAGGGGCCCGGAGGGGCGTCGGATGGGGCGAGGGGCCCGGAGGGGCGTCGGATGGGGCGAGGGGCCCGGAGGGGCGTCGGATGGGGCGAGGGGCCCGGAGGGGCGTCGGATGGGGCGAGGGGCCCGGAGGGGCGTCGGATGGGGCGAGGGGCCCGGAGGGGCGTCGGATGGGGCGAGGGGCCCGGAGGGGCGTCGGATGGGGCGAGGGGCCCGGAGGGGCGTCGGATGGGGCGAGGGGCCCGGAGGGGCGTCGGATGGGGCGAGGGGCCCGGAGGGGCGTCGGATGGGGCGAGGGGCCCGGAGGGGCGTCGGATGGGGCGAGGGGCCCGGAGGGGCGTCGGATGGGGCGAGGGGCCCGGAGGGACACAGAGGGATACTAGATAGAAAGATATGGGATAGAAATATGTATTAGTGATGTATATAGAGAGACCTGAAATAGATGGTTAGAGATTGCACATAAGGTTTGGTCTCCTGGGATCAGCACTGGACCAAGTGCCTCTTATGGAATTGTCTATCCTTGTGGTTACTGATGCAATTCCATGCGTGTTGTGTGCAGGGACTATCCTCCCCGGGTGCTGCTGCACTTGTGTCTCTGCCCTGGGATAATCCCCCATACATCCCTCCTCCGGAGATTATACAGGAGATGTCACTATTTTACCTGTTGTCTGATGTGAGCCTGAACGTGTCTGAGCCCGGGACATTATAAGATTAAGCGACGTGCCCAAGGTCACGAGCCCACGAGGAAATCAAACAGACTCAATGACTTCCGACAGACTCATTGTTCTCTATCGGTGCAGATATTGACCGGTGTGCACCTTACAAAGATGTATAACACAAACCCACACACAGGAGATGATATACATGGATAATGTGAGAATATTTACACCTAATCCCACCCAGGTCAACATCTGCAAAGAGTTTGTATGTTCTCTCCGTGTTTGCGTGGGTTTCCTCCGGGTCCTCCGGTTTCCTCCCACACTCCAAAGCATACTGGTAGGGTGATTAGATTGTGAGCCCCATGGGGACAGGGACCAATTTGACAAGCTTTGTGCAGCTCTGCGTAATCAGTGTGCGCTATATAAATAAGGGAATTATTATTATTATTATTACACAAAGGCAAATAATACCTCCATACATTACCCAATAATAGTGCCATATAGTGACCACAGAACAAAATACTGCCAGTAAATATCCTAATAATACTGCCATACAGTGCCTAAACAATACCTCTATATGGTATGCAAATTATACATAGTGACCCTAGAACATATCATATATTTTCTAAATAAAACTACCACTCATAACCTTAATAATACTCCCAAACTATGTCTGAATAATACCTTTCATACCCCATCCATGAATGGTCTGATCAAACATGTGATCCAAATACTACTACCATATAGTGATCTCATAACACATCCATTTTCTACACTATACGGTCATTCCTAGTTCTACTGCCATATAACCATAAAAAATACCTCCATGCACTCTCTAAATAATACTGCCATATAGTGGTCACAAAGTAATACTAGCACAAAGCAGCCACATAAGCCCATTGTGTATTCCTTTCACAATACTGCCAATCGGTACCCAAATAATACTGCTAATATACAGCCTAAATGTTTCCTCCATAGGGTATTCAAATACTACTTCTATATAGTGGTTGTATAATACTGACATACGTTTCCTCAATAATACAGCCATTCAGTGCCCTAATAATTCTACCATAGAGTGCCCAAATAATCCTTCCCAAAATAATACTACCATATTGTGGCTTGGATAACACTATTATATATAACGTTCCTTCATATTACTGCCATTCAGTGCCCTAATAATACTACCGTACCATGCCCAGATTATACTATTCATGTGGTCACATGACATAATACTGCCATATGTTTCCCACAGAACACTGTAGCTTCTGCGTCCATCCTGCATCTTTGATGCGTCTTCCTTGCGGTGCACACTATGTCCTCTTTGAAGAGGTGGCGGCACAGAGGGCTCTTTGATTTGGGCTTAGATTTGTGCGGTTTTGGTAAATTTTCACCGGCAGCTGCACTGGAAAAATCCTGTTTATAGAGGATTGTGCTCCAACATTTCTGCTGCCGGGAGAGAGAATGAGATCTATTCTGCAATGTTAAAGGTGAACACAAAGTTCCATGACTTAAAGGGATATTATATTATTACTATTTAAAGGAAAGGGGTGGTTCGCTTTGTACGATCACTCGCTGACTTCTCTTGCTAGGACTGACATTAATTGGAAGAAATCTTTGGAGCGTTTGAGCAGCAGGTGTGCATTTTTTCAACAGCTCCTCCAGAGGTGAAATGAGGTATTACACTATTCTCAATTAAGGGGAATAGATGAGCAATTTTGATCATGTTTATTAGTAGCCATTAAAAAAAAGAGTTGATAACTGTGAATCATAGATTTATATTCCAAGTGCATTGGGAGCGTGTCCTCACACTGCTGCGCTCCCTGCAGGCAGTGTTTGGTATTGTCCCTGAGTAAATGTTTAATCACACCCAGTGGATATATATTAGAAATATAATTCACATTCTAGGATTTTGGCTTTTCCAAGTGCACTGCGGACGTGTCCTCACACTGCTGTGCTCTTAGCTTATTGTATTGAATTGCTTTCCAGTCCCTAACCACTGCTCTGAGTAACTTCTGTAGTATCTCCTGCTACAGATTTTACTCAGAGCAGAGGTGAAGGACTTTGGGACAGCAAAGTGCTGAGTGCACAGCAGTGTGAGAACACACCCACAGTGCACTTGGAGAAACTGCAGTCCTGTAAAGGTGATGTAAGGACATACCAGGTCCCTTTAGAGTTGGAAATGTTTTTGGAACTGCCATTTACTTGAATGGGAACCCGATTTACCCAAATTCCTGTATGGGGTGTTTGGAATGAATGATATAGTCGTTCCCGGACAAGTTATCCAAAATGACATCTCACGTTTCTGTATGGATTAATATTTAAAATTTTCTCTTGTAGAATGATCACCATGCCACCAGGAACTGTCCTCCTCGCCACCTTGTGTTTTCTCGGCACATCGGTCTCCGGGGCACTCGCCTATGTCACGTTCTCCCAGAACAACACGATGTTCAACCACCTCACCCTGGACGCCAACACGGGGACCCTCTATCTGGGTGCCACAAACTATCTTTACCAGTTAACCGAGGATTTAACGCTTGAGAAGGAACCGGTTCAGACTGGGCCCGTGTTGGACAGTAAGGATTGTTTACCTCCGGTTACCACTGAATGTGCACATGTACAGAACACCAACAACCACAACAAGCTTCTGCTGGTGGTGCCAAGCCAAAAAGAGCTCATCGTCTGCGGAAGTGTCTTTCAAGGTATTTGTGAGAAAAGACTCTTGGGATCGGTCAACGAGGTCCTCTTTAGACCAGAAAGACCGGTAGACTCTCAGTACGTCGCAGCCAACGACCCAAACGTCACCACCGTTGGCTTGGTTGGACTCTCCAAGGATAGTACTCCTCTTTTGTTTGTAGGGAGAGGCTATACCAGTAAGGGAGTAGGTGGCATTCCCCCCATCACCACTCGCAACCTAAACGGGGGAAGTGACTCCCATTCCGTCTTCTCATACGAAGAGACGGCCAAATTAGCCGTAGTCGGGAGACTCTCGGAATACAACCACCACTTTGTCAAAGTTTTCACCCATCGTTCCAATGTGTATTTCCTATTTTATCGCCGTGACTTAAAGTCACCCTCCCGGGAATATAAAACCTACGTCTCCCGTATCTGCCCTGATGACGCCCATTACTATTCCTACGTTGAGTTGCCTCTTAGTTGCCAAATTGGAGACCATAGTCGGAGTTATAACCTTCTTCAGGCCGCCTATGTTGCTCAGCCTGGGGACAAGATGGCGAGGGGGGTCCTAAACACCAATGGTGATGTACTCTTCGCAGTGTTCTCTCAGTGGCACGCAGCTTCCGGGAAAGTCAGTGAAGAATCGGGTTTGTGTTTATATCCTATGGATCTTATCGACCGACGAATCAATCAGACTAGAGATAACTGCTACACCAGGGATGGCAGAAACGAATATGGCAAAGAAGTGGCATATATTGAGTATGATGTGAAGTCAAACTGTGTTCAGCTTCCGTCTGTAAGTATAGTTCGCATCTGTCTGCATGAATACCATACAATTTTATAAAAATATCTTATGTAAAATGTCTTTAGATCCTCGGGGGTGGGGTTTAACCTATGGATTTCTAAAAATGATGTGCCATTTTATGCATGACTCTCTATGGCTGCACATTTTACATATAACCTACAACTTCCTAGTACCCTGTTCAATGACTATGTAGCTCCTCATGGGCGGAGCATATAAGTTTTGAAGATTCTCAGAGGCGGGGCATAACCTAGGATACTCTTTTTTTTAATCTCCCTTGTTTGCAGGATACATTAGATGCTTATCCCTGTGGCTCAGACCACACTCCAAGCCCCATGGCAAGTTGGGATCCCCTGGATGCTGCTCCAGTTTTTGAGAGTCCAGATGCTCGACTTACCTCCATTGCTGTCAACGTAGAAGAAGAACACACAATTGCATTTATTGGTGACAGTAAGGGACACCTAAACAAGGTAGGTGACCACAATGCAAGGTAATTGACTAGATGTGGTCCATATGATACGTTTCAAAATAAGTGACCCCTGGACCTGGGATCTATCCCCTGTACTTACCAAAATGATTGATTACACTGGTCCATGCTTCCTATCCTTCCATTCCTATCCAGACAATAGCTCCCCCCTTCCTCATGTTATAATTGGTACATGCCATGGGAGTAGCGGGTGCACAACCCTCTTAGCAGATCTGAAGATAAGGGGATAATTGAACCATGTACCTCCGCCGCTCCGCCACCTTTCAATTTTAATTGTTCATTTAGGCTTAAATTACTTTATATGCAAATACATGCAGATAAAGGAGTCAGCGATCCGCGGACCTGCAGGAATTTTCAATTTCAATTTGACGCCTGCAAACATGACTTTTTTTTTTTTAAAGAATGGAAACTTTACTTTTTTAATTTCAATTAGCTATTGTATCAACCAGGACAACATTTGTATGCACGTACCTCCCTGCAGTACAATCAATGGGGAAGGGGGTCCCAATTTCAGGACCCCCAGTGATGGTATCTTCCACATGCATACCTTTCAGAAGAATGCAAAATCTGTACCAGTGCCCAGACTATAATGTGCTGTATATTGTACTGGTCTCATTATATGGGGGCCACCCAAGGCACCTGCACCCTCTGCACTCCTCAAGGTATGCCTCTGCACTCCTCAAGTTACGCCCCCTGCACCCTCTGCACTCCTCAAGTTACGCCCCCTGCACCCTCTGCACTCCTCAAGTTACGCCCCCTGCACCCTCTGCACTCCTCAAGTTACGCCCCCTGCACCCTCTGCACTCCTCAAGTTACGCCCCCTGCACCCACTGCACTCCTCAAGTTACGCCCCCTGCACCCTCTGCACTCCTCAAGTTACGCCCCCTGCACCCTCTGCACTCCTCAAGTTACGCCCCCTGCACCCTCTGCACTCCTCAAGTTACGCCCCCTGCACCCTCTGCACTCCTCAAGTTACGCCCCCTGCACCCTCTGCACTCCTCAAGTTACGCCCTCTGCACTCCTCAAGTTACGCCCCCTGCACCCTCTGCACTCCTCAAGTTACGCCCCCTGCACCCTCTGCACTCCTCAAGTTACGCCCCCTGCACCCTCTGCACTCCTCAAGTTACGCCCCCTGCACCCTCTGCACTCCTCAAGTTACGCCCCCTGCACCCTCTGCACTCCTCAAGTTACGCCCCCTGCACCCTCTGCACTCCTCAAGTTACGCCCCCTGCACCCACTGCACTCCTCAAGTTACGCCCCCTGCACCCTCTGCACTCCTCAAGTTACGCCCCCTGCACCCTCTGCACTCCTCAAGTTACGCCCTCTGCACCCTCTGCACTTCTCAAGTTACGCCCCCTGCACCCTCTGCACTCCTCAAGTTACGCCCCCTGCACCCTCTGCACTCCTCAAGTTACGCTCCCTGCACCCTCTGCACTCCTCAAGTTACGCCCCCTGCACCCTCTGCACTCCTCAAGTTACGCCCCCTGCACCCTCTGCACTCCTCAAGTTACGCCCCCTGCACCCTCTGCACTCCTCAAGTTACGCTCCCTGCACCCTCTGCACTCCTCAAGTTACGCCCTCTGCACTCCTCAAGTTACGCCCCCTGCACCCTCTGCACTCTTCAAGTTGCGGCCCCTGCACTCCTCACGTTGCGGCCCCCTGCACTCCTCACGTTGCGGCCCCCTGCACTCCTCACGTTGCGGCCCCCTGCACTCCTCACGTTGCGGCCCCCTGCACTCCTCACGTTGCGGCCCCCTGCACTCCTCACGTTGCGGCCCCCTGCACTCCTCACGTTGCGGCCCCCTGCACTCCTCACGTTGCGGCCCCCTGCACTCCTCACGTTGCGGCCCCCTGCACTCCTCACGTTGCGGCCCCCTGCACTCCTCACGTTGCGCCCCCTGCGGATCAAATATGCAAAAATGTTCTCCTCAATCCACAATCAATATTCTCATGAGTTTTTTTTCTTCTAAAAGCATTGCCCTACAGCAAGAACCCTCTGAGAAGACCATGACTAGAAGGACCCCTCGTCCCCCTTTAAATTTTCCACACTATATGTACTGGTAAATAATTAGTGTATCATGGTCCTCCCCTTTAAATCAAGATTTATCATGAATTTGTTTCGGTGCAGGTGTATTTTGCTATATGCACACTGCCCCCTATTGGTACTAGATGATATTATAGCTCAGCGACATTCCCTTATCTACAATACCAGATGTAGCCTGAATATAACGGTGGCGCTGTTTCACTTACACTTTTCTTTTTTTATTAATGTCATTGCACACAAATCAGAAGACCAATCTGTCAATCATCTATTTACACCTCAGAATCCAGACCAGTGTGGCCCCAGGGAAGCGCTGGCCCCTATTAGTGAAACTATGACCTTTTCCTGTTGGGGAAAATTCCACATTAATCCGGTCATCTGTAGCAAGGTCGCAGTGATATTGTGTTGTTTTCCAGCTTGTCACTGACCGCATTGCCTTTAAGCAGCTAATTTGTGCTTGAGCGAATTCCTGGTGCCTGCTCACCTGGATCAAATTGTATTACAGCAATTTCTTGTTCACACCAGGGATTCGGGCTTAAATTTCTCGAGCACTTGATGATGATGTCAGCGTTGGATTATAAACCCTACTTAATTATTATATTAAAGGGGTTGTAACTGATTGGGGGAAAAAAAAAGATAGAATAGCGCCTCCCTTGCTAACAGGCCGTGATTGGTATTGCAGCTCATCCCCATTACAATAAAACCATTTTACATCTAATATTTGGAATCTGGAATGTCCGATAATCCAGCACGAATTATTTCCAGAATATTCCTCTCCTAGTGCACCTCTTCTTTATAATTATGGACGTGTTTTACATATTTTCCCTCATCCCGATGCTCCATGAATTATTCCAGTCCCGCTCTCCATAAATAGGTCATGTGGGGAGGGATTTTATTTCCGCATCTTTGACAGGACAGAATATTTCTATGAATTAATACAGCATTATATTTAATTTACAGTAATCCCTTCAGGCGATGCGACCTGAGCTGTGAATAAATGCTAAATTCTAGCTAATGGCCCCTAATCGCATGGAAATACGGACCTAATAAGCAAATATTCGGAAGCGCTGTCCTGGGACTTGGGACTAGGGGACCTTTCCCCTCTCCTCCTGGAATGGGAAAGTCCAGCATTAGGTTTACTTTGAAATGTCCCTGTTATGCAAATGTATGTAAATATTACAAGTCCCGCCCCTGAGGTTCCATGTACAATGGAATTTAAGAATGTAAAGAAGAAGGGACCCCACTGGGAAGATGTTTGTGCTATGTTATCTCTTGCCCCCCTATAGAATGCAAATACTTGACTCTCCATTGTGTTTTGCCACTAAAGCATGTCCACGGTGGGACCACGTGGGGTAAGATTTTCACCAAATGAATTGCCCAGAAACTAATGAAATAGATGGATACATAGATGGATACATAGATGGATACATAATGCTGAATGAACCAGTCACAAGCAGCTATTGATATTTAGAGACCAGGGTGCATCGGTCTGCAGAGAAACCTGTATAATGGTGTTGGGTGATGAGGGATCACATAGACAGGAGGAGAAATCAGTGGAGGTTTAGAGAAAAGAAAATGAAAGTTACATGCAGTTAGGGGAATGTGCTAGACCTGCCTGAAAATATGGGCTTTTAGGGTTTGATTGTTAGGCATTAGCCTGATAGGTGGAGGTAGTGCATCCCAGAGAAAAGGTGCAGCTTGGGAGAAGTCCTGGAGATGTGAGTGGGAGGGTAGAATTAAGGAAAAGAGTAATCTTCGAACACTGGAGGATGGATGAGCATGGGCTGGGCCATAGACCGAGGTGAGGGCAAGGTGCAGCGCTGTGCAGATTTTTGTGGATGAGGGTGATATGAATTGAAGATAATGGGCAGCCAGTGCAGTGTCTACACGGATTCCTCCAGTCTGTGTCGGCGTCTGGCTTGCTAGACACGTCTGGCGGCTGCATTAAGAATAGATTGTAGAGGAGAGAGTTTAGTGAGTGGAAGACTGATAAGTAGGGAGTCACAGCGGTCGAGACTGGAGTGGATCAGTGCGACAAATAGGGTTTTAGAGGTTTCCATGGTCAAGAAAGGACGGATTCTAGAAATGTTTTTGAAGTTGAAGCGGCAAGAGCGAGCAAGAGATCGTATGTAAGAGGTCAGAGTCGGGGATGAATCTAAACGCTCTGCTGCCTGAGGCTATAGAATGGCGCCATCTCCGCCCCATCCACAAATGTATCAGATTTTTTATTAGATGGGTTCTCCATGCAATGTCTCCCACCTATGCTGACATCTGCTGTGCAGAGACACTATTTTTGGGTGTCAAGTCCTTCCTTATAACCGTTAACTCTGCCCCTGATGTTTGTGCTGCCTGAGGCTCAACTCGCCTTATGGATGGTACCACCCTGTGTCCAACACAACCCCAGGAACTGCTATCTAGATTCTAGAATCTATCTATTAGGAATTACCCTGATAGTTCGAGGTAGCGCATTCCAGAGAAAAGGTGCAGCAGGTGCGATCTATCTTCTAGAATCTAGATGGCAGGTCTGCGGTCCTGGGTTTGTTGCAACCTGACCAGGGTGGGACCATCCATAAGGCGAGTTGAGCCTCAGGAGCAGAGTTAACGGTTATTACGGTTATAGGGCACATTTACTTACCTGGTCCTGTCGCGATCCCTCGGTGCGTTGTCCGACGAGGGTTCGGGTCTGCCGCAATTCACTAAGCTTGTGTGCCCGATATCCTGCATCCGTCGCTTCTGCCCCGAGGTCCGCCGGAGTTCACCACCTTCTTCCCGGTGTATGTGAGTGCTTGATCTTGCGACACAAATACTTTTTTAAATTCCCCGGTTTGTCCGGATCTGTTGGACAACGGCCCACCCCCCCATTTCTGTCGCGTGCAAGCCAATCCGATCGCATGGGCCGCAATCCCGGGGCAATTCGGTGCAAATCGGAAGTCGATGAAAATGCGTCCGACGGACCCTTAGCAAATGAGCCCCAATGTGTTTATTTCTTCTCCTACTCTCGATATAAAGTTTGCACTAAAGGATGTGACTATTTCTGAACAGCCGGGACTTTATGCACATTTTATATTCCTAAAATTTGGAGTTTTTGGCACCAGCAATGACCTATGTGACCTCCGTCATTCATGTAAATACATTACGTCTTATGGAGAACCATGAATCCCGTGGCAGACGTCCTTCACATCCTATAACCTGATAACGCGACTTACCTTTTACTCTGGTCGATTACCTACATGCACAGAGTCACTTTGTATAAGGTTTATCCTGTGTCTCTTTATCCTCTCTGTGACATATACGATGCTGAGTTGTGTAGGACATCGCTCTCGGGGTTGGGAGTTAATTGTTACGGCTACCGAGCACTTTCTAATTCACGGCACGGCCGCCTCGCCACCGTACGGATTACGTGCCGTAACTTTATAAAACATTGTCGCTGTTATTTTCTGGTTTATTAATTTTTTTTTTTTTTAAGCCGATGCTGCGCTGCCACCTAGTGGTGAGATGTGAGACTGAAGGTCCTGCTCAAGGTCGAGTAAACCTGACTATCCACAGAGAACATCCTTGTAGCTCCGGCATGATGGATGGTCCGGGGCTGGCGCTGGCATCTAAGGGGCGACAAATGAGGAATAACTGGAGATGGTGACATTCTGTCTCTAGACGTTACGATGGCTTGTCTAATTATTTCCAGGGTGTCACCAGCTTTAAGGACAAGGCAATTTGCTGGATGACGCTACTTCTCCCTAGCAACAAGCAAGTCCGTAAGGAATATTGCGCTGTGTCTGCGCATCTTTCCATTGTCTCGGATTAACGATCCTATAATGACACAAAGACCAATGTATCCTTCCATGGGATTCACAAAGGTCATAGGGCACTGCCTTGGTGCATGTGGCATTCCCATAGAGTTTAGGGGAGCTTCAGGAAACTGTGTGCAGTGAGCTCCCCCTAGTGGTAGTGCTGATAACCAAAACTTTTTATTCCCTTTCCGGGTCTGGTGTACTTCTGCACCTGTTCTAGTTTGTTCTGTGGACAATAAATCCAGAAATCGGTCAATGGAAAATGATCCTTAGGCTCAATTCACATTGGGGATTTGCCTTCTAATCGGTCCCATATTCATTTCAATGTGAGGCAGTTGCTGATTTTATTCTACCTCTGCATTTCTCCAATTATATAACTTAATGATTTGCTTCCAAACTGAAACCTTGATTTTCCTCTACAAATTCCTTCATGTGAACAAACCCTTAAATGAAATCTACCACAAGGTCATGATGCACAAGGCCCTGCGACTGTGATAATCTTCTTGTATTTGTTATCCATGACCTCCTTCCTTCTAATTGTAAAATTGTGCTAATGAGCTTGAAGGGCTGTTACTTAAGCCTCTCTATGATGTAGCTTCATGGGCTGTTAGACTGTGCAATGAGAGCTGCCCCCCTCCCCCTGACTATGTGAGATTACAGTAGGTGGAGGGGGGAAGGGAAGACAGTGTAACAGCCTGTGAAGGTACAGCACGGAGAGGATTTGGTAACCTATCCCAGAGCCCTTCTGGCTCATAAGCATAATTTAAAAGTTGATTTTAGAAGGAAGGAGGCCATGGATAACAAATATAAGAAGATACCACAGTCCCGGTGCCTGGTTTACCATGATGGATTTTGAGGAATATCAGATGTTTGCAAAAAGCAGGGCTCAGATTATAGAGCAGAACACGTGACTACAAGTTCTGACTACAAAGGATATGTTTGCAGTCTGTTACCATGGACACGGATAGGTCTTCACAGAAAATGGGAGTAATTTTAGGGGTTTTTTTGTCATATTTTGATCTCTTCTTTAAATCACTTGTATGACATTGTCATTTTTCCATCTTCAGGTCTACCTTGGGAGTAACAATGATGCCCGGCTGTATGCCAGCGTGCCCACCCAATCCAACACCGCTGTTTCTGCAGACTTGTTGTTTGATCAGCCAGAAAAACATCTGTACATCATGACCCAGTCCACGGTAAGGACCAATCGCAGGACCGCCTCAGTCACATGGTCAGTGGGTCCTTCTGGTCCCCAAAACTGTGAACTCCTATAACTAGACAGATATGTCATGCCGGATTGTAGGAAAGCTGGGTGGTGATTTTTTTTTTCTGGGGCAGATTCTTTAAATGAGATTTAAAGTGAACCAGTCACCAGGATTGTCATTTTAGCTGGTGACACCGTGTGGTGAGTCCTGGGAGGGGGAGGGCAGCTGCAGCCATGGTGTGCCTGTCTCTGTCTCCCCTCCTCCATATTCATGCAGCTCCCTCCCCACTTCTTGTCATGTGCATTGAGCAGGCAGGGGAGGGAGGATGGATGAGGAGACACAGGCGCACACAGGCTGCAGCTGACCCTCTCCCGGGACTCACCACACGCTGCTGGCAGGGAGCTTAGGCTATTAGAACTTGTTATCGGCTAAACATACCATTCCTGGTGACAGGTTCCCTTTGACTGGAAGGGAAATTTAGGCAAGAATTCATCCAGATAGACCCCTAATGGGACTAGTTCTGTAAATATAATTAGGTTGTACTTTAAAGTGTGATGTTCTTATTACTAATTTTCTGTTGTAAATATTGCCCACATCAAGTCCTAGAATCGGGTACATAATAATATTGTAATAATATTGCTTTTTGGCGCCCTCTGCTGAGCTCAAAGGGAAATGTGATGTGCATGTTATTGCCCAAAATACAAGCCAAGCAGAATTACTATTACTAAAATCATAGATATGACAGTAAAGCAACATTTTAGGGTATAGAACCCAATCCTCACTGTATAATATTCATTATACAGGCAGTTCCTGGGTTACGTACAAGATAGGTTCCATAGGTTTGTTCTTAAGTTCAATTTGTATGTAAGTCGGAACTGTATGTTTTATTATTGTGGCTCCAGACAAAAAATTTTTTTTGCCCCAGTGACAATTGGGTTTTTAATTTTTTTTTTTTTGCTGTAATTGAACCAAGGATTATCCATGAAGCTTCATTACAGACACCTTACAGCTGATCATTGCAGTCTGGGACTATAGTAACATCCAGAGAGGTCACCAGAGGTCACAGGGGGCAGAGGGGTCCGTCTGTAACTAGAGGTTGTCTGTAGGTCGGGTGTCCTTAAGTAGGGGACCGCCTGTACTCTGTTACTTATAATTCTCATTGATATGTTCTGATATCTTTAACCCTTTATTTAGGTCACAAAGTTGCCCCTTTCAGACTGTTCCCAGCACACAGACTGCTCGTCCTGCCTCGCCTCCAGGGATCCGTACTGCGGCTGGTGTGTTCTCCACGGGAAGTAAGTTTTACCCCAATATATTTTGGTTTTGGCCTCTTGTAATAACACTGTATGTGAAGGGAGTCCATGAAATGAACTTTACTACTAGGTCATCATGCCAAAAAAAGTAGTTTTCACAAACTTTTGTTGATGACTCATTTCTGCTGGTGAAGGGGAGAATGTGACGTCCTCTGTTTTACCTGGCACAGGTGTAGCCGCAGACACGAGTGCCTGCGCTCAGGGGAGAAGAATCAGTGGCTCTGGGCTCATGATGAGGACCAGCGATGCCTGATGGTGGAGTCTCTAACGCCAGCAAATATCAGCAAAGAAGAGAAGAGGAACGTGAGTATTCGGCTCGGGTACAACTATGGCGGCTGTAGGTTCTGGATATTAATTTATAATAGAGCAGATTATGTACAACCTGACTACGACTACGGCTGATATCTGGTTGTGAGGAGACAATATAGTCGTGATAAGGCATTGGGTACATTGTTTCTGTTATCTTTTATCCTCCCAGATCTTCCTGTCCATCCCAGATTTACCATCTCTGTACCAAGAGGAATCCTACTCCTGTTTCTTTGAAGATTTTGAGAGCCGAGCAGTCAGGACTGAGTCTGGAGTCATGTGTCCGTCTCCCGACCCCAGCAAAGCTCCAGCCATCAAAGTGGGCACAGGTCAGTGGCAGCTTCTGATATTTAGGGGAACACGTGTAGGGCCCAGAGATTCTGAGCTCGGTGCTGCCCCCTGCTGTGTAATTCTGGATTTATAATCTGGGTCACTATGTGCTTTACTTGCAGATCATGTGCGGCTCCGACTGCAGCTCCAGTTTGGGGCAGTGACCATCACCACGGCAGAGTTCACCTTTTATGACTGTACAGCAGTCGCCCAACTCTACAAGAACTCCCCGTGAGTATGAGGACTAAGGTGTAGCCTACGTGTACCCATCCACCTACCTGTACACAGAATACCTAGCCAGCTAGTCAGATAGAAGACAGATTACACATGGCAGACTGGGTAATGGATGGATAGTATAATAGACGTACGTATAGATAACTATGTAATTGGAAAAGATTTACATTTGCTTAACTGTGGATTCTCTTTGTTTGTGCAAATATCAGGTGTCGTGGATGTGTTAGTAGTGACTGGGGATGTAACTGGTGCATTCACCAACATGTCTGCACCCACAAAGCCACATGTGAGGAAGGGACAATCATTTACAATAAGTTGGTAAGTGCTTTACTATTCTGTCTGTCTATATATATAACATCTCCATCTATTCTGTCTGTCTCTCCTGCCTGTCTGTCTCTCCTGCCTGTCTGTCTCTCCTGCCTGTCTGTCTCTCCTGCCCGTCTGTCTCTCGGATCTCTCTCTCGTTTTCCTCAGTCATAAAAATTTCTACCCTTACTTAGTGTTGTAATGTGTCTCTCCATTACTAGGCTCAGTTTTCAGCACCAGAACCAGAGCCAACT
Source organism: Engystomops pustulosus (assembly GCF_040894005.1). NCBI lineage: Eukaryota > Metazoa > Chordata > Amphibia > Anura > Leptodactylidae > Engystomops > Engystomops pustulosus. The sequence continues at coordinate 12,559,282 of NC_092420.1, read as the reverse complement.
CCCATCTTTGTACCAGAACCAGAGCCAACATCCACGGTTGTCCCCACCACCACATTTCTAACCACCACCCCAAGTCCTACTCCCGAGGCAACTACCACCACCACAACCACAACTGCTGCTCCCACGACGACACCTACCGTCATAGAGACCACGCCTACTACTGTCCCTACCACTGTACCGACCACCACAACCACCACTGTCACAACCACCGTGCCTACAACAACAGTCCCTACCACCACCACCACCCCTGAACCGGAGCCCACAACCATCACCACCACCACTCTAGAAGCCACTACTGAGGAACCTACTCCAGAACTAACAACTGAGCCTCCAACGGAGGAGCCCACCAGCCTTCCAACCACAGTGCCGACCACTGTACCCATAGACGTTGTCACCACCCCAGTTGTCACAGATGCTACCACCCTCTCTGTCACTTCTGAAGTTGATATGACTGAAGAGCTTTGGACAACTGAGAGCCCAACCACAACCACAACCATACCTGAAGACATCACTGTGCCCCCGTTGGTCCAGGCACCTACCACATTTGATAATGAGAGTGAGATAACTTGGGTGACGACCACCCTTCTACCACCGCCAGAGGAATTTACTTCTGCCGTCCCACCTATAGCAACCACTCAACAAATATTTGATATTCCTTCAATGCCCGACTTTCCTGATGATCTAGAAACTGAGATTCCTGACACAGAGGAGCCGCCCACCATAGTAATGGAGGAACGGGGAAAAGAAAGCTTGGACCACACGGAATCGGACGACTGGATGGACTCCACCACCATGGAAAATGACACCACGTCCTTCTCCGCTTCCACCATCCTCTCTGGTGATGGAGACGTGGAGGGAACATCTCCTCACTTTCCTACAGTAATCGGACCGGACATGGATTATCAGTTCGATGATCCAGGATTTATTGAACTGGTGAGACTTGCCATTTCATTAAAACTCTTATTGTATATTTTTCAATTTATAAAATATATATGCAAGTGTAAATTTGAGTCCCTATAACAGTGATGGCAAACCTTTTGGAGACTGAGTGCCCAAACTACAACCAAAATCCACTTATTTACTGTGAAGTGCCAACATGGCATTTTAAGCAGTAACTTATTGCTCCCTGTTCTTCCACATCTTTCAATTGGCAAATTCAGTCTACCATTGTAGCTTCTCTCCAGGGTCTCTCTGTACAGTAAGAGTGGTGGGTCCAGCAGGAGGACCTCCAAAGATACTGCAGTTCTGTCAGCACCTTCTCACTTTTCCCGCAGTTCCAAACAGTCAATGAAGTGTCACTTTAAAATAGCCCTGAGAGCAGCATCTCATAAGTAGCCTGTGACTGCAGAAAGATTTGGTGGATTTGGGCCTGTTTGGTGAACCCTGTCCTGCAGTGATGGCCTGATTGCCCACAGAAAGGCCTCCGAGTGCCACCTCTGGCACCCGTACCATAGGTTCGCCACCACTGCCCTATAATGTCCATCAACCCCTTAATCTGTAATTATTCTTGGACGTGCCGAGCAGGAGAGCTGTGTAATCATACCTATTATGTAAGGGACATGTTATTAGTAGCAGCAGGACTGTGATGTATAGATTTATATTCCAGGATTGTACGAGGGATGTGTCCTCACACTGCTGTGCTCTTAGTGCTCAGTACTGAACTACTACATGGTCCCTTGCCTTTGTTATGAGTAAAAGGTGTAGCAAGATGCAAGTTGCATTTTGGAAACATGAATGCAGGGAGGGAGGGCTGGAAAGATGGAGGGATGCAAAGATGGATGGATGGATGGAGGGAGGGAGGGATGCAAGGATGGACGGAAGGAGGGAGGGATGACAGGATGGAGGAAGGAAGGGAGTGATGCAAACATGGATGGATGGAGGGAGAGTTGCAAAGATGGATGGAGGGAGAGGGGATGCAAAGATGGATGGAGGGAGGGGGAAGGATGCCTGGATGGAGGGAGGGGGAAGGATGCCTGGATGGAGGGAGGGATGGATGCCTAGATGGATGGAGGGAGAGAGGGATGCCTAGATGGATGGAGGGAGAGAGGGATGCCTAGATGGATGGAGGGAGAGAGGGATGCCTAGATGGATGGATGGATGGATGGAGGGAGAGAGGGATGCCTAGATGGATGGAGGGAGGGAGGGATGCCTAGATGGATGGAGGGAGGGAGGGATGCCTAGATGGATGGAGGGAGGGATGCCTAGATGGATGGAGGGAGGGATGCCTAGATGGATGGAGGGAGAGAGGGATGCCTAGATGGATGGAGGGAGGGAGAGAGGGATGCCTAGATGGATGGAGGGAGGGAGGGAGGGATGCCTAGATGGATGGAGGGAGGGAGGGAGGGAGGGATGCCTAGATGGATGGAGGGAGGGAGGGAGGGATGCCTAGATGGATGGAGGGAGGGAGAGAGGGATGCCTAGATGGATGGAGGGAGGGAGGGAGGGATGCCTAGATGGATGGAGGGAGGGAGGGAGGGATGCCTAGATGGATGGAGGGAGGGAGGGAGGGATGCCTAGATGGATGGAGGGAGGGAGGGATGCCTAGATGGATGGAGGGAGGGATGCCTAGATGGAGGGAGGGAGGGATGCCTAGATGGATGGCGGGAGGGAGGGATGCCTAGATGGATGGAGGGAGGGAGGGAGGGATGCCTAGATGGATGGAGGGAGGGAGGGAGGGATGCCTAGATGGATGGAGGGAGGGAGGGATGCCTAGATGGATGGAGGGAGGGAGGGATACCAAGATGGATGGATGGAGAGAGAGCGGGAAATGAGATGAGCAGTACTGGTGGTTACAAAGAGGGGTATCTTGCTCTTCAGATATCCAAACTTTACTCATACATACAATTTCAATAGACATTGTACACTACTTCATTTCCCCTGTGGTGGCGCTGTAGAGAAACTGAACACTTGTTCCTAGCTTTGTCCACCGTTAAGAGCCGTTTATGGGTTAGTTTACGAGAGCTGGTACCTGCTCTTAAAGACACATTAAATGTTTCAGTTTCAGTAAAAGTTTCTCCTTTTGAAAGGCGGCCATAAAATTTACAAGAGTGTCTTCCGTTGTGAGGATGAGGAACTGCAGATTTATTGAAGAAGTTTTGTGTATAATTGATAGTAGCGTGGCATACAATGCCCGGGCTCCAGCTTGGCAGCGCCACTGTAAAGGATTGTTAACGTATTGAGGGCTTTGCAGGGAAGCCAGCTGGCTCACGCTGAGGACAATTATGAGCTGGGACACATTATATGAGATCTCCCTGGCAATGCTCATCCCACTGCCAGGGCAGTCAGCTGGCACCGAGACTCCATGTCTCCGACAAGACTGTGTTCAAGGACAGTGTCGCTTAGGTGGATGCCAGAGACCCTGTTAAACAAGAAGGTCTAGCAGATCGGGTTAAAAGGTGTGATATTACTATGTGAAACTCTGTAATGGTCAATAGAAAACCCCAAATCCCCTGCTTAGACATGATGATAAAATTATGCATTCCTGCTGCCACCACTAGGGGGAGCTTTGGATTACAACATACTAACAACACCGTTCCTGTTGAGCTCCTGAGCTCCCTCTAGTGGGGGCTGCCTATAGACAGCGTTTCATGTGTGTACATTTCCATTGAAATTTTGGAGATCAAATCTTTACAGATTTTTTTTTTTTTCTTTCTAGAATAAAGAGGAACTCTTCTGGGGTCCGGATGCTTGTCCCTGTGTGCACAGTATTCAGAGCCCCTCATTACTGCCAGTCAATGTGGAACGGAAAATAACATTAGTGGGAAAGAACTTCCACCATTACCAGGTAAACCCAACGTTCTTATGAGTAATGCTAAATGTTTGGGGGATTTTTCGATGATTATTTGTTCCTTCTTGCCTATGGGCCCATAGGATTCTGTTGTTGAGGAGGTAAAAGAAATTTGACTTCTACTTTAGAAAGCAAGAGTTCTCGTGAAGATTTTTTTGGGGGGGGATTCCATGTGTTTTTGAAAATGACTATCCTGACCCCATCTGATGTTATCTTCCAGGATTCCCAGTGGGACTATGAGTGTGTCCTTATCCTGGAAGGCCGGACGCTCATCACTGATGCCTTTGTGGAGATGGATACCATGGACCAGTCCAGTTATTACATTACATGTCAGCTACACCAAGTAAGAACACTGGAAAAATAAAAAAATAAAAAATCTGATGGGCAAGGGTCCAAAATTCAAGGGCAACTACGAGGCCAGCAGCTATTTTAAATGTCCTCCTGTTACAGTGTCCATAGCAAGCCAAGATGTCCACCAGTCAACAGAGACCAGATTTGACATCAATCCAGCACGGGTTATGACCCATTTGGTTGTAATTGGTTCTTTTTGGGGCAAGAATGTGGCCCATCACAGTCCATTTCATTTCACGAGGAGACCTAAAAGAGCTTGTTCTCTTTTGTCAACTGTTGGGTTCATTTAGATATATGTATCTGACAGTAGGACACGGCAGCTTCTTCTTGGTGATCCAAGTTCCTTGCACCATCTGATGACCTATCAGCTGCTTATTACCTCTTGATTCTCCCAGTAAATTTGGCTTGGAGGCTTGAGGCACGGACACATCTCTTTTTCCAGATGGGATCTGTCTGTGGTCATGCAAAAAAGTCACTAAAAGCAAGGAGATCTCCCCAAAATGCTTTTGTATATATATGGGCAGCTTTCCATTTTTGGACCCCTGTTAAAACCAAGTGGACCACATTGGTATCTGAAACATCTTCTTCCACCCTAGTCCATAGCCTAACAGTAGCATGTTGTAGCCATGTCCCATGCCCTGTTCCATCACCCTCTGTTCTTGTTCCAGTACAGTTACTCGGCCCCCCAACCAGAATTCAACGCTATGGTCTATGTGCAACGAGAGCCGGACCTGCGGGTGGACAGTTTTGAGGATCTCCATGGTACGTTCCACTACATTCCCCATTCATTGATCAGCTGTTTGTATTATTGACAATGATGCTCGGTGATGATACAACGTTTCTCTTTAGTGACCCTATACAACTGCTCGGTGGGGCACGCCGACTGTAGCCGGTGCCAGACCGCCGACCCCAAATATAACTGTGTGTGGTGCGGTGGAGAGCACCCCAGCTGTATGTACCGGGAGTCCTGCACCGAGGAGGTGGAAGGAACCTGTCCTGCACCACTTATCCACTCGGTATGTGAAGGGGTCCATTATATGACCACCAAAACTTTGTTGGGTTGACCATTGTGTAACTAGATATTTTAATGGTTTGTTTTCTTTGTCTATGTCAGATCGAGCCTCTTTCAGGTCCTGTCGATGGAGGGACGAGAGTTACAATCACTGGCTCCAACTTAGGACAAAAATTGGAAGACATTCTGGACAGAGTAACTGTGGCCAATATCCCGTGTAAGGTGGACATCAGAAAATATGAGATTTCTAGCAGGTAAAGGTCCAGGGGAGAAAAAGTTGTACCCAAACATGGGACTTGGTGGTTCCCCGTCTAGATCTCCATCTCCTCATCATTTTATGTGTTGCCTTCTGCAGTATAGTGTGTGTGGCTGGAAAAAGCTGGTCAGAGAGACCCGGACATGTCCTAGTAGAGGTTCCCGGAGGACTACATGGAATCTCCACCCAAGTTTTTACCTACCAGGTAATATGATCTGATTATGATACATTACTGAGATACTGTGATAGGTGGGATGATGCAAAACCAACTGAACGTGGTTGTCACTGGTGTCAAAACTTTCAGGGCACCGGGCTCAATGCAACTTTTTGGCTTAAGTGTAGGCTTTGAGGGTCCCTCGCCCTAAACTTTGTGGTTTCTAACGCCCCCACCAAGGAAAGTAAAGCCCAAAATGAGGAAGATCGGAATGTATCATCGATTTATAACCTTCTTTTTTCAGAATCCGGTTCTGTCTTCATTCTTCCCATCTCGTGGGCCAAAATCCGGAGGAACCCGATTGACTGTCACCGGATCAAAGCTTCTCACGGGGCGCCCTAGCGATATCCGAGTGTTCATTGGCGATATCCCCTGTTACATGTGAGTCTATGTAAAGCATGTAGCATGCCGTAGTCGTAGTCAGGGGGGGAGGGAGGCTTCATACAACTAGATTTAGGCTATTGTCATTGCTCTGTTTTGTAATATCCTGGTCCTTTTGGATACATTGATCTATATTGAACATGAGTATGAGTGAAATTGAGTATTACCTACAGTACAGAGTATATGAAGGAGGGTTTGCGAATATTTTAGAAGGGAAGGAAGAAGCAGACACATGGCTCAACGTGATGATCTTTATTGCTTCCTTTCTTTTTAAAGTTCCTCAGAAATTCAGGAAAACCACCTGGAATGTCTGACTGGACCCAGCAACGCCACCACAGACTTCCGAGTAACCATCTGGTACGGAGAACAAGTTTTTAGCTTCCCTGATGCCGCCTTCACATACACAGCGGACCCAAACATCACCTCTGCCAGCCCGGCCAAGAGCTTCTTCAGGTATGAAAGAATGTGTCTTAAAATGGTATAGACCAGACCTGGAAAAACATGTCTGCTCTATATTGTAGAAACAGCGCCCCTTTTTTCTGCAGGTTGTAAGTGGTATTGCACCTGAGCCCCAACCAACCTGTAATATCCGTCTCGACCAATGGTCAGGAGATTCTCGGGGTTTTTTTTTTTTCTTTTTAATCTTAGACCATTGTCCCAGGAATTTAGTACTTTAGTAGCTCCTAATCTTGCGCTGACAATGTGCTCTTTGTTCTAGTGGGGGACGTTTGCTTTTGGTGTATGGACAGAATCTGGATGTCGTACAAGCCCCCAAGATCCGAGTCACGATATCCCCGATGGAAAGGAGACGGAGGCGAAGCCTTGGAAGGAAGCGACGTATCGTCCCGGAGACTGAATGCCCAGAAGGGTCTCTGTGCACTGTCCAGCAGGTGGCGCTATAGTCCAATGTCATGGCTTGGGGTAATATCTGGCTTCGGGGGTATTAATACTCTGTCCTTCCCTCTCTGCAGTATGAAGAGCTTTGCCAGGTGAACTCCTCCTTCCTACTGCTGTGTAGGACCCCGGCCATTAACCCTTTACACTGGAACGCCCGAGTCGACGTTGAGTTCATCCTGGATAATCTGCATTTCAATTTCACGGTCGTCAACTCTGCGCCGTTCACCTACGTGCCCGACCCAGTGCTCCGTCATCTGAACGCAGAGGATCCGGCAAAACCGTATCGGCACAAGCCCGGGAGTGTTATCTCTGTGGAGGTGATGAACGTTCTGACTTTTTTAATGGGGTTGTCAACCGGTCCCTCTGCTGAGAATCCATCATTGTCTCCAAATTTCTTACTATTTAATATCTCTGCTACATGTCGGTTAATAAGAATGTTAGACCAAATACTTTTTCACAACTGAAGGTTTGTTACAGTTGTATTGATGTATGAGCTCAACAGACTGGACTCTATAGATATCCTGTGCTGATACATTGTAGCAAACTGTTAGGAAAGGAGGAGGATGTATCTTTATACATATGATTTCCTATAGTAATCTTAGAATATGACTCTTTTGATCAGAGTTGACTCCACTCTCTAAAACCTGGTAACTTGGCTTCTCCAGGGGCATTGGAGACATGTCCTCACACTGCTGTGCTCTGTGCGGCCCCACAGCCCCCTCTCCTCTCCTCTGATTGGCTTCTGTAGTATGTAATATATTTATATACCCAATTCTAACATCTCGCTTTCCTCTCAGGGTGAGAATCTAGACCTGGCTATTACCAAAGAAGAGATGATTGCAATGATCGGGGATGGGGTCTGCACCGTGAAGACCCTCACCAGTAACCACCTGTATTGTGAACCTCCAGAGAAGCAGCCCACCCCACGTTACCCATCCAAGAGGGAAGGCGTGGACTCCTTGCCAGAGTTTACAGTAAGTCTGTGTCCCTCTGTTGAGCAGGGAATGCTGGGAGATTGCAGCTGTGAGGTCTGTAGAATAGTGAATGCAGCTCTGAGCTGTTACTTACAGGATATAGCGACTCCATCGTATGTAATGGATCTGTATGGAATGTAAATGGTGACCTCGGTACCGATTTCTCTATCAGGTGCAGATAGGAGGAATCGATCTTGTCCTGGGGAAGGTCCAGTATGACACGGAGAGTCAGCTCACTTTCCCGCTGGAGGCGCAGATCAGTCTTGGAGTTGGCGCATCCTTTGTGGCTCTGATCGTCCTCATCATTGTGTTAATATACAGGTAGGTCATTTCCCTTATAGACAGGACAGCAGATGCATCGTGCTGTGGATCTGGTAGATATTCTTCAATTTCAAGGGAATCTGTCAGCAGTTTTGACCATTCAAATCTACAGTATTAGGAGTAAAATCCCAAGATTGTGGCCTTCACATTTACCTTGGGGGCACATCCTCACACTGCTGTGCAATTAGTTCTCTGCATTGATCAACTCCACAACACCCTCCCATCAGCTCTAAATGACTACAGTAGTTGTCAACTGCCTCTAGCTTTTACTCAGAGCAGATGGGTTGGGCTGTGTATTAGAGCCAAGAGCACAGCAGTGGGAGGACGGGCCTTCAGTGCATCACTAGTAGCTACAATCCTAGAATATAGACCCATTTTACACAGTCCTGCTGCTACTAACAATACACAAACAGGTATGGCGAGTCAGAGTGCTATAGCAGTCACTTTGAGGAGAGGGGCTGTATAGAAGCTCAATGCCTTGAGCTAAGAGCACAGCAGTGTGAGGACACATTGGGGCAGATTTACTTACCCTGTCCTGTCGCGGTCCAGCGGTGCGTTGTCCGACGAGGATTCGGGTCTTCCGGCGATTCACTAAGGTCGTGCGCCCAATGTCCACCAGGTGTCGCTGCTGTGCCAAGGTCCGCCGGAGTTCACCTTCTTCTTCCTGGTGCATGTGAGTGCTTAATTTTGCGACACACTCAGGTTTTTAAATTCCGCCGTTTTTCCAAATCCGTCAGGTTTTCCGTCGGCCACGCCCCCGATTTCCGTAGCCTGAAAGCCTTTGCGATTGCGCCGAAATCCGATCGCATGCGCTAAAATCCCGGCTGAATTCGTCGTAAAACGGAAAAAGTCGGGAAACCCGACGTAAGTGCGGCCGCGGAGCCCTTAGTAAATGAGCCCCAATCTCTATTCTTATAATATAAATCCATATATCACAGTCCTGCTGCTACTAACAATGCACAAAGGTCTGATTACACATCTCTACAGGGCTGCAATCTGCATGGGTCATACCTGCTGACGGGTTCCATTAGATCTCCACGGTCTGACTAATAATCACAATATACTATGTCCTCCAGGAGGAAAAGTAAGCAAGCGCTGAGGGATTACAAGAAGGTTCAGATTCAGCTCGAAAACCTGGAGACCAGTGTTCGGGATCGCTGCAAGAAAGAATTTACAGGTAGACCAAGTCTTCTTCTTCTGTAGGATTATTTGGATGTCTTGGGAGATGCTTTGGGTTGATGGGCTCTCCTTGTATACTGATGACTTGTCTTCTTCTGCAGACCTCATGACGGAGATGATGGACCTCACCAGTGACCTGGTTGGCACGGGGATCCCCTTCCTGGACTACAAATCTTACGCAGAGAGGATATTCTTCCCCGGACACCGGGAATCTCCATTGCACAGGGACCTGGATGTCCCCGAGGGTCGTAGGCAGACGGTGGAGCAGGGTCTGGTGCAGCTCTCCAACCTCCTGAACAGCAAGCTCTTCCTCACCAAGGTAGGAACATAGTCCTCCTCCACCCAACACATGGACAGGTCCATGAATGTCTTCTCCTCACCCCTGTCCTCCTCCACCACAGTTCATCCACACCCTAGAAAGCCAACGCACCTTCTCAGCGCGTGACCGAGCCTACGTGGCGTCTCTGCTCACCGTATCTCTTCACGGGAAGCTGGAATATTTCACAGACATCTTGAAGACTCTTCTCAATGATCTCGTTGAACAATACGTTGCCAAAAACCCAAAGCTGATGTTGAGGAGGTGAGGACTAGTATTTATGACGTGATGTCTTCTTCTGCATCTACCTGGTCTATGCTAATGTTAGAGGTTGTCCATTAACCTTACTGGCTGACCATTTAAAGGGGTGGTCCAGGATAAGCTGCGGCCAAAAATGGCAACATCAAGTCTCGTGGTTGTGGTTAAAATTGCAATTTGGCAACATTTGCATCGATGGAGCAGAACTGAAGAGCCAGACACCACCCCAAAGACCTCTATCTATTCTAGAAGTAGGCAGCCATGTTTTTCTAATCTTGGACACCCCCTTTAAAGGGAATCCACCAGCAGCTGTGAGTATGCAAATCAGCGGTGTTTGGAAGCAGCCATTGAGATATGTTTTATCCTACATATGTGTATTTTAGTAGCAGCAGGACTGTGACTTAATGACTTTATAATCCAGGATTGTAGCTTCTCGAAGTGCTTTGGAGGTGTGTCCTCCAGCTCTGGGTTATTTGCACTGAGACTTCTCATTGAATGCTGCAACAGTGTAACATTTTAGTACAGAGAGCTATGTGCTCAGCAGTGTTAGGGCGCACCTGGAGAAGCCACAATTCTGCAACATAAATCCATATATCACAGTCCTGCTGCTACTAACAACATAAACAAAGGTATAATTCCACATCCCTCCAGGGACAATACCTAACACTGGGTGCTGAGAGCACAGAGCACAGCAGTGTAAGAACATACCTCCATTCCTTGAATCTTAATTCATTTTCACAGTCCTGCTGCTACTAAAAACATACACAAAAGTATAATTACACATCTATCCAGGGACAATACCTAACACTGGCTGCTGTCTACTGGGTCACAGGTTCCCCTTAACACTCATAAGGTCCGAATCCCACACAAATGGCTTCTAGAACCCAAATACAATAGAGGCTTAATAGAAAAAGAGGAGTCCTTCAGCACCAAATACAACAGAACTTCTCTATGATTTCCATGTGTCATTTTCATTTTGGTGTCTGTTTTTAGGACAGAAACTGTGGTCGAGAAGCTCCTGACCAACTGGATGTCCATCTGCCTTTACTCCTTTGTGAGGGTACGTGTGAGATACTATAAGGAGTAACCGGGAGATGACGGACAGCTTGTCTTATCTGACCGACCTTCTATCTTTTTCTGCTCCAGGACTCGGCCGGAGAACCACTATACATGTTATTCCGGGGCATTAAACATCAAGTGGACAAAGGTCCAGTAGACTGTGTGACGGGGAAAGCCAAGTACACGCTCAATGATAACCGACTACTGAGGGACGACGTGGAGTACAAGACCTTGGTGAGAACTTGTGTCTTGTGGGTTTGCACATTAGACGTACACTCACCGGCCACTTTATTAGGTCCACCATGCTAGTAACGAGTTCGACCCCCTTTTGCCTTAAGAACTGCCTCAATTCTTCGTGGCACAGATACAACAAGGTGCTGGAAGCTCCTCAGAGATTTTGGTCCATATTGACATGATGGCATCACACAGTTGCCGCAGATTTGTCGGCTGCACATCCATGATGCGAATCTCCTGTTCCACCACATCCCAAAGATGCTCTATTGGATTGAGATCTGGTGACTGTGGAGGCCATTTGAGTCCAGTGACCTCATTGTCATGTTCAAGAAACCAGTCTGAGATGATTCCAGCTTTATGACATGGCGCATTATCCTGCTGAAAGTAGCCATCAGATGTTACAGGGTACATTGTGGTCATAAAGGGATGGACATGGTCAGCAACAATACTCAGGTAGGCTGTGGCATTGTACCAAGGGGCCCAAAGAGTGCCAAGAAAATATTCCCCACACCATGACACCACCACCACCAGCTTGACCCGCTGATACAAGGCAGGATGGATCCGTGCTTTCATGTTGTTGACGCCAAATTCTGACCCTACCATCCGAATGTCGCAGCAGAAATCGAGACTCATCAGACCAGGCAACGTTTTTCCAATCTTCTACTGTCCAATTTCCATGAGCTTGTGCAAATTGTAGCCTCAGTTTCCTGTTCTTAGCTGAAAGGAGTGGCACCCGGTGTGGTCTTCTGCTGCTGTAGCCCATCTGCCTCAAAGTTGGACGTACTGTGCGTTCAGAGATGCTCTTCTGCCTACCTTGGTTGTAACGGGTGGCGATTTGAGTCACTGTTGCCTTTCTATCAGCTCGAACCAGTCTGCCCATTCTCCTCTGACCTCTGGCATCAACAAGGCATTTCCGCCCACAGAACTGCCGCTCACTGGATGTTTTTTTTTTTTCGGACCATTCTCTGTAAACCCTAGAGATGGTTGTGCGTGAAAATCCCAGTAGATCAGCAGTTTCTGAAATAGTCAGACCAGCCCTTCTGGCACCAACAACCATGCCACGTTCAAAGGCCTCAAATCACCTTTCTTCCCCATACTGATGCTCGGTTTGAACTGCAGGAGATTGACCTTGTCTACATGCCTAAATGCACTGAGTTGCCGACATGTGATTGGCTGATTAGAAATTAAGTGTTAACGAGCAGTTGGACAGGTGTACCTAATAAAGTGGCCGGTGAGTGTATATTACCTAATCCACCTGATTTTGGTGAGACCAATATATGGGGCCTCCCAAAATTAATGTCAAGAAAGTTAAGGATTGGGCATATTAGGTTTCCTCTCCAGAAGATAAAGCCAGACTTGTCTGGCAGTGGCTCTCTATCCTCAACATCTTAGAGGGTCCTATATATACAGACATTGATATTACTGCTCTTTACTTTTTGTAGACCCTGAATGCCATTACACAGCCCACCACTGGGAGCGCCGTAGAAGAGGAAGGCCAAGGAGTCCCTGTGAAGTTATTGGACTGTGACACCATCACTCAGGTGAAAGAGAAGATCCTGGATCAGGTCTATAAAGGAACACCTTGCTGCCTGCGCCCCTGCCCGGAGAGCTTGGACCTGGGTGAGTGGAGCTTCCACTTTTTAGGATTTTAGACACTAGTAATAACTTGAGTGTTAATGATCTGTTTCTCCAATGTGATGGCGATAGAATGGAGATCCGGGCTGGCCGGTCACCTCATCCTCTCTGATGAAGATCTGACCTCAGTGGTTCAGGGGTCGTGGAAGAGGATAAACACCCTGCAGCATTACAAGGTGAGGATTTACGGGATTATTCTTTTTGGAATTCTCACTTTGGAGAATTGGAGAGATTGGAACAAAATCGTCTTTTCTTTCTATAGGTTCCTGATGCAGCAACTGTAGCGTTGGTTCCTCGACTGAGCAAGCACATCCACCCGGAGAACCATGATTATATCCCAGGAGAGAGTGAGTTACTTCAACTACTGATTGCTACTTCATAGTAAAATTGATGTAATCGCTGTGATGTGATTATAGACGGTCCCAAAGTGCAATAAGAGAACGGAGTAAGGTTCGAGGTGACTCATTTGGGCTCATAAGGGTCAACTTTCAGTCCCCATTATTCTGATTACTAGTGGTTGGACTTCCATCTATAAGACACCAAGTTGTCTGTAATGGCACAACCGCTTTAAGCTGGTCATATGCTCGCTCTATCCCAAGTGCTAGGATATAGATATTCTAGGACCAATTTGAAGTATGAATAAAACTGGAGAACTTTGAGGAAACCCCCCAAAACATAAGTAGAACATAATAAATCCATAATTGCAGATGTCGTTCTGGGTTGGATTTGTATCTAGGACCATATCACTAACCACTGAGCCGCCATACTACCTAATCTTATGTATTGATCACCTTTCTATGTGCCTTTATCTGTAGCATTCACTTTTCCAGAGACCCCCATGCTGGAGGATGCGGATGAAGGTGGCATCAAACTGTGGCACCTGGTGAAACCCACAGAAGAGCCAGAGCTACCAAAGCACAGAAGAGGGAGTTTACGTGACCGGGAGAGAGCGAAGGCCATCCCAGAAATCTACCTGACACGTCTTCTGTCTATGAAGGTGAGATTTCTGAATTGTCCTGATCATCCTTAAACCACTGATAGGTAAACGACCGACCAATGTGTTGGATCGTTGATGTAAAGACCATACACCTTCAATTCTGGATGTGTCCTCCAGGAGATCAATGACCCATTTACACTGCAAAAGTTGTCCAGGAATTATCTGGGGAACATGACAATGAGATCAGGGTGTGGATTTGGCTCCAAACTCCCCTGATTTTACTCCAATTGATTATCTGTTGGATGTGCTGGAAAAAAACATATCCTGCAGAGGTTTAGCATAGTCCATACCTCTACAATATAAGCCAGGTGGTAGATCAACGTATATAATAGGAATAATAATAATAATTCTTTATATAGCGCACACAGATCACGATGCGCTGCACAGAGCTTGTCAAATTTGTCCCTGTCCCCATGGGGCTCACAATCTAAACAACCTACCAGTATGTTTTGGAGTGTGGGAGGAAACTGGAGCACCCAGAGGAAACCCATGCAAACACAGGGAGAACATACAAACTCTTTGCACATGTTGACCTGGATGGGATTTGAACCTAGGACCCCAGTGCTGCATGGCTGTGATGCTAACCACTGAGCCATCGGGCCGCCCTGTGTAGAGAGTAGAGCTCTGTACCCACATATTCCTGACCACAGATATTGAATGTTGCAGTGTTGGGGTGGGTTGTCTCTTACCATATATTGGTTTTCCTCCTCCTCAGGGCACACTCCAGAAGTTTGTAGATGACCTCTTCCAGGTTATACTCAGCACCAGCCGTCCTGTGCCACTCGCTGTCAAGTATTTCTTTGATCTGCTCGATGACCAGGCAACAAACCATGGCATCGCCGACCCCGAGACCATTCACATCTGGAAAACCAACAGGTAACCACGGATCAGAAGATCTAGGACCATGGTGCAGGAAAACATCTATGACCAGAGGTCGGACATCTCCTTTATGTGGATAGTAAATGGCTTCTTCCTATGTCAGTTTGCCTTTAAGGTTCTGGATCAACATAATCAAAAATCCTCAGTTCGTGTTTGATGTGCAGACCTCGGACAACGTGGACGCGGTGCTGTCTGTGATCGCTCAGACCTTCATGGACTCCTGCACCCTTGCTGATCATAAGCTGGGCCGGGTAAGTAACTCTAGACCATCTACTAGTACCATAGCTATGGAGGTGGCACCCTGGGTCCAAAGATACTTCTTCCAGACACCAGTGTTTATGATGGGTGATGGATTACTTCTCTTGGTCTTGGTCACATTGTTGCTCTCTTCTCCTGCAGGATTCTCCCATAAACAAGTTGCTGTACGCACGCGACATCCCCCGTTACAAGCAGATGGTGGAAAGGTGCGGCTGGAGATGATCGGGTCACTCGGAGATCTGTCCTGGTGCTATTGTTCCTGAGCTATAATCGTGATTGTGTCTCTTACAGATACTACGCTGATATCCGGCAGACTATCTCCGCCAGCGACCAGGAGATGAATTCGGCGTTAGCAGAGCTATCAAGGGTAGGGGTCCGGTTATTTGCAGGGGTCACAGTAACCCCCTAAGACACTGGTTTCATGGTGGGGAATGATGGATATATGTAGCTTTTTTCGCAGCTATAAGTTACCCTATTCCAACGAGATGGGTTCCCACAGTCTGACCCCAACTCATTAAACCCAGTATAACTGTATCCCAGGGGCGTAATTTGAGGGGTTGCAATTGCAACCAGGCCCAAGAGGCTCAGGGGGCCCATATATGGTGCCACTTTCCCCTATGAGAAGACTAGTACAGGCAGTCCCCGGGTTACATACAAGATAGGGTCCATAGGTTTGTTCTTAAGTTGAATTTATATGTAAGTCGAAACTGTATATTTTATAATTGTAGATCCAGAGAATTTTTTTCTTTTACCCCAGTGACAATTGGGGTTTAAATTTTTTTTGCTTTAATTGGACCAAGGATTATCAATAAAGCTTCATTACAGACACCTTACAGCTGGAGTCTGGGACTATAGTAACATCCAGGTCAGAGGTCACAGTGGGCAGAGGGCTCCGTCTTTAACTAGGGGTCGTATGTAAGTCTGGTGTCCTTAAGTAGGGGACCGTCTGTATTATAAACCATATATTATAGCCGGGGGCCTGGCACAGACTTTGCACTGGGGCCATTCAGCTACAAGTAACGCCACTGCTGTATCCCTTATAGTTTATACATGTAGTATATAATCTAATATTCAATACAATAATTAGTGTCATTAATCATTTATTTTCTAATATCTTGTGTTTTTTGTTTGTTTTAAGAATTACTCAGGTGAACTTAATTCATTGGTGGCTCTTCATGAACTCTACAAGTATATTAATAAGTACTATGATCAGGTGAGTGGTTCTGTGTCATAAGTCATTCCTTTCATTTTTATTTTTTGTGGTTAGTAATTTATGACATTTTTTAATCTTGTGATGGTTATTGTATTTATCATTCTTGTATGCCTTGTGCCACTAGGTGGCAGCAGAGATCTATAGATCAGTTTACAGAAACTATTTCAGGGTATTTGTGTCACTGCTGTCATAGTCCTTCCATAGCGTCACCACCATCCTCACTTCCACATAGATGCTCAGGGCAGAGTAATCGTACACCTCCTATGGCTGATTATCTCTATAAAGAATCAAAGAATTGTGCATACCCCGAATATCCACCACCGTTCACTGTAGACCAGGAGTCGGGAATGTTTTTGGCTGAGAGAGCCATGAATGCCACATATTATAAAATGTTATTCCTTCCTACAATATGCACATGCCCCCAAGTAGATAGGTAGCCGCAGCACATGCCCCCCAGTAGATAGGTAGCCGCAGCACATGCCCCCCAGCAGATAGGTAGCCGCAGCACATGCCCCCCAGCAGATAGGTAGCCGCAGCACATGCCCCCCAGCAGATAGGTAGCCGCAGCACATGCCCCCCAGCAGATAGGTAGCCGCAACACATGCCCCCCAGCAGATAGGTAGCCGCAGCACATGCCCCCCAGCAGATAGGTAGCCGCAGCACATGCCCCCCAGCAGATAGGTAGCCGCAGCACATGCCCCCCAGCAGATAGGTAGCCGCAGCACATGCCCCCCAGCAGATAGGTAGCCGCAGCACATGCCCCCCAGCAGATAGGTAGCCGCAGCACATGCCCCCCAGCAGATAGGTAGTTACAGAAAAAAGGAGTATTCACCTACCTGCACTCCCTGCAGCCAGCTCCTCATCACTCCCAGGCTCTTCTCTTTGACCCAGGCTTAGACAATGGCGGCGATGGCACCTGGGTCGCACTAAGGATGTAGGCAGCGGTAACATATCTGCCTGTGTCCAGTGATCAGACACACAGCAGCCATCACTATTTATTAAAGATCTGTCTGAGAGCCAGATGCAGCCAACAAAAGAGCCACATCTGGCTCCCGAGCCATAGGTTCCCTACTCCTGGTCTAGGCAGACAGATTGTCTGCTGGCCTTAAAGGGGTGATCCCAAGATGTAATTGTATACCCTTTCTACAGGATAGGTGATATCTTATCTTGCTGATCACTGGGACCCTCATTGATCACAATATTACCAGCTGATCCGATTTCCATCTATTGGACTGCCGGAGATAGCGGAGGTAATAGTGTTATAGAGAAGAAAGGGAAAATAGTAACCTGCTTCAATAATGGGAAATGGGACCCTTATTCTCATGATCAGTGGGACCCCCGCCCATCAACCTATGGGGGCACCCCTTTCAAGGGTATTTTATCTTTAATTATTCTGAATTTAATTGTTCCCTGATATCGGCCTCATAAGTAATTGGCCTCAAAAATAATCCCTGCCTTATTATCACTACATTATCTCACGTATTTCCTATTCTCAGAACCTGCACATACTCCGGGGGTCAGAGATTGACACCCTTGTCCTGTGGAGTGGAGTTCCCCTTTAATTTTGCTAGTACAAGTCAGTCTCCAATGAAGAAATCTGTGGAGGCGGGGCTGTGACTACCTGTGATTTCCACTACAAGATGCTAGACTATATATATGGGAATGCGCTGCTGTATAGAGTTCCCCCTTTAAGGTCAGTAATGAGCTCTCTTTCGCCCCCCTACAGATCATCACAGCACTGGAAGAAGACTCGACGGCCCAAAAGATGCAGCTGGGCTACAGACTGCAGCAGATCGCGGCCGCCGTGGAGAACAAAGTCACCGACTTGTGACCGGGACAAATGGACCCGCATTGTGCCAAGAGCTGAGAGATTTTTATAAAATCACTGCCGCTCACGCGTCCATCTCCTCGTCACGGGGGGTCGCGGAAAGGCAACTGATGGTGAAATAGAATATTTTTTCTATGAAATTTTTTTTTACAATCATGAACTTTGATAATAGAGGATTTGGGGAGGGGGGGGTCGTCCTGCATGTGACTGGGGGTGGGGCAGGAGGTTTTATCTTCCCATGTGCCAAGTCCATCATCACCCGGATGAAGAGATTCCAGACTCCACGTTTCGGCCACGTTTTCCTCACTAGCCTTCTGAGAACGGATTGGTGAAGCTGCCGGCGCGGCTGGCGTTGACTCTTCCGGTCGCGTTCTGCACTGATGGAACTTTCTATGGACACATTGTAACACGGACGCGACTAACCCGAGACGTCTCCAGTTCACACTTCTCCTTCATTCCTGCCTTTTTGTTTTTTTATTTTTAACAATTGTAAAGCTAATTCTATCAGAGAAGTATAATTTTATTACATTGTAGGCGCCATATTTTTTATTTGCATTTTTTGGAGAATTGTTCGCCTTTTACTCAAAGGAAAGAGAGAGAGAGTCTTCCTTTTGTTGTGTCCGAGCAGCCAACCAGCGTTTCCATCGGGTGCCTCCGACTGTATAGAGCTACTAAAAGCATTGACCCCATGACAACACTCCCTGGCTTATGCTCTGGGATCTGAGACTGTGCTGCCAGACCAACTGCAGCTTTCTGCCTGACCTATGTGTCTCCCTGGCAACAGACAACAAACACGTGTGTAGTCTGACCCGTCATATTAACACTAGAATACATCTATTTGGCAGTGTCCTCTCATTATAGAACTTACTTGGAATGTGGGACTTATTTTTAACCCTTGGGCCGACCCCTTCCTTCCTATCCATGCATTTCTCTACCATACATAGGACTTCTCATCCCCCATTAACAAATTTAGATGGGATCCACCAAGACCAGGCTTCCCCCCCTCTCCTGGCATGGTTTGCTCTATGGGTGTGTACTTCCTTGTACAAGGCAAGTGACGGGAAGTGTTGTCATGGGGGCAACTAATGTGGAAGAAGTTTTGGTTTTTAGCTTTGATTTATCACTGCATAGAGAAGAGAAAAAGTTTTTCACAACTTTATTTAGTGCGTGGTGATTGTAATTGGACTTGGGAACGTTTCTTAGTAGTTCTTCCAATTTTACTGCTCTGTTGCGTCAGAAAATTACTAAAAATCAGGGTTAAAAAATCTGCTACCGTTTTCTAACTACAAATCTGTCTCTCCATGGTTACAGTCTACATCCATAACACTATGTAGTCTGATTCCACGAGCCTCCTACTTGACATATATGTATTAATAAAGAAGAGTGTGATTGGGGGTATCAGACTACACAGGCTTTAGTATGTAGTCTGTTACCACGGAGATGCATAGTTCTACATTGGAGCTGTATACATAAAACGAGTATAGAATTTTTTTTTTAACACAGTTGAGTTTTATTTTAATTGTGGATGCATTGGAGGTTGTAAAAGTGGAGATACCCTTGAAGACAGGTCTGGTTGGCTGAGCTTGGGCTGTGGACGGTACATTACTGCACTAAACCTCATGGTAGATGCTTATTTATTAGTTTCAGTCTATTAGATTCCATGTCTTTTTGGCAATTTGCTGCTCAGAACTGGATGTGTAAATACCGTAGCTACGAGAGAAGATATTTAAATACTAAAGGAGGATTGTAATTTATTTTTAAGGTGGCGCTCCGCCCTGGGATACTCACATCTAGTTTTTATCTTTTTATTTTGGAGGGGGGTTTTTTTCATACTAGTTTTTACGATGATGCATTCCCACGTACGGCTCCCAGTTTTCACTTGCGCTGCCTTTTTTTTTTTTTTTTTCGTAAAAATTATTAGAATTTGTGGTTTAACATAAATATAAAGAAATAAAACTTGAAAGTGAATCTTATGAGATCCTAATAACCACCCGTTAGACGACGCTCGGAAAAACTGTTAAATCTGTGAAGTGATAAACTGTATGTGAATGTATAAAAAAAAAAAATACACGACGCAAGATACATCTAATGAGAACAAAGTACAAAGTAGTCCTTACACAAAACTACTCAATAAAAGTCAATATGGTCCTAGAGCTGGTGTATACATTGCTGTCTATACTGTGATATCCTGACCCGGAACACTGGGAGTTGTGGTCATGTCCCCTAGATGCCTTATTACTACTCTGGGGAAAGTATTTCAATGCATTTATACCATTTATTTGAGAAAAAAGTTTTCACTACTTCTAAATGGTAAAACTTGGTGCCTGCTGCCACCACTAGAGGGAGCTTTATACCACCTGGATGCCTTATTACTACTCTGGGGAAAGTATTTCAATGCATTTATACCATTTATTTGAAAGAAAATGTCACTACTTCTAAATGGTAAAACTTTGTTCCCACTGCCGCCACTAGAGGGAGCTTCAAACATATGAATGAATACGTTCATTGAACTCAATGGAAGCTGTAAAAAGCTCTTTGCATTGAGCGTACGCCAATGGCAGCTACCTAAAAATTCAGCAGTCAACTTAAGTAGAAAGATCTGCACTGGGTCCTATCTACCCCCTGGGTCCCAAGACCTGTGGTCTACCTACAAGGTAGGTATACAACTGCATCCATGATCTCAAGCTTTGGAGACCTTGGGTGATGCAATAAGATCAGGGGGAACATATTCATGGTGCTACCTGTACAGCTGGGCCCATAATGTAAGCAGGGAGGAAGGGGGGGTTTGCTGTAAACCTAAAACTTCCTCCTATTGTCTTTAAGATTTTATGAAAATGTAGGAGTTAATAAAGTTCATAGCAAAAAATTTTTTTAGATTGTTAGAGAGACATACGGATGGAGCTCCATAGTAAGTAATGGGATAATAGTGGGCAGATACGATAGTGATTTATAATATAGGTGGTTTGTGCGGTAGCCCAGGGCCCAAGCTTTCTAGGGGGCCCTGGAACACCCAAACCACCTACCAGATTATATACTGAGAAGGATCTTCCCCCATGAATTCCTTATACATCTGTTCCTGCTCTCACTACACATGTACACAAGAGCCATTTCAGGACTTTTTTGAAGGTCCTCCAAATGTCCTGAAATTGCAGATTGAAAGCGGCCGGATGGGACGCATCCTCCATTCCCCAAGAAGCTTCTAGTAGCAGATGTAGGAAGTGACTCCAGGGCCTGTGGTGGTCTTGTCCACCCCTGTTTCGGCATAGTGACCTTCAATATTCTGTATCCACCATTGAGCATGATTAAGACCCACAGTACGTAATGGACTCGCCTTTAAATTGATCTGGCCAGATTAATTTCTGGGCAGAACCTTATCAAACCTTTTTGATTATTCACTGATTTCACATCACTGAAGCCTCTGATTGGCCAAAGCAACTTCTGTGACACCCAAACCAATCCTCCCCAGCTGGGATGTTGTTAAAGCAGCATTTGCTGGAACCAGGACAGTGAGCAAAGCAAAGTAGTGCATATGCCTTTCAATATTGCTACCCCTGCCCCAGCCAATGTCCTCATGGTGGTTTGCTTACTTTTTATGAAGATGAGTCAATGTGCTCAATACAAGACATGAATGGTTTATCAGTTGCCAGTGCATGTCAGAGCACATGAGAGTCATGAGGTTTAAGGAACTGCCCAAGGAGCTCAGAGAGAGAATTGTGGCAAGGCACAGATCTGGTCAAGTTACTAACGAATTTCTGCAGCACTCAAGGTTCCTAAGAGCACAGTAGCCTCCATAATCCTTACACGGAAGATGTTTGGGACAACCACAACTTGACCTGGCCATCCAGCCACTGTAATTGAAAATGAATGCAGCCAAGTACAGAGATCTGCTGGAGGAGAACCTCTTGCAGATGTTCTGGACCTCAAACTGGGCCAAAGGCCTATGAACAGCTATAATAACACAGCAGAGGCTTCAGAACATCTCTGTGACCATTCCTGACTGGCCCAGCCAGAACCCGGACCTAAACCCAATTGAGCATCTCTGGAGAGACCTGAAAATGGCCCCCACCAATATTCACTAACCGAACCTGAGGGAACTGGAGAGGATCCCCAAATCCAGGGGTGAGGAACTTGTAGCATCTTCCCAAGAAGACGCCTGTCTGCATCAGCTCCAAAGCTTCTGCTCAACACTGAGCAAAGGGGTTGAGAACTCATCTCCGCGGGCCCAATACTTATCAACAGTAGAGACTTCAGGTTTTCTTGTTTAATAAATGGACAAAGATTTTTTTTACGGTCAAGAATGGGGCAGAATGTACATTAATGAGCTAAAAAAAAAAAAAACTTTATTGATCTTACCAATTGGCTGCAATAAAACAGAGTGAAAAATGAATACTTCCTGTACCCCCTGTATATGTGCGTACAATATATACATTTTTGCCTCTAGAATTATTATGCACATCCTATTATATCCATGTAATATACACTCACCGGCCACTTTATTAGGTACACCATGCTAGTAACGGGTTGGACCCCCTTTTGCCTTCAGAACTGCCTCAATTCTTCGTGGCATAGATACAACAAGGTGCTGGAAGCTCCTCAGAGATTTTGGTCCATATTGACATGATGGCATCACACAGTTGCCGCAGATTTGTCGGCTGCACATCCATGATGTGAATCTCCCGTTCCACCACATCCCAAAGATGCTCTATTGGATTGAGATCTGGTGACTGTGGAGGCCATTTGTGTCCAGTGACCTCATTGTCATGTTCAAGAAACCAGTCTGAGATGATTCCAGCTTTATGACATGGCGCATTATCCTGCTGAAAGTAGCCATTAGATGTTGGGTACATTGTGGTCATAAAGGGATGGACATGGTCAGCAACAATACTCAGGTAGGCTGTGGCGTTGTACCAAGGGGCCCAAAGAGTGCCAAGAAAATATTCCCCACACCATGACACCACCACCACCAGGTGTAGGGTAAAAAATCAGGACCAGTTACCGCGCTTCTCAGTGTTGATAAGGCTTGGACAAGTCCTTGTATGCATTTAAATAAAAGCCTTATCAACACTGAGAAGCGCGGTTACTGGTCCTGATTTTTTACCCTACGCCTGTACATTCCCATTCCCGACCCAACCAGATCGGGAAAAAGGACCACGCAGCTAAGTCTCAGTCGACCTATACTACATATACTATTTGTTGCTCCCACTATGTTCTTGAATATTTACTCTCTGTGATACTTTGATGCGCTGTGTTCTTTTTACTATCTATCCACTAACCATAATGAAATATGGATGTAATGCATGAGTAGAATATAATGTGCTGGGGTACAGCATATAGTCTATATGTGTATAACTTGAGTTCAGTAGATATGTAGGTACTGAAGATATATAATTCTGTGTATAATACAGATATGAAAAATGTACACTCACCGGCCACTTTATTAGGTACACCTGTCCAACTGCTCGTTAACACTTAATTTCTAATCAGCCAATCACATGGCGGCAACTCAGTGCATTTAGGCATGTAGACATGGTCAAGACAATCTCCTGCAGTTCAAACCAAGCATCAGTATGGGGAAGAAAGGTGATTTGATGCCTTTGGTGCCAGAAGGGCTGGTCTGAGTATTTCAGAAACTGCTGATCTACTGGGATTTTCACACACAACCATCTCTAGGGTTTACAGAGAATGGTCCGAAAAAGAAAAAACATCCAGTGAGCGGCAGTTCTGTGGGCGGAAATGCCTTGTTGATGCCAGAGGTCAGAGGAGAATGGGCAGACTGGTTCGAGCTGATAGAAAGGCAACAGTGACTCAAATCGCCACCCGTTACAACCAAGGTAGGCAGAAGAGCATCTCTGAACGCACAGTACGTCCGACTTTGAGGCAGATGGGCTACAGCAGCAGAAGACCAGACCGGGTGCCACTCCTTTCAGCTAAGAACAGGAAACTGAGGCTACAATTTGCACAAGCTCATCGAAATTGGACAGTAGAAGATTGGAAAAACGTTGCCTGGTCTGATGAGTCTCGATTTCTGCTGCGACATTCGGATGGTAGGGTCAGAATTTGGCGTCAACAACATGAAAGCATGGATCCATCCTGCCTTGTATCAGCGGGTCAGGCTGGTGGTGGTGGTGTCATGGTGTGGGGAATATTTTCTTGGCACTCTTTGCGCCCCTTGGTACAACGCCACAGCCTACCTGAGTATTGTTGCTGCCCATGTCCATCCCTTTATGAGCACAATGTACCCTGTAACATCTGATGGCTACTTTCAGCAGGATAATGCGCCATGTCATAAAGCTGGAATCATCTCAGACTGGTTTCTTGAACATGACAATGAGGTCTCTGGACTCAAATGGCCTCCACAGTCACCAGATCTCAATCCAATAGAGCATCTTTGGGATGTGGTGGAACGGGAGATTCGCATCATGGATGTGCAGCCGACAAATCTGCGGCAACTGTGTGATGCCATCATGTCAATATGGACCAAAATCTCTGAGGAGCTTCCAGCACCTTGTTGTATCTATGCCACGAAGAATTGAGGCAGTTCTGAAGGCAAAAGGGGGTCCAACCCGTTACTAGCATGGTGTACCTAATAAAGTGGCCAGTGAGTGTATACTATAGGCTCCCCTATCCTGCCCTGTTATACACATATGATATATACAATAGGCTCCCCCTATCCTGCCCTGTTATACACATATGATATATACAATAGGCTCCCCTATCCTGCCCTGTTATACACATGATATATACTATAGGCTCCCCCTATCCTGCCCTGTTATACACATATGATATATACTATAGGCTCCCCCTATCCTGCCCTGTTATACACAAGATATATACTATAGGCTCCCCCTATCCTGCCCTGTTATACACATATGATATATACAATAGGCTCCCCCTATCCTGCCCTGTTATACACATATGATATATACTATAGGCTCCCCTATCCTGCCCTGTTATACACATATGATATATACTATAGGCTCCCCCTATCCTGCCCTGTTATACACATATGATATATACTATAGGCTCCCCCTATCCTGCCCTGTTATACACAAGATATATACTATAGGCTCCCCCTATCCTGCCCTGTTATACACATATGATATATACAATAGGCTCCCCCTATCCTGCCCTGTTATACACATGATATATACTATAGGCTCCCCCTATCCTGCCCTGTTATACACATGATATATACTATAGGCTCCCCCTATCCTGCCCTGTTATACACATGATATATACAATAGGCTCCCCCTATCCTGCCCTGTTATACACATATGATATATACTATAGGCTCCCCCTATCCTGCCCTGTTATACACATGATATATACTATAGGCTCCCCCTATCCTGCCCTGTTATACACATGATATATACTATAGGCTCCCCCTATCCTGCCCTGTTATACACATGATATATACTATAGGCTCCCCCTATCCTGCCCTGTTATACACATATGATATATACTATAGGCTCCCCTATCCTGCCCTGTTATACACATATGATATATACTATAGGCTCCCCTATCCTGCCCTGTTATACACATATGATATATACTATAGGCTCCCCCTATCCTGCCCTGTTATACACATATGATATATACTATAGGCTCCCCCTATCCTGCCCTGTTATACACATATGATATATACTATAGGCTCCCCTATCCTGCCCTGTTATACACATGATATATACTATAGGCTCCCCCTATCCTGCCCTGTTATACACATATGATATATACTATAGGCTCCCCCTATCCTGCTCTGTTATACACATATGATATATACTATAGGCTCCCCTATCCTGCCCTGTTTTACACATATGATATATACTATAGGCTCCCCTATCCTGCCCTGTTATACACATGATATATACTATAGGCTCCCCCTATCCTGCCCTGTTATACACATGATATATACTATAGGCTCCCCCTATCCTGCCCTGTTATACACATGATATATACTATAGGCTCCCCCTATCCTGCCCTGTTATACACATGATATATGCTATAGGCTCCCCCTATCCTGCCCTGTTATACACATGATATATACTATAGGCCCCCCCTATCCTGCCCTGTTATACACATGATATATACTATAGGCTCCCCTATCCTGCCCTGTTATACACATGATATATACAATAGGCTCCCCCTATCCTGCCCTGTTATACACATATGATATATACTATAGGCTCCCCTATCCTGCCCTGTTATACACATGATATATACAATAGGCTCCCCTATCCTGCCCTGTTATACACATGATATATACAATAGGCTCCCCCTATCCTGCCCTGTTATACACATATGATATATACTATAGGCTCCCCTATCCTGCCCTGTTATACACATATGATATATACTATAGGCTCCCCCTATCCTGCCCTGTTATACACATATGATATATACTATAGGCTCCCCCTATCCTGCCCTGTTATACACAAGATATATACTATAGGCTCCCCCTATCCTGCCCTGTTATACACATATGATATATACAATAGGCTCCCCCTATCCTGCCCTGTTATACACATGATATATACTATAGGCTCCCCCTATCCTGCCCTGTTATACACATGATATATACTATAGGCTCCCCCTATCCTGCCCTGTTATACACATGATATATACTATAGGCTCCCCTATCCTGCCCTGTTATACACATGATATATACAATAGGCTCCCCCTATCCTGCCCTGTTATACACATATGATATATACTATAGGCTCCCCCTATCCTGCCCTGTTATACACATGATATATACTATAGGCTCCCCCTATCCTGCCCTGTTATACACATGATATATACTATAGGCTCCCCCTATCCTGCCCTGTTATACACATGATATATACTATAGGCTCCCCCTATCCTGCCCTGTTATACACATATGATATATACTATAGGCTCCCCTATCCTGCCCTGTTATACACATATGATATATACTATAGGCTCCCCTATCCTGCCCTGTTATACACATATGATATATACTATAGGCTCCCCCTATCCTGCCCTGTTATACACATATGATATATACTATAGGCTCCCCCTATCCTGCCCTGTTATACACATATGATATATACTATAGGCTCCCCTATCCTGCCCTGTTATACACATGATATATACTATAGGCTCCCCCTATCCTGCCCTGTTATACACATATGATATATACTATAGGCTCCCCCTATCCTGCTCTGTTATACACATATGATATATACTATAGGCTCCCCTATCCTGCCCTGTTTTACACATATGATATATACTATAGGCTCCCCTATCCTGCCCTGTTATACACATGATATATACTATAGGCTCCCCCTATCCTGCCCTGTTATACACATGATATATACTATAGGCTCCCCCTATCCTGCCCTGTTATACACATGATATATACTATAGGCTCCCCCTATCCTGCCCTGTTATACACATGATATATGCTATAGGCTCCCCCTATCCTGCCCTGTTATACACATGATATATACTATAGGCTCCCCCTATCCTGCCCTGTTATACACATGATATATACTATAGGCTCCCCTATCCTGCCCTGTTATACACATGATATATACAATAGGCTCCCCCTATCCTGCCCTGTTATACACATATGATATATACTATAGGCTCCCCTATCCTGCCCTGTTATACACATGATATATACAATAGGCTCCCCTATCCTGCCCTGTTATACACATGATATATACAATAGGCTCCCCCTATCCTGCCCTGTTATACACATATGATATATACTATAGGCTCCCCTATCCTGCCCTGTTATACACATGATATATACTATAGGCTCCCCTATCCTGCCCTGTTATACACATGATATATACAATAGGCTCCCCCTATCCTGCCCTGTTATACACATATGATATATACTATAGGCTCCCCTATTCTGCCCTGTTATACACATATGATATATACTATAGGCTCCCCTATCCTGCCCTGTTATACACATATGATATATACTATAGGCTCCCCTATCCTGCCCTGTTATACACATGATATATACTATAGGCTCCCCCTATCCTGCCCTGTTATACACATGATATATACTATAGGCTCCCCCTATCCTGCCCTGTTATACACATGATATATACAATAGGCTCCCCCTATCCTGCCCTGTTATACACATATGATATATACTATAGGCTCCCCCTATCCTGCCCTGTTATACACATATGATATATACTATAGGCTCCCCCTATCCTGCCCTGTTATACACATGATATATACTATAGGCCCCCCCTATCCTGCCCTGTTATACACATATGATATATACTATAGGCTCCCCTATCCTGCCCTGTTATACACATGATATATACTATAGGCCCCCCTATCCTGCCCTGTTATACACATGATATATACTATAGGCCCCCCCTATCCTGCCCTGTTATACACATGATATATACAATAGGCTCCCCCTATCCTGCCCTGTTACACACATATGATATATACTATAGGCTCCCCTATCCTGCCCTGTTATACACATGATATATACTATAGGCTCCCCCTATCCTGCCCTGTTATACACATATGATATATACTATAGGCTCCCCTATCCTGCCCTGTTATACACATGATATATACTATAGGCTCCCCTATCCTGCCCTGTTATACACATGATATATACTATAGGCTCCCCCTATCCTGCCCTGTTATACACATATGATATATACTATAGGCTCCCCCTATCCTGCCCTGTTATACACATGATATATACTATAGGCTCCCCCTATCCTGCCCTGTTATACACATATGATATATACTATAGGCTCCCCTTTCCTGCCCTGTTATACACATATGATATATACTATAGGCTCCCCCTATCCTGCCCTCTTATACACACATGATATATACTATAGGCCCCCCCTATCCTGCCCTGTTATACACATATGATATATACTATAGGCTCCCCTATCCTGCCCTGTTATACACATATGATATATACTATAGGCTCCCCCTATCCTGCCCTGTTATACACATATGATATATACTATAGGCTCCCCCTATCCTGCCCTGTTATACACATGATATATACTATAGGCTCCCCTATCCTGCCCTGTTATACACATGATATATACTATAGGCTCCCCCTATCCTGCCCTGTTATACACATGATATATACTATAGGCTCCCCCTATCCTGCTCTGTTATACACATGATATATACTATAGGCTCCCCTATCCTGCCCTGTTATACACATGATATATACTATAGGCTCCCCTATCCTGCCCTGTTATACACATGATATATACTATAGGCTCCCCTATCCTGCCCTGTTATACACATGATATATACTATAGGCTCCCCCTATCCTGCCCTGTTATACACATGATATATACTATAGGCTCCCCTATCCTGCCCTGTTATACACATGATATATACTATAGGCTCCCCTATCCTGCCCTGTTATACACATGATATATACTATAGGCTCCCCCTATCCTGCCCTGTTATACACATATGATATATACTATAGGCTCCCCCTATCCTGCCCTGTTATACACATATGATATATACTATAGGCCCCCCCTATCCTGCCCTGTTATACACATGATATATACTATAGGCTCCCCTATCCTGCCCTGTTATACACATATGATATATACTATAGGCTCCCCCTATCCTGCCCTGTTATACACATATGACATATACTATAGGCTCCCCCTATCCTGCCCTGTTATACACATATGATATATACTATAGGCTCCCCTATCCTGCCTTGTTATACACATATGATATATACTATATGTTCCCCTATCCTGCCCTGTTATACATATACTATAGGCTCCCCCTATCCTGCCCTCTTATACACATATGATATATACTATAGGCCCCCCCTATCCTGCCCTGTTATACACATATGATATATGCTATAGGCTCCCCCTATCCTGCCCTGTTATACACATATGATATATACTATAGGCTCCCCCTATCCTGCCCTGTTATACACATATGATATATACTATAGGTTCCCCTATCCTGCCCTGTTATACACATGATATATACTATAAGCCCTGTTATACACTGAGGAGTGTGGAGCAGGGGCGTTGCCTGTGCACCATTATGTAGCTCGTATCCTCCGGAGCTGCAGCTCCCCCCTCCTCCCCCTCCTCCAGTGTCAGTGAGTGCTGCGCATGCGCGTTGTGCCTGTGTTTTCAGCACCTCGGAGAGCGGCCGGGACTGCGCCCTCAGCAGCTCAGGGAGGGGAGAAGCGGGTGTGTGGCCCCTGCCGGGCCCCGGGGGTCTGTGTGCACACCAGGGTGCCCACCTCAGCATAGCACCCACACCTGCACAGCACCCCAGCCCCAGCTATGCCAGCACCATGCTGCCCCCCAGTGTGTGCCCAGGGGGGGCCCTGCTGATCACTGCCACCCACACAGACAATAGGCAAAACCTGGAGCTGAACAATAAGTGATCCA
This sequence comes from Engystomops pustulosus, assembly GCF_040894005.1. NCBI lineage: Eukaryota > Metazoa > Chordata > Amphibia > Anura > Leptodactylidae > Engystomops > Engystomops pustulosus. The sequence continues at coordinate 12,528,820 of NC_092420.1, read as the reverse complement.
TCACAGATGACGGAGAGGACAACGCCCCCTACTGAGCCAACACAAGGATGGTGAGACGCCTCAGCTACCTATATACACTATATACACATATATATATAGTCCTCCGCCAGCATCGCCTCCCAATATCCATTCCACTATGAATGAGATGGTGCCGGAGGCCCAGAATAGGGGAGTGGGCATCTAGCGGGCATCCAAGGGCTGCACCACATGAGGTTGGTGCTGTCTGACCCATCTATTCATACGTAGCTATATAGATATACCCTGACCTGATGTACATTAAGAAATGTAGACCTCATCACCTAAAAGGAGCTTCACATGTGTGGTGCTATGGGTCAGAACCAGATGTGCTGCAGAACATTGTTCATAGATGTAGTGTAATAGATAAGGGGGGGGGGGGTCACAACATTGTAACCAGTATCAGAGAGGAGGATTGTCTACATTGTATCAGTCAGGAAAGTGGAAGCTATGAGTGACCGAATATGGGAGATTCTCAGATAATTGATGATGGTTGTAATATTGACGAGTGATCAAAGTCATTGTGACCAGTGATCGGAATGATCGTGACCACTGACAAGTGACATAGTGACTGTGACTTGTGATCAGAGATTGTGACCACTGACAAGTGACATAGTGACTGTGACTAGTGATCAGAGATTGTGACCACTGACAAGTGACATAGTGACTGTGACTAGTGATCAGAGATTGTGACCAGTGATCGTGACCACTGACAAGTGACATAGTGACTGTGACTAGTAATTAGAGTTTGTGACCAGTGATCGTGACCACCGACAAGTGACATAGTGACTGTGACTAGTGATCAGAGATTGTGACCTGTGATCGTGACCACTGACAAGTGACATAGTGACTGTGACTAGTGATCAGAGATTGTGACCACTGACAAGTGACATAGTGACTGTGACTAGTGATCAGAGATTGTGACCAGTGATCGTGACCACTGACAAGTGACATAGTGACTGTGACTAGTAACTAGAGATTGTGACCAGTGATCGTGACCACTGACAAGTGACATAGTGACTGTGACTAGTGATCAGAGATTGTGACCAGTGATCGTGACCACTGACAAGTGACATAGTGACTGTGACTAGTAACTAGAGATTGTGACCAGTGATCGTGACCACTGACAAGTGACATAGTGACTGTGACTAGTAATTAGAGTTTGTGACCAGTGATCGTGACCACCGACAAGTGACATAGTGACTGTGACTAGTGATCAGAGATTGTGACCTGTGATTGTGACCACTGACAAGTGACATAGTGACTGTGACTAGTGATCAGAGATTGTGACCACTGACAAGTGACATAGTGACTGTGACTAGTGATCAGAGATTGTGACCAGTGATCGTGACCACTGACAAGTGACATAGTGACTGTGACTAGTAACTAGAGATTGTGACCAGTGATCGTGACCACTGACAAGTGACATAGTGACTGTGAATAGTGATCAGAGATTGTGATTATTGATCCAAGTGATAGTGACAATTGACAAGTGACATAGTGACTGTGACTTGTGATCAGAGATTGTGACCACTGACAAGTGACATAGTGACTGTGACTAGTGATCAGAGATTGTGACCACTGACAAGTGACATAGTGACTGTGACTAGTGATCAGAGATTGTGACCAGTGATCGTGACCACTGACAAGTGACATAGTGACTGTGACTAGTGATCAGAGATTGTGACCACTGACAAGTGACATAGTGACTGTGACTAGTGATCAGAGATTGTGACCAGTGATCGTGACCACTGACAAGTGACATTGTGACTGTGACTAGTAATTAGAGTTTGTGACCAGTGATCGTGACCACTGACAAGTGACATAGTGACTGTGAATAGTAATCAGAGATTGTGATTATTGATCCAAGTGATAGTGACAATTGACAAGTGACATAGTGACTGTGACTAGTGATCAGTGATCGTGACCAGTGATCGGAGTGATCATGACCATTGACAAGTGACATAGTGACTGTGACTAGTAATTACAGATTGTGACCAGTGATCGGAGTGATCAGAGATTGTGACAAGTGACATAGTGACTGTGACTAGTAATTAGAGATTGTGATTATTGATCCGAGTGATAGTGACCATTGACAAGTGACATAGTGACCTAAGGCCATTGCAATCATGGGGAGTGATCCCAAAGTGTAATAAGGAGTAAAGTGTAAGAGGTGCAGCAGCTGTGCCCTGACCCTGTGCCTGTCACTATTATATGTGGCACATTATAGGTGGGGTCTTTGTTTGGATTTATCATCATGGTCCAAAATATAGTAAAACAACAACAAGCAGTTACAGTAGTAATAATGTCCAGCAACCAATACAATGACCTGTGCGATAATGTAAGTGATCAGAAGTAATGGATCTCCGGGGATAATATCCGTCCCTGTAGTGACTCGCAGCTCATCTATTATTGATCTATTGCTTTCTTTCTTTTAGGCCCTTGCATTACATCTATATGGGACATTCACAGTAATGCATTGGTTGGGGTTGTGTGGTTTTTTTAAGACTTCTAAGCTTCCCCTTTAAGATACCGCCCCTAGTAGGGCTAAACTTGTGCCAGTGCTCCAGGGCTTATGCCCAGTCTGTGCCCTTCTTTAGTATCAGCTCGTGGAGCGCTTTGCCCTGCCATAATCCGGTAAATGTATCCTGATAGACCCCAACTTTGCTGAATTGTCACAGGGGGGTCTATGGTAGTCGAAATGTGCCCCATTTATGTGGCCATCTATCCCCCATGTTTTACCCAATTTTACATATTATTGTTCAGATTGACCCAAACACCCAAGCACAAGGCCACCAAATCGGTTATTCATGAAATTATGTTTTACATTTTGATCATTTTAATATGTTATTTTAATATTTTTTGACCTTATATTTCACATTAATAGCAAAACCTATTTTTTAAATTAAAGTAGCCCTATGCTGACTGCTAGGCCCCATTATACACTGATACTTCCTGTCCTGTGGAGATCACTTCTCAGCAGTTGCCCTGTTGTTATCACAGTCAGGGATACAATGACAGGTAGCAGTTTTACATATACCAGATATTTCACACTTCACACCGCCCCACCCTGCACAATGACCTCAGCACAGGTCACGGAGCATGCCCACAACACTCCCCCATCAAAGTCATCCCCAGAAAGCTGTAAAGCATCTCTCTGAATGCTGTTAACAACTCAGGAATCATACATGATGTTCTATTCTTAGATTTTGCTGGATGAAGACCCTGACCCATGAGACAGATGGGTTTCTACATAAGCTCCTTGTCCAGAAGTCCCTGCACCAAGACCCAGGTGCGACACTACCAAGTGGCCCCGAGCTACAACTACAAATGGACGGACATCCACTACGAAGCCAGCAGGGGCAACGTGGAGAAGCTGCGGGCGCTACTGAGCACCTCAGGTACCACCCCCCCCCAAACCCCCTGTCCCTTGCACCCATGGGTGATGTCCTCGTCTGACTATTTCTGTGTTTTAGACAAAGAGTTGGTGGATCGGAAAGACTATTACGGGAAGACGCCCTTATACTGGGCGGCCTATAAAGGACAAAGAATTTCCATGGAGTTACTGCTACTACATGGGGCCAATGTGAACAGCTGCTGTAAGCATGGGGGTACCCCCCTACACGCGGCCATTGGATTGTTTCCTGACTGCGCCCTCTTACTTATACAGGTAAGAAGACTATCTGTGGGATCGACATACATCCATCCTGTGTGGTGATACGTATAGTCCATGTGCCAGCATACGGCGCATACAACAAGGGCACCCAAAGGTGTCAAACCCGCCCACCGGACAATCGGATGAAAATGCTGTGACCCAGCACAAGACACCAACATTCAAAGGCTACTAGGTTCTATTTCCTAGAGCCCAGGGACCTCCAACCCAACACTGATGGTCAAAGTACTGATTAATAAAGTTGCACTTCTTTCTTTTTGTGCAGCACGGTGCCGATGTCAACCTGCAGGACAACTGGGGAGTGACGCCCATGTACCTGGCAGCATGCAGCGGGCAGCTGGAGTGTATACGGCTCCTGGTGCAGGCAGGCGCTGACATCACATACAAGAACAAGGTAAGTGGATGCACTGAGGGCAGAATATTACATCTACAGATGAGTATAAGTCTATTATCTAATTAGTATAATGGACATCGCTAGCAGAATAGTGAGTGCAGCTCTGGGGTATAATACAGGATGTAACTCAGGATCAGTACAGGATAAGTAATGTCATGTATGTACACAGTGACTGCACCAGCAGCAGAATAGTGAGTGCAGCTCTGGAGTATAATACAGGATGTAACTCAGGATCAGTACAGGATAAGTAATGTCATGTATGTACACAGTGACTGCACCAGCAGAATAATGAGTGCAGCTCCGGGGTATAATACAGGATGTAACTCAGGATCAGTACAGGATAAGTAATGTCATGTATGTACACAGTGACTGCACCAGCAGCAGAATAGTGAGTGCAGCTCTGGAGTATAATACAGGATGTAACTCAGGATCAGTACAGGATAAGTAATGTCATGTATGTACACAGTGACTGCACCAGCAGCAGAATAGTGAGTGCAGCTCTGGAGTATAATACAGGATGTAACTCGGGATCAGTACTGGATAAGTAATGTCATGTATGTACACAGTGACTGCACCAGCAGCAGAATAGTGAGTGCAGCTCTGGGGTATAATACAGGATGTAACTCAGGATCAGTACAGGATAAGTAATGTCATGTATGTACACAGTGACTGCACCAGCAGCAGAATAGTGAGTGCAGCTCTGGAGTATAATACGGGATGTAACTCAGGATCAGTACTGGATAAGTAATGTCATGTATGTACACAGTGACTGCACCAGCAGCAGAATAGTGAGTGCAGCTCTGGAGTATAATACAGGATGTAACTCAGGATCAGTACAGGATAAGTAATGTCATGTATGTACACAGTGACTGCATCAGCAGCAGAATAGTGAGTGCAGCTCTGGGGTATAATACAGGATGTAACTCAGGATCAGTACAGGATAAGTAATGTCATGTATGTACACAGTGACTGCACCAGCAGCAGAATAGTGAGTGCAGCTCTGGAGTATAATACAGGATGTAACTCAGGATCAGTACAGGATAAGTAATGTCATGTATGTACACAGTGACTGCACCAGCAGCAGAATAGTGAGTGCAGCTCTGGGGTATAATACAGGATGTAACTCAGGATCAGTACAGGATAAGTAATGTCATGTATGTACACAGTGACTGCACCAGCAGCAGAATAGTGAGTGCAGCTCTGGGGTATAATACAGGATGTAACGCAGGATCAGTACAGGATAAGTAATGTCATGTATGTACACAGTGACAGCTCCAGCAGCAGAATAGTGAGTGCAGCTCTGGGGTATAATACAGGATGTAACTCAGGATCAGTACAGGATAAGTAATGTCATGTATGTACACAGTGACTGCACCAGCAGCAGAATAGTGAGTGCAGCTCTGGGGTATAATACAGGATGTAACTCAGGATCAGTACAGGATAAGTAATGTCATGTATGTACACAGTGACAGCTCCAGCAGCAGAATAGTGAGTGCAGCTCTGGGGTATAATACAGGATGTAACTCAGGATCAGTACAGGATAAGTAATGTCATGTATGTACACAGTGACTGCACCAGCAGCAGAATAGTGAGTGCAGCTCTGGGGTATAATACAGGATGTAACTCAGGATCAGTACAGGATAAGTAATGTCATGTATGTACACAGTGACTGCACCAGTAGCAGAATAGTGAGTGCAGCTCTGGGGTATAATACAGGATGTAACTCAGGATCAGTACAGGATAAGTAATGTCATGTATGTACCCAGTGACTGCACCAGCAGCAGAATAGTGAGTGCAGCTCTGGAGTATAATACAGTATGTAACTCAGGATCAGTACAGGATAAGTAATGTCATGTATGTACACAGTGACTGCACCAGCAGAATAGTGAGTGCAGCTCTGGGGTATAATACAGGATGTAACTCAGGATCAGTACAGGATAAGTAATGTCATGTATGTACCCAGTGACTGCACCAGCAGCAGAATAGTGAGTGCAGCTCTGGGGTATAATACAGTATGTAACTCAGGATCAGTACAGGATAAGTAATGTCATGTATGTACACAGTGACAGCTCCAGCAGCAGAATAGTGAGTGCAGCTCTGGGGTATAATACAGGATGTAACTCAGGATCAGTACAGGATAAGTAATGTCATGTATGTACACAGTGACTGCACCAGCAGCAGAATAGTGAGTGCAGCTCTGGGGTATAATACAGGATGTAACTCAGGATCAGTACAGGATAAGTAATGTCATGTATGTACACAGTGACAGCTCCAGCAGCAGAATAGTGAGTGCAGCTCTGGGGTATAATACAGGATGTAACTCAGGATCAGTACAGGATAAGTAATGTCATGTATGTACACAGTGACTGCACCAGCAGCAGAATAGTGAGTGCAGCTCTGGGGTATAATACAGGATGTAACTCAGGATCAGTACAGGATAAGTAATGTCATGTATGTACACAGTGACTGCACCAGTAGCAGAATAGTGAGTGCAGCTCTGGGGTATAATACAGGATGTAACTCAGGATCAGTACAGGATAAGTAATGTCATGTATGTACCCAGTGACTGCACCAGCAGCAGAATAGTGAGTGCAGCTCTGGAGTATAATACAGTATGTAACTCAGGATCAGTACAGGATAAGTAATGTCATGTATGTACACAGTGACTGCACCAGCAGAATAGTGAGTGCAGCTCTGGGGTATAATACAGGATGTAACTCAGGATCAGTACAGGATAAGTAATGTCATGTATGTACCCAGTGACTGCACCAGCAGCAGAATAGTGAGTGCAGCTCTGGGGTATAATACAGTATGTAACTCAGGATCAGTACAGGATAAGTAATGTCATGTATGTACACAGTGACTGCACCAGCAGCAGAATAGTGAGTGCAGCTCTGGGGTATAATACAGGATGTAACTCAGGATCAGTACAGGATAAGTAATGTCATGTATGTACACAGTGACTGCACCAGCAGCAGAATAGTGAGTGCAGCTCTGGGGTATAATACAGGATGTAACTCAGGATCAGTACAGGATAAGTAATGTCATGTATGTACACAGTGACTGCACCAGCAGCAGAATAGTGAGTGCAGCTCTGGAGTATAATACAGGATGTAACTCAGGATCAGTACAGGATAAGTAATGTCATGTATGTACACAGTGACTGCATAGTCTGTTTTATATGTTTGCTGCTTATCTCTAGAAAACCGGGCTGCCTCCCAAGCGCCTTGCTTCCCAAGTTGGATTTATTGCCTGGATTGAGTCCTTCTCCCATCAGCCTCGCTCATTAAAACACCTTAGCCGTCTCCGAATACGATCCAGCCTTGGGCCCCAGAGGCTGCGGGCAGTGAGGACCTTTAACTTGCCACAATCACTGAAGTGCTACCTTATGTTTGAGGACCTGGTGCTGCAGGACCCTGTGTAACGTGCCCTGTGTGTAGTTGTGCGTTATGGCGTCTCCGTGCAGTGGAACGTTCTCTCTCTCGTACCCATCGGTGGTGAAGTGACCACAGGCGACACAACAGTGGGGAACACAGACTCACTCTAAACACTCGATCTTTGTGAGCTTCCATTTCTTACACCTGCAGTCTCAAGTATTTTTTCTTTATGTCATAACTTCATTAGAGCCAATATGGTAGCCACATAGTCCAAAACCCGGATCGGGCCGGCACCTGAGACTTGGGCACCTGAACGGGAATTGAGTTGCAAAGGTAAGGGCATATGCACCATAGACGCCGACTGTCTGCTGCTATGGGGCCCTTGAAGAGAGGGGCCCAACCCTGATTGGTCACATCCTTCCTCCCCCTCTGCTAACACCTGTGCATGACTCCCCTGTGCCCATGGGTGCGTCTTCCTGGTTGACAAATCGGTGGGTGCTATTTTCATGATATAAGGACCCCTGTTCAAACAGACTATAGTATAATCCTGGGCCCCACCAACCAAAGACCCCAAATGACCATTGCCTTACACAAGAGAAAACTAAAGGTGGACAACTTCACCTCTGCTACATCTTAAGCCCAAAGGTTATTGACCTTGTATAAAAAAATTTTGGTTTGGGGGCTCAGTAACTCAGATAGTGGCACAAGAAATATTGGGTAGATGGCGATCCATATTCATCAATGAGGGACAGAAGGGCAGTTTTGGGCCATTAGAGGGGCCCCCGGGATGGATATTTCTCCCTATAGTCATTGCTGGTATCTATCATGAAGGGGTCCTATATTAGACCTTTAATATGTATATACAGTCACATAACGGAATTTAAAGGGATTGTCTTAAGAAGAACAATACTCATTTGGTGGGTACAGCACCCCTTTAGAGCTCCTGCCATTCGCCTGGGCCACCCCCGCGGGGTCAACTGAAGCCCAAATGGCCCTAAGTGATCTCTGGGGAGGTGACATGACTTATCCTTATGACAGCCATGTCTATAGTCTCCATAACCCAAATCCTAAAGGTCAGGAGGTCATGTGACCAATAAAACATATCTGCATTTATTTAGGGAGATCTTTGGACAAATAATGTATCATTTCATCGACAAAACGAGGCATGAACAATGTACGTGGTTTTTTTTGGTTCAGATTTTTTTTTAATAAATATTTTGTATTGATTGTTTCGTATCTATTTGAATGTCGCTTTTGATCACATGACTTGTGGAGAGGGGATTGGGGGTTATGGTGGAAATTTGGCGTCAAGATTTAGGAACTTTAAAGCAAACCATGTTCTGGGTCCTCTGCCGAACCCTCAATGATGTCACTTGCTTCACTTTATCGGATCGATTTGTAGAAGGGATTAACAGAGGAACGACATGGAGAAGTAAGAAAAAATGGGGAAACTGTTTAAAATTTGAATAAAATTTCATAGTAACAGTTGCGCCCCAGAGTCACACATTGGGGCACATTTACTTACCCTTCCGGAGGAGTTTCCAAAAGTGCATTGTCCGTGTTTAATGCCCTGTGCCGCGATTCACTAAGATCGTGCGCCCGTAAGTGCTTGGCTTGCGGCACAATTTGAATGTTAAATCCTGCAACGGCCTTCCCCCCGATTTCTGTTGCATGAAAGCCGGCACATCTGTGCCAAAATCCGATCGCGTGCGACACAATCCCCTGCTAAATACCTGTCACAGCCGTGCAATCCCCAAAATGTAGGAAAATCTAACTAAAGTGCGGCCGCAGACCCTTAGTAAATAAGCCCCATCATGTGTAGCCATCTAATATCCCACTAGTAATAGAAGACCCCCACAGAAATCCAGAAATTCTATAGTTTATGTAGTGCATGTTCTATAGACTGTAGGTTATAGTGGGGGGCACTCGGGTTATAGTAGGAGATGCTCTGGTTATAGTAGGAGACGCTCTGGTTATAGTTGGGGACGCTCGGGTTATAGCCGGGGACGCTCGGGTTATAGCCGGGGACGCTCGGGTTATAGTAGGAGATGCTCGGGTTATAGTGGGGGGCGCTCGGGTTATAGTAGGGGGCGTTCGGGTTATAGTCGGAGACGCTCGGGTTATAGTAGGAGACGCTCGGGTTATAGTCGGGGACGCTCGGGTTATAGCCGGGGACGCTCGGGTTATAGTAGGAGACGCTCGGGTTATAGTCGGGGACGCTCGGGTTATAGTCGGGGACGCTCGGGTTATAGTAGGAGACGCTCGGGTTATAGCCGGGGACGCTCGGGTTATAGTAGGAGACGCTCGGGTTATAGTCGGGGACGCTCGGGTTATAGTCGGGGACGCTCGGGTTATAGTCGTGGACGCTCGGGTTATAGTCGTGGACGCTCGGGTTATAGTTGGGGACGCTCGGGTTATAGTCGTGGACGCTCGGGTTATAGTCGTGGACGCTCGGGTTATAGTTGGGGACGCTCGGGTTATAGTAGGAGACGCTCTGGTTATAGTTGGGGACGCTCGGGTTATAGCCGGGGACGCTCGGGTTATAGTAGGAGACGCTCGGGTTATAGTCGGGGACGCTCGGGTTATAGTCGTGGACGCTCCGGTTTTAGTCGTGGACGCTCGGGTTATAGTCGGGGACGCTCGGGTTATAGTCGGGGACGCTCGGGTTATAGTCGGGGACGCTCGGGTTATAGTCGCGGACGCTCGGGTTATAGTAGGAGACGCTCGGGTTATAGTCGGAGACGCTCGGGTTATAGTCGGGGACGCTCGGGTTATAGTCGTGGACGCTCGGGTTATAGTTGGGGACGCTCGGGTTATAGTCGTGGACGCTCGGGTTATAGTCGTGGACGCTCGGGTTATAGTTGGGGACGCTCGGGTTATAGTAGGAGACGCTCTGGTTATAGTTGGGGACGCTCGGGTTATAGCCGGGGACGCTCGGGTTATAGCCGGGGACGCTCGGGTTATAGTAGGAGATGCTCGGGTTATAGTCGGGGACGCTCGGGTTATAGTCGGGGACGCTCGGGTTATAGTCGTGGACGCTCGGGTTATAGTTGGGGACGCTCGGGTTATAGTAGGAGATGCTCGGGTTATAGTCGGGGACGCTCGGGTTATAGTCGGGGACGCTCGGGTTATAGTCGGGGACGCTCGGGTTATAGTCGTGGACGCTCGGGTTATAGTCGTGGACGCTCGGGTTATAGTTGGGGACGCTCGGGTTATAGTCGGGGACGCTCGGGTTATAGTAGGAGACGCTCGGGTTATAGTAGGAGACGCTCTGGTTATAGTTGGGGACGCTCGGGTTATAGCCGGGGACGCTCGGGTTATAGCCGGGGATGCTCGGGTTATAGTAGGAGACGCTCGGGTTATAGTAGGAGACGCTCTGGTTATAGTTGGGGACGCTCGGGTTATAGCCGGGGACGCTCGGGTTATAGTAGGAGACGCTCGGGTTATAGTCGGGGACGCTCGGGTTATAGTAGGAGACGCTCGGGTTATAGTAGGAGACGCTCTGGTTATAGTTGGGGACGCTCGGGTTATAGCCGGGGACGCTCGGGTTATAGTAGGAGACGCTCGGGTTATAGTCGGGGACGCTCGGGTTATAGTAGGAGACGCTCGGGTTATAGTCAGAGACGCTCGGGTTATAGTAGGAGACGCTCGGGTTATAGTTGGGGACGCTCGGGTTATAGTAGGAGACGCTCGGGTTATAGTCGGGGACGCTCGGGTTATAGTCGGGGACGCTCGGGTTATAGCCGGGGACGCTCGGGTTATAGTAGGAGACGCTCGGGTTATAGTCGGGGACGCTCGGGTTATAGTAGGAGACGCTCGGGTTATAGTCAGAGACGCTCGGGTTATAGTCAGAGACGCTCGGGTTATAGTCAGAGACGCTCGGGTTATAGTCGGGGACGCTCGGGTTATAGTAGGAGACGCTCGGGTTATAGTAGGAGACGCTCGGGTTATAGTCGGAGACGCTCGGGTTATAGTCGGAGACGCTCGGGTTATAGTCGGAGACGCTCGGGTTATAGCCGGGGATGCTCGGGTTATAGTAGGAGACGCTCGGGTTATAGTAGGAGACGCTCGGGTTATAGTCGGAGACGCTCGGGTTATAGTTGGGGACGCTCGGGTTATAGTAGGGGACGCTCGGGTTATAGTCGGAGACGCTCGGGTTATAGTCGCGGACGCTCGGGTTATAGTGGGGGGCGCTCGGGTTATAGTGGGGGACGCTCGGGTTATAGTCGGGGACGCTCGGGTTATAGTCGGGGACGCTCGGGTTATAGTGGGGGACGCTCGGGTTATAGTGGGGGGCGCTCAAGTTATAGTTGGGGACGCTCGGGTTATAGTCGGGGACGCTAGGCTACCCTTCCATCTGCAGTCCTCATCGCTCCTTGTGACATTGTTGCGATGTTTTGACAGGAATAGTTTCGGACCGACTATGTTATTAGGTTCTCTGGAGACGGATATTTATATGTATGAGCCATATCCCCGGCAACAGCTTCTCCAGGGATGGAGCCACACTCTGGGGACTGCTATCTGCACCTGGGCACCTGTCAGTAAGAGCGGCCTCTTCAAGGAGAAGTCCATTATACCCGAGACATCCAAGGAACATACAGGCAACCTCCAGGGGTAATTGGGCATCTCCTGCCCTGCTTATATTCCCCATGAAAGCAAATCCAGCAGCATCTTTTCTTATATCTCTGTGATGTGTTGTTCCTCTGTTATTCCTCCTGGAAATGCATTGTAACCAGAGTGTTACCAGTTAAGATGTGTTATTATGTGTCTTATGCTGTCGCCTAGGGGGAGACTGTCCAGGGACATTATCCCGTGACTAAGTTGTCTATTTATTCATAGATTTTCAAGAGGAGTAACAGAGGGACTATACAATGCAGTTATGTAGGGTAGGATCATTGTGGATAGCAGTGGGGTGACCAGTGCAAATGTGTGCCAGGCCCCCAGTAGTCTTATAATATAGGAAAGGTACACTTCATGGGCCCCGTAGGCCTCTTGGGCCCAGTTGCAACTGCACCCTCTGCACCCCCTCAATTACACCCCGGGTAGTTAGTAAAGGATTTTTTTATGGAAATGGAGGCTGAGGAATGGAGTAGAAGGAAGGGGCTCTAGGGTGCTACTATTTTTTATCGGGCCCTGAAGGGGGGTCTAAAGAAGATGTGTTTAGGACCACCCCTCTATGATGTCCTCATTAGTGTCGCCGCTGTATGCCATAGCATTGTACAGCGCAGTATATATCTATGCTGCCGGAACTAACAAGTGACTTGTCTATTTGTCCAGGATAATATGGTGGTCTTCACTAAGAGGTAGTCTTTGGAGAGCCCTCCCTGTAGTGGGAATGATATGTGATTGTATATAATGGAGGCGGGGGGCAGCTATAGAAAGCAGTGGCTATTATTAGCGGTGGAGGGGCAGCTGCCAGGGATAGGAATACTCTGCAGGCAGGGATTTCATATCAGCAGTGCTAATACTCCCAAAACCTGTGTGTGATATTTGACCGCATGGATTAGCACCCAGCTTTCCCAGAAACTGATACAACTCAGTGGGGCTCTACCATCTCCCAAAACACCGCCAAAGTATAATGAGCATTGTGTAGAGCCTATAATTTAGGAGAGCTATTATTTTAGTTGTCTATGCAAATGATCTGCTTAGTGCAGTGGGGGCGGAGCCAAGTCTACTGTTGCACCCATTCACCTTCTTTCTATGAGGTCAATCAGTGTGTAAGAGCAGCACTTAATTGGGTAGAAAGAATAAAGCAGGTGCACCACCCAAGGCATTGCCCCGCCCCCAGTGCACTCAGAAGCTCATTTGCATAAATATACAAATTACATTTTGGTGTGTGGAGCTAGAATAACCTAGCCATAGGGGGCGCCACCGGGACATCATTGCAGGGTTAATGAAGCCTTATACGCCCAATATTGACTAAGCTGTAACTTGCTTCTCCCGGAGATTGTATCTGAAGCACATGACCCCCGTTTCATCCTCTCCCCGGCTGACAGCTGCTCCGAGCCCCGAGCCATCAGCCTAATATGAGCCTGGAACCTGGAAATAAGTTCAGGAGCATCTGTGCGGGGAGAATCTGTGCCAGGACACTCAGCACAACGCAGCCGCACTTTATTACATGACCAAATCTGTGAGGCCGCAGGAGTACAGCGCCAAACCTGGAAGAGATCAGGGTTATCTGGATCTCATGAAGGGGAACCTGTCACCATACACCAACCCTGTATATCACCCTATATATCACCCTATATGTCACCCTATAAACTCCCAGCTTCAGGGTCAGGGATAAAATGTAATTTGTAGAATTATTTCATGTGTAATCTCACCCGTTTGCCTAAAAACATTAAAGATTTGATAAATCACCCCCAGGAAACTGAGAAACTGAGGGCTTCATCGCTGCTTGTTTGCCTGAAAACAAGTATCCATGCTGCCCCACGCACTGCCTATGGCCTGTGCCTGTTCAGGTGCAGACTTTGGCGCAAAAACACCTGGTATAGAAGCGCCCGGCAGTGCAGACACACTGGGGCTTATTTACTAAGGGTGTACGGATCGCACTTTTGTCAGATTTTCAAAGTTATCGGGATTTGCGTCGCTGGGACAGGTATTTAACTGGGGATTGTGTCGCACGCGATCCGATTGTGGTGGAGCTGCGCTGCTTTCATGCAACAGAAATCGGGGTCGTGACGATCCGACTGATACGGACTGAGCGCGGGATTTAACATTCAAATTGTGTCGCAACACAATACACTTACATGCACCGGGAAGAAGAAGGTGAACTCCGGCGAACCGGAGTGGGGAAGCGACACATGCAGGATATCAGGCGCACGATCTTGATGAGTGAATCGCGCCGGAGTGCATCATCGTCGGACACTCCGTACTCCGTGAACTCCTCCCCACGGGTAAGTAAATGTGCCCCAGAGAGATTCTTATCTTTAATATAACACCAGAAGCATGTTTACAGGTACTATAGAACCGAGAGATAGGGGTGTCTGAAGTCACCTCTAAATTTGACTCATCTTAGGTAAAACATGACTCTTCTCTGCTCATTTTCATATGACTTTGGAGAAGACTTTTTATAGGTAAAATGGATGATATTTCACAGAAAAGAGGGAATTCTAGAAAGGACACCCCACCTCAGGGCACTTTTAGTTTAAAGGGGTTTTCTGACTATTAGAAAATTTAGCAGGTGGGATGGGGAGAGCTTTTTTAAAAAAATAAACCTGCGCTGTGGCGATGGGACAGGGGACGGGTGGACACTGGAAGTTGCTGGTGCAGAGCTGCCATGCCCCTATGAGTACGGTGGCTACTCTGGGGGCACAGGGACCCTACTGTGACATTAAAGATACATCCTACTGTGATAACAAGGGGTCTGTATACTGCTCCTACACAGGGGTCCCCTGCTGCATGGCCTACTGTGTGATACAGGGGTTCTCCCAATTGTCACTAATAATGACTGATCATTGGGGGTCCCTGCTAGTTCCTCAGATAAATGGGCTCATACATGGGCTAAGTCACCACTCCATACATTTATGTGGGATATGCAGGATAGTGAATGGGGGTCCATTAGTCAGAGCCTAATGATAAAACATCTATCCCTTATCCTATAAGTCATTAGTGGGATAGTTTTAGATGGAGCGTCCCTTTAATAGTGTGTGCATTGACCTGACCAGCGCTCAGGAATCTTTTCCCAGCAGGGGCATTGTCTTCCATTTTTGGCCATCACATGGTTATATATATGTATGTATGTGCTAAATGCGTCTCTGTCCTCACCTTCCCGACACAAGGGGGGGTGCTGGGAAGAACGCGTGAGCCTATCCCCCTATAGAGGGTCACTGGCCGCCCTCCAGCCTGCTCCACTCACACTCTGCTATGATGACAAGTAACAGACTGATCTTCCATGGAGCTGCAAGGCTTTAGAGTATCTCCATTCTGTGGTCCTTCTAAGGTCAATGGTTACATTGTGAGATTATATGATGCTTCCATTGCTTAGGGATTACCCCCAGAAATGGAATGACCCTGCTACACCCCCAAATAGTCTTCTTCATCACCACCTATGCCATTAGTGTGTGACGTTTAATGGAATAAAGTGCAGTAATACCAGATTCAGACATAGGAAGTGATGAAAAAAGATGACTAATGAAGGGAACCTGTCATCAGGTGTGACCTTGCAGTGTTAGGTATTGTCCCTGGAGAGATGTGCACCCATACCTTTCTGTATGTTGTTAGTAGCAGCTGGAATATATGGATTTATATGCCAGGATTGTAGCAAGTGCACTTGAGTTGTGCCCTCACACTGCTGTCCTCTGTGCTCTCTGCAGCCAGTGTTAGGTAATGTCCCTGGAGAGATGTGTAATCAGACCTTTGTGTATGTTGTCAGTAGCAGCAGGACTGTGAAATATGGATTTATATTCCAGGACTGTAGCTTTTCCAATTGCACTGGCAGTATGGCCTCACACTGCTGTGCTGTTAGTTCTAAGAATTAAACTTCTCCAAAGGAGCTTCTATCTGCTTTGAGCATGTGCTGTAGTATCCAACCAGAAGCCTTCTAGTGATTTTGATTACAGCTAAGATAAGCAGCTGGGCAGTAATTAGAGCATAGCAGCAGTGTTAGGCCATGCCGCTAGTTCACCCAAAGTAGCTCTCACACTGCTGTGCTCTTAGCACAGGGATCCACATCTGTGAGTATCTGTTGGTATCTAATTGAATAGTAAAGCAAACAATCAGAACAGGGGGGGAAGGGGCTGTGGAGCAGTTCAATGCAGATAGCTTACAGCACAGCAGTGTGTGGGCAGCCCCCTACACAGAAGGTACACATTTCTCCAGGCACAATATCCAATACTAGCTGCACAGAGCATAGAGCACAGCAGTGTGAGGACAATCCCCCAATGCACTCGGAGAAGCTACAATCCTGTTATATTAATGCATTTTTCACAGTTGTGCCGCTACTCATAACATACAAAGTGGTATGATTACACATCTCACCAGGGACAATACCTAACACTGGCTGCACAGAGCATAGAGCACAGCAGTGTGAGGACACACCCCCAGTGCATTTGGAGAAGCTACAAATCCTGGTATTTTATTGCATTTTTCACAGTCTTGCTGCTACTAGTAACATACAAGTTTTTAAAAACCGCATGCATTTTTTTTTGTCCAGTTTTCCGAATTTGGGCAATTAAAAACGGACAAAAATGCATGCGTTTTCAAAAAACGCAGGCGTTTTTAAAAAACGGATGCGTTTTTTAAGGCTTGCGTTTTTTAACAATCTGAAAACGCACTAACTAATAATGGCCCAGAATGCCATGTGTGACATCACCCTTAGCGGTGACTGTATGTTGATTTAATAGGGATTTGGTAATATTCCCAGTGTGTTAGCAATAAAAGGAAGGTATAAAAGGGTTAAACAGGTGCGATCATAAGTGGACAGTAACCTGATCGTTCCCCAGCTGTCCCAGTTTTATGACCCCCCCAAACTTCTTCCACCCATGGACTCTCTAAAGGGCCAAACATGATTGGAAAGTGATCCCTCCTCTTCCCTGGCACATTCCTCCCCGGCTTCGGAGGAAATCTCTGTCCCCCGCCTGTGGTGCACTCAGAGGTCTCCTCATTGCAGCTTTGCCTCCTGTGTCTGTGCTCTGGGTCTCTGCAAAACACGGGGGCTTCCAACCGGACCCTGACTTCAGGACCTGCTAATTGTGAGTCAAGACTTGGGGTAAATTCACATGCGGCAGATTTTCTGTCCCTTCATCCGAATGTAGCGATTACATGGATCCTACACGGAGTAGAGGGACTATTTGGGAAAATGTCATTCCGTAGATGATGGGAGTGATAGTGATCATTGTTTGATTGAATAGTGCTGATACATTGTAACAGAAAGAGCTTGTGGTTTGCATAGTTCTCTATATGTTTTTTGCAAATCTGAGGGTCACATATAGGATCAGACATAGCATGGGTGAACAGTACCCTAAGCAAGGTAGGGCCAACGTGTGCAGCTGACAGACAGGGGGCGCAGCCTTGTGTTGGGTCATTTTCTAACATATAGCAGTTTTTTGTAATATAATGTAATTGGCTTCCGGCTGTCACCACTAGAGGGAGCTCACTACATCCTGTCTTATTCTATTGTTCTATTGTTGAATTTGTAAGTCATTTTTTTCAAACATTTGTACAGGAATTTAACATGAATGAACCCAGTTTGTGTTACCCTCCTGAGCTCCCCCTAGAGGTGGTTGAATTTATATGGAATTATACAATTTAAATCTACTGTGTAGCAAACTCTTCATGCCAGTTTTGTGCTCTAAAAAAATTAGAAAATTTATGCACAAAATTATTTTTTTTTATTAAAGGGGTTGAGGCATTGTTTGGTAATCGACATCTACTACCAGGATGAAAGACTGTAAACCAAGCACACTGAAATACTGGTTTGGGTCCATTATGGCAGAATATGCTCGTTTTATAGCTTATTACCTTGTTTTTTCCAAAAAAAAAAAGGCTTTTAAAATTATACAAATGAGTCCGAGGGGCTCCAGGTTCCATATGTGTTAATGGAGCCCGGAGCCCCTCCAGTTTATTTGCAAAACTTTTAAAGCCTTTTTTTTGTAAAACCCAGGACAAGACAAGAGAAGAAGAGCAGATCCTGCCAGAGAAAGCAAGAACCAGTATCTGTGCTTGGTTTACTGTCCTTCATCCTGGTGGTAGATGTCCTCTAAGGCACAGGGAATTAAATTGATCTATTTGTGCATTTAAAGGGGTGTCTCTAGGAATATATCCACTTTGGTTTTCCAAGAAATAAGAAAGTTTCTTAGAATTTTGAGGAATCAATCAACATTTTGTGTTGTGGTGTTGTACTAGGGTTACAGAAATACATATCATCCAAGTGCTAAATTCTGGACTGTCACCAGCCGACGTCAGTGACATCAATTACTGGCATAAAGGAGAGGCCGTCCGGGGCACCAATGTCAACATGTCAATGTGCGTTACTTTAAGGAGCTGTGATATGACTAAGTACATGTAGCAGAGCCGAGTTGTCCACATATCATCCCACTGAGACGGCGACATGACATATTCAGCTCTGCTACATCTGTGTCTGTTTTAATGTTTGTTGAACCCAGGTTTAGCTGCATCTAAATTTGACCCATCAAAACCCTAAAATGACCTATTCAGTAAGACAATGTATAATATGAAAAAAAAAATCCTTTAAAACGGAACCAGAACCACCGCAGGAACTGAAAACACAACACCCCTTTAAATCTATATTCACTGCTCCCAATACCTTATTAATTAACTGGATGTAACCAAGTGTGACAGTGACAGGGGGGGGGATCACATGTTCTCATTTGGTCCTGTTAAGTGGCCGCAGAGTAATTCTACCCCGCGCCTCTAAGCCCTGGCACATACTTGTATTGAACCAGACGATTTTACATCAGAGGTGGATTTGCACGATACTAGACAGCGGCGCTGATCCGTCTGGATTACATGTAATATTCACTGATTAACCCAGCAAAATGCAGGCAGCTTTATGTCATTTACAGATAATACCGCAATCTGCGCTCTCCTGCCTGGTGACATAAGGAGAGAGACTTAAAGGGATATGATCGGACTTTAACCAATCAATAGTTTTCCTACTTTGGTTACTTTATATATGAAAATTCTTCCATTCCATTCATATCCATATACGGGGATAGTAATAGGACCCAGGACAATAAAAAATTATTAAAGGGGTTGGCCATCTGTCAAGTATTGAGGATGGGCTGTTAAGTTTATTGATTGGTCGATTGAGTAAATCGTCGCCAAACCCTTTAAAAGTGTCCCTAACCCTAATAGTGTGTTTACATGTGTTAACAATGTGTTTACACTGTGTTAGTGAACATATCAGTAACACAAACGTGATGAAAACAAATAAAAATAAAGAGTTGATTTTTAAAAAATGCCGGGTTAACATGATGTTTACATAGTGTAAACATGCTTCTATTGAATTGTGTTTGCAATTTGTTAACAACACCCTAAACCGATCACAATGGGGCTCAGTTACTAAGGGTCCGAATTGCGTACTTTTGTCGGGTTTCCCCTGAATTGCACTGGGATTCTGGCGCACGCGATCGGATTTTGTCGCATCGGCGCCGGCTTTCACGCGACAGAAATTGAGGGTCGCGGCTGTCGGACAACCGGATTCGGAAAAAACACGGAATTTAAAAAACAATTTTTGTTGCAAGATCATGCACCAGGAAGAAGCAGGTGAACTCCAGCGGATCTCGGCGCAGCAGCGACACCTGGTGGATATCGGGCGCACGACCTTACTGAATCCCGGCAGAATCTGAATCCTCGTCGGAGAACGCGCAGCTGGATCGCGACTGGACCGGGTAAGTAAATGAGCCCCAGGATGTCCTGCTACCATGATCACCCGCGACCAGCTGTAATTCTCTGGGAAATGGCAACAGGTGTTCAATTTCCCTGCAGCTCCCCCGCAGGAGCAATAAAGTATTACACAATTTTGAATTGAATTAAGTCTTGCCCTAATTTCCTTCTTCAGATCTATAGGACAGAAGGGTCACCCCACAATAAAACCTTTAGCTTCACAGACCTGATAATGGACCCCCCACACACTTTTCTATAATATGTAGTAAGTTGTCATTGTCACAGCAGCGCCCCCATAGGGGAAGTGGAGCATTACATGGAACCTGTTGCAATGATTGTGATGTTCTGTAGATTAGTAATGGGATCTCTGTAATAAATAGATATCATAGTGATGGGCCCTGCCCCGTGCCATCCTATAAGCCGCTCCCTGTAACCGCTTTAATATTGGATCAGAGGGGACATGTGGCATTACTGTCCCTTCCATTAGCGTTATCCGGACTGTAACATCTGAGCCGCCCGGTGCCAGGATGAAATGCCAGAGCCCTGAACAGTCCTGGCAGCATGAGAAGTTGACGAAGACCTGAGACGAGGGTGAAAGGGTCATCGAGGACATCGGGAGAGGGAGGGAGACACTCATGTTATATCTGAGTTATGTTATATATAATGAATGGATGTGATATAGGAATGAGCGGCATCTGCTTATTCTACAGATTAAGGACTAAAGCACCGACTAATATGTCTGACACAGATGTTACCCAGGAGAACCCTGCAGAGTATTGTCCAGGTAAGTACAACTACAATATGTATATAATTGTGCAGAAGTGTGCCAGGCGTAACATACTCCAGAGCTGCACTCACTATTCTGCTGCTGGTGCTGTCACTGTGTACATACATGACATTACTTATCCTGTACTGATCCTGGGTTACATCCTGTATTATACCCCAGAACTGCACTCACTATTCTCCTGCTGGTGCAGTCACTGTGTACATACATGACATTACTTATCCTGTACTGATCCTGAGTTACATCCTGTATTATACTCCAGAGCTGCACTCACTATTCTGCTGCTGGTGCAGTCACTGTGTACATACATTACATTACTTATCCTGTACTGATCCTGAGTTACATCCTGTATTATACCCCAGAGCTGCACTCACTATTCTGCTACTGGTGCAGTCACTGTGTACATACATGACATTACTTATCCTGTACTGATCCTGAGTTACATCCTGTATTATACTCCAGAGCTGCACTCACTATTCTGCTGCTGGTGCTGTCACTGTGTACATACATGACAATACTTATCCTGTACTGATCCTGAGTTACATCCTGTATTATACTCCAGAGCTGCACTCACTATTCTGCTGCAGGTGCAGTCACTGTGTACATACATGACATTACTTATCCTGTACTGATCCTGAGTTACATCCTGTATTATACTCCAGAGCTGCACTCACTATTCTGCTGCTGGTGCAGTCACTGTGTACATACATGACATTACTTATCCTGTATTGATCCTGAGTTACATCCTGTATTATACTGCAGAGCTGCACTCACTATTCTGCTGCTGGTGCAGTCACTGTGTACATACATGACATTACTTATCCTGTACTGATCCTGAGTTACATCCTGTATTATACTGCAGAGCTGCACTCACTATTCTGCTGCTGGTGCAGTCACTGTGTACATACATGACATTACTTATCCTGTACTGATCCTGAGTTACATCCTGTATTATACCCCAGAGCCGCACTCACTATTCTGCTGCTGATGCAGTCACTGTGTACATACATAACATTACTTATCCTGTACTGATCCTGAGTTACATCCTGTATTATACCCCAGAGCTGCACTCACTATTCTGCTGCTGGTGCAGTCACTGTGTACATACATGACATTACTTATCCTGTACTGATCCTGAGTTACATCCTGTATTATACTCCAGAGCTGCACTCACTATTCTGCTGCTGGTGCAGTCACTGTGTACATACATGACATTACTTATCCTGTACTGATCCTGAGTTACATGTTACATCCTGTATTATACCCCAGAGCTGCACTCACTATTCTGCTGCTGGTGCAGTCACTGTGTACATACATGACATTACTTATCCTGTACTGATCCTGAGTTACATCCTGTATTATACACCAGAGCTGCACTCACTATTCTGCTGCTGGTGCAGTCACTGTGTACATACATGACATTACTTATCCTGTACTGATCCTGAGTTACATCCTGTACTATACTCCAGAGCTCCACTCACTATTCTGCTGCTGGTGCAGTCACTGTGTACATACATGACATTACTTATCCTGTACTGATCCTGAGTTACATCCTGTATTATATCCCAGAGCTGCACTCACTATTCTGCTGCTGGTGCAGTCACTGTGTACATACATGACATTACTTATCCGGTACTGAT
Source organism: Engystomops pustulosus (assembly GCF_040894005.1). NCBI lineage: Eukaryota > Metazoa > Chordata > Amphibia > Anura > Leptodactylidae > Engystomops > Engystomops pustulosus. The sequence continues at coordinate 12,506,589 of NC_092420.1, read as the reverse complement.
CCTGAGTTACATCCTGTATTATACCCCAGAGCTGCACTCACTATTCTGCTGCTGGTGCAGTCACTGTGTACATACATGACATTACTTATCCTGTACTGATCCTGAGTTACATCCTGTATTATACCCCAGAGCTGCACTCACTATTCTGCTGCTGGTGCAGTCACTGTGTACATACATGACATTACTTATCCTGTACTGATCCTGAGTTACATCTTGTATTGTACTTTGTGTAGGAGGATACCATCAGGTACAGACAGGGGAGACACTGAACAGAAGATACCAAGTCATACATAAAGTTGGCTGGGGCTACTTCTCCACTGTATGGCTCTGCCGTGATTTACAGTAAGTGGTGTTTCTTTGATGAGAGAAGGCCTTAGCCTAAGGGTGATGCCACATGTCACATTTTTGGACCATTTTTAATTAACACATGCGTTTTTAGTCCGTTTAAAAACGCGTGCTTTAAAAGGCGAACAAAAGAGTGCAGCGTGACCTTTAGTAAATGAGCCCCAATATGTTAGTCTTGTTGGCATCAATCTTATTGGCAATGCTAAAAAGCTTCTTACTGATGGTTTCCCTCATTGGTTATTACAGGAAGAAGAAGTACGTTGCAGTGAAAATATCAAAGAGCGGAAAGAAGTTCAATGAAACGGCCCTGGATGAAATAGCGCTGCTGAATTGTGTAATGACCATGACACTATCAGTCACATCCAGAGCTGTATTCTAAATTCTGTTCTGAGATCCATAATCACTGAGTTGTCAGACACGTTCCTACCAGCTTAGCAGAGGCCATCACAACACGAAAGCCTAAAGTGCACAGAACTACTAAGACATGTCAAGATGTGCGACTGCAGTCCTGCGAAGCGTTTTCTATTATTACTAATGTTCTCAACTGTTTTTGCTAAATTTAGGTCAACGGAGCCCGAAAAAAAGAATCCCATGGAGAGAACGTCATTCACTTTCTACACGACTTCAAACTCATCGGAGATAACGGCCTCCATATCCTTCTCATTCCAGCAGATACACTGTAACAAAAGTCAGCTCTGACAACAAGCTGTCTAATGAAACATAGATATTTAGAGAAGTAATATTCAGTCATGGTCATATAACAGTGAAAGCACAATGGTCCAGTTCTTTGTGAACTTTCACTTTTGGACAATCCCATCCTGTTGAGGGTGGTCCTCTCATGTGATGGCTAGGGCTATGTTCACATGTGCGGCTGAGGCCCCATTAGGACTTTTTTCATCTGGCAAAATGATGGACTCCGTTAAAGTCAATGGGATGTTTTGGGGTCCATTGGTGCCCCCATACATTCTGACTACCTCTCCTATACCTAGTCTACTGGGGGATTCATAACGGTTTTGCGATTCCGAAATAGCATAGCGGAACGGATTACACCTAATATGTCCTGCCTGTGCAGCCAATGAACAATTAATGTCAAGTCATTAAAGGACATCTAACACCAGGATGAAAGACTGTATGCAAATAAACCTGAGGGGCTCCAGGCTCCATTAACACCAATGGAGCCCGAAGCCCCTCAGACTAATTTGCATACAATCCTTTATCCTGGTGGTAGATGCCCTTTAACTTATCAGATCGATGTAGGTTAAAAGGTAACTCAACCCCAAATTAAAGGGTCCAGAATGTTCATGTCCTCTATAGAATGTAATGGTACGGCCGCTCCCCTCTGCCCATGAGGGGGTGCAGAAGTCGCGGTCGCACCTGGGCCCAAAAGGTTTAGGGGGCCCTTATGGTGTCACTTTCCGCCAGGTTCTATTGTTATCGGATCCATAACTCTGCTATACATGTCTGTCTGGTGTTTGAGCTGCTGGGACCTTCTCTCCTACATCTGATGAAAAACTACGGACCGAAGGGTCTCCCACAGACATGTGTGAAAAGGATCCTGCAGCAGGTAAGTCCACATACATCTGGGGTAGGCCAACCATGTGGTTATGGCTATGGAGGAAGACCACCCCTCAACCCCAAGCATGGATTAGTAAATGTCCAGATTATATCCCGTCCATGTGTCGGTACGGTGGATGATGGTGGTGATTGTCCTAGGATGACTTGGCTTCTCATTTTGCAGTATAGCAAAGTTGTCATGTTCTCAGATCTGCCAATGATGGCACTGGAGGAGCACGTCCAGGATCTGTTATCATATAATGTATATGAGATTATCATGTATAATATATCAGCGTGAAATATAAGCAGGTACAATCCCTTTCTAACATTTGGAGGAGTGAAAGCTTAAAAAAAAAACACACATCATTTTTAAAATCCAATTGTCCAATTGACCAAAAAAAATTTGCCTGGAGCTACAATTATAAAATATACAGTCCCGACTTACATACAAATTCAACTTAAGAACAAACCTACAGAACCTATCTTGTATGTAACCTGGGGACTGCCTGTATGGTGGAATTCTCTAGGGGCTGAATGGTGGGCACTGGATATGGACCCCATTTTCATTTAGGACTGGGCTCAGCAGTGGACACCATTTGATACTGCCAATGGAGCACATTACTTGCTACTTTAAAAGGAAACCTGTCAGCACGTTGTACCCCATTACTTGCTACTTAAAAAGGAAACCTGTCAGCATCTTGTACCCCATTAATGCCCTAAAGTAGGGGATAGAATTCCCTCTTTTATATGAAATCTCACCCCTATACCTATAAAAAAAAAATATTGATGTTGATATAACACTGAAAACAAACTGAAGTGATGCAGCCTCTAAACTTGACTCATCTCAGGCAACATCTGAGTGTTCTCTGATCATTTTCATATGACCTTGGAGGAGATTTTTTTTTATAGGTAACATTTCTAGAAAGGGCATTTCTTATTCTACCTGAGAGGGCTAGCATTTTATTGGGGTAAAATCTGGTGATCCGAGTCCCTTTAGAAGTGTCCCTTTAGAAGTCCCTTTAAAATATTCTTTATAGGATAACTGTGATGTTTTGACCAACCAGACTGCAAAAGCTCAGGAGTCTGATAAATGGCGCTATGATGAATCAATACGTTAATCATCCATCATTGTCATGTCACAATGATCATAAACATAAGTCAGGGAGGCTTAGGGGACCCATAAAGTGTCTCTTCCCAAACTCAAGAGAGCAGCACTATAAACCATTCATTGTAGTCAGTGATCCTGGTACAGATTCGCATCAGGGGCCATCCCTAGTATCCCCAAATTTATGTTTTTTAAGGTGATATAAGACATATGGCTGAACTGTTCAAAATGGCCAATGGTGAACAGCGGATGTGGTTTGTACCTAACTCTGTTGTAAATCTCTTAAACCCTCCAATTACAACTCCCAGTATGTCCGTGGCGGTCAGGGCATCCTGAGAGTAGTAGTTTGGCAAATGCTGAAGAGCCATAGGCCATGTTTCCTTCAGCGATCAATCATAGCACAGCTTTCATTTCATATTCTGCCCTTATGAAATGAGAGCTGCGCTGTGATTGGTTCGCATGTCCTGGCAGCCATAACTGTGCTATAATGTTGCTAGGGGCAACACAAAGTATGTGTTTTTCATTTAGACATAATCATAACCCCCGAAATTTATCCTAAAAATAAAATCTCTGTTTTTTAAGGTACTTCATGGTCTGAACTTCCTTCACAAGAAATGTCGCATCATCCATACAGATATTAAGCCGGAAAACATACTGGTGTGTGTCAAGGCGGACAACTTCCAGCAGTACATGGCGGAGGCCGAGGTCTGGAACCACAACAGGACCCATGGAGGTACAGGCCATGGTAGAGGGGCGTAACTACAGTGGTAGCAGCCATAGCAGCCGCTATGGGGCCCGCAGTGTCAGGGGGCCCTGTCATCCAACCTGACACAAAGAATGGAGGATGTGCACCATTATATCTATATTGTACTGCACATGTCCAGCATAATATGTATATAACGTATACTGTGATGTATATATGCAGTATCTGTGATGTGTATATGGTGTCTGTATACACTGTATGTGAGTATGTTGCATATGGCACTGTATGTATATGCACATGAGTGTATTTATATGTGTGAGTATACTAATATGTAAATTTTTTAAGTGGGAATGGGGGGCCCCATGCCATAGCCTGGTAGGGGGCCCTGTCTCTCCTAGTTACACCACTGCCATGGTACAACTATGGGTGCAGCTCCTCCTGTAAGGTGGTCTATGCTCATCAGACCTGTCATTTCAGGGGTTGATGCCAACTTCTTAACTCATCTGTTCGAAACGGGAAATGTGGACATGCTCGGCGTGAAAATCGCAGATTTGGGCAGCGCATGTTGGACCGTAAGTCTCTCGCTGATGTACAATGATGGCTGGAGATTGAAGGAACATCCTACTATTGTCATAGTTGGAACTTTCTCTCTAGCCTCCACCGTTACTCAGTAATCAATGTCAGTATTTGTCAAATGGGTGTGGCTAGACTGTCTGCTCCTACCCAGGACCTTCCATCTGACAGTATAGAGATAAGATAGCATGCTAAGTATTAAAAAATAGTCTACTCTTAATTGTCAGATGTGTTCCTGGGTAGCTCCGCCCATCTGACAGTAAAGAGATGAAGATATTGACGTTCCTTACACAGAAACGGTGAGGTCTGGAGAGAGAATTCAAACTTCACCAGAATCATGCTTATTAAAGGATGCAAGGAGTTTGGGTTGGTGAAGGACCCCTTTAAGGCTCGACACTGGGATTTGAAATACTGATGATGTATTTATATTCCTAATCTGCAGTATAAACCGTTCTCTGAAGAGATCCAGACACAGCAGTATCGGGCGCTGGAGGTTCTGCTCGGCTCTGGATACAGCACCCCCGCTGATATATGGAGCACTGCGTGTATGGTATTATCCCTTTATTGTTTTCATCTGCAAAATATGAACTAGTTTTTTACTGTTTTGTACTCGGTTCGAGTTCTGCCATTTATAACTGCTGATACAGAGCACCAAACACTCAGCAGAAACATGGAACTAAGTGATAGAATTCTGGTTGCCTGCAGCCACCACTAGGGGGAGCGTAAGAGCTGATTGTTAATATGTATACAATCATCTGTACGGCGTTATCTCCTAAGCAAGGTGCTTTGAAAGGGTTAAGCAACCCTTACCGCGTCTGATCGCTGGTGGTCAGTCCAATGCGACCCCGGCAATCAGAAGAACAAGTGCCCCCCTACTTCCCAGCAGTTATTGATGTGTAGTTACATCCCGATGCAAGTAGATATCACTGATTAATGTAGGAATATAATGTATTTTGCTGTATTTGTTATTGTAGGCATTCGAAATGGCGACTTCCTACTACCTGTTTGAGCCTCAAGCTGGAGAAAGATTTTCAAGAGACGATGGTGGGAACCCATACTCACAGTGCATAGAAAATAGACACAGTGATGTCACAGTACAGGAATAATGCACATAGTGATGTCACAGTACAGAGATAATACACACAGTGATGTCACAGTACAGAGATAATACACACAGTGATGTCGCAGTACAGAGATAATACACACAGTGATGTCGCAGCACAGGGATAATACACACAGTGATGTCACAGCACGGGGATAATACACACAGTGATGTCACAGTACGGGGATAATACACACAGTGATGTCACAGTACGGGGATAACACACACAGTGATATCACGGTACGGGGATAATGCACATAGTGATGTCACGGTACAGAGATAATACACACAGTGATGTCACAGTACAGAGATAATACACACAGTGATGTCACAGTACAGAGATAATACACACAGTGATGTCGCAGCACAGGGATAATACACACAGTGATGTCACAGCACAGAGATAATACACACAGTGATGTCACAGTACAGAGATAATACACACAGTGATGTCACAGTACAGGGATAATAAACACAGTGATGTCACAGTACAGGGATAATACACACAGTGATGTCACAGTACAGGGATAATACACACAGTGATGTCACAGCACAGAGATAATACACACAGTGATGTCGCAGCACAGGGATAATACACACAGTGATGTCACAGCACAGAGATAATACACAGAGTGATGTCACAGTACAGAGATAATACACACAGTGATGTCACAGTACAGGGATAATACACATAGTGATGTCACAGTACAGGGATAATACACACAGTGATGTCACAGTACAGGGATAATACACACAGTGATGTCACAGTACAGAGATAATACACACAGTGATGTCACAGTACAGGGATAATACACATAGTGATGTCACAGTACAGGGATAATACACACAGTGATGTCACAGTACAGAGATAATACACACAGTGATGTCACAGTACAGAGATAATACACACAGTGATGTCACAGTACAGGGATAATAAACACAGTGATGTCACAGTACAGGGATAATACACACAGTGATGTCACAGTACAGGGATAATACACACAGTGATGTCACAGTACAGGGATAATACACACAGTGGTGTCACAGTACAGTGATAATACACACAGTGATGTCACAGTACAGAGATAATACACACAGTGATGTCACAGTACGGGGATAACACACACAGTGATATCACGGTACAGGGATAATGCACACAGTGATGTCACAGTACAGGGATAATACACACAGTGATGTCACAGTACGGGGATAATACACACAGTGGTGTCACAGTACAGTGATAATACACACAGTGATGTCACAGTACAGAGATAATACACACAGTGATGTCACAGTACAGAGATAATACACACAGTGATGTCACAGTACAGGGATAATAAACACAGTGATGTCACAGTACAGAGATAATACACACAGTGATGTCGCAGTACAGGGATAATACACACAGTGATGTCGCAGTACAGGGATAATACACACAGTGATGTCACAGTACAGGGATAATACACACAGTGATGTCACAGTACAGGGATAATACACACAGTGATGTCACAGTACAGGGATAATACACACAGTGATGTCACAGTACAGGGATAATACACACAGTGATGTCATTTATCTTTAAAATCTTACATTTAGAAATATTTGATGAAACAATAATCAATAGCATTCATTTTTTAAAAATATATTTTAGATCATATCGCCTGCATTATTGAATTGCTGGGACGCATACCACCAAAATTAGCTTTATCTGGAAGAAACTCTGCAACCTTTTTCAGCAAGCAAGGTGGGTGTTAAAGAGAACCTGCCATTAGAATGATCCCAGTCAAAATAAAGACTTCATTAAAAAATATGCTTAAAAAACTTTACCAATATCCCTAAATGGTTCCTTTCCATAGGTGCAATGTTTAAAAAATAATTTTGTAAACTTTTATGCAACTCACCTGCTGTGAGTCCAACGACACCAAGTCCAAAGAGGCCCTGCATACTCAGTGGTTACTGCATTGCCCCGCCTCCTTGTTCCTGATTGACAGGTCTCACTGCTATGATATGCTGCGGTATGGGACATTGAGAGAGAACTCTGTTACATCATTGGGCACTCAAAGTCATGTTGCCACAGCGATGTCATCTAAAGTCCTGTTACATCTGCAAAGTCTGCCCCATGTATGTATCTGATCACATGAAATCACAGCAACCTCCATTTACTTCTGCAAATCCCCATTCTCCATGGAGGCTGCTGTGATTTCATGTGATCAGATACATACATAGTGTAGATGTTGCAGATGTAACAAGACCTTAGATAAGATAAGAAGTACCGAATACTTAGAAAATGAATGGGACATAGTAGATGGGAGGGACCAGACAACCAGGATACGCCCCCTCTGATACCAGGGAATATAACATTTATGTTGGTTTAGTGGGATGTAAAGGAAACAGTTTCCAGCTAAAAGAAGGTGCCGGTTACTGAATAGGACTTTATGTGAACCTGTAACTATCTGTATATGTGAAAATGTGTGTAAATTAATAAAAAGGTTTTCCTAAAGGGGACACTGTTTGTGCATAGTGAAAATTCTCACTTAGACAGAGGTCTTGGGTCAGAAATTCAATGCTCTGATATTTACTTATGATTAGCAGGTACATGTGCAGTTGATGTTTATATGCTGAGTTTGTCCTGAATTTTTAGATTCTAGTTAGTTTCAGATGCCTACAGCCACCACTAGGGGGAGCTAAATGCATATATTATTGATTTCACTCAGTGCTGTGTAGTCTGTAAGCAGTGAGCCAGAACTTTCCCCGTTTCCTCCTCTCCAGGTAACCTCCTGCGGATTCCCTGCCTGTACCCCTGCGGCCTGTATGACACCCTGGTGAAGCGGCACAGGTGGCAGCAGAACGAGGCGCTGGTGTTTGCCAGTTTCCTATTACCGATGCTGGAATATTATCCAGAGAAGAGATCCACAGCTGAGAAGTGCCTGGAGCATCCGTGGTTACAGTCCTGACCAGACCCCGGCAACAGCGCCATATTGTTTCTATTTTTATACTTTACATTGTATTTCATTGAGGAAAGAAATGGTAATAAAATATTCTGTGTACACAGACACCCGATCCCAGATCCATCTATTTGTCTATTCTTCTATCCATCCATCCATCTATCTCATATCTATCTATCTCCTATCTATCTCCTATCTTTCTATCTATCTATCCATCTATCTTTTATCTATCTATCTATCTTTTATCTATCTATCTATCTATCTATCTATCTATCTATCTCATATCTATCTATCTATCTATCTATCCATCTATCTCATATCTATCTATCTATCTTTTATCTATTTATCTATCTATCTCATATCTATCTATCTATGTCATATCTATCTATGTCATATCTATCTATCTCCTATCTATCTATCTCATATCTATCTATCTATCTCATATCTATCTATCTCATATCTATCTATCTATCTTTCTATCTATCTCATATCTGTCTCTCTCATATCTATCTATCTCATATCTATCTATCTAGCTGTACCACTGTACCACTCTACCCCCTAGTGGTCTTTCATGTATTTACTCGTCACTATCCTAAGCTGTACCGCTCCCCACCGGCCACCAGAGGGCGTTCTTGCACTGTCAGTAACTCTATGGTCTCCCGCTCCCCGCGCTTCCGGTCACATGACCCCTTCGTCTCCACCGTGCGCTGGGTGAGAGGAGTAGACACCGGCGGCGGGAGGTTTGTGAGGCCGAGGAGAAGCCCGAACTTGGTTGGAGGAATCGTTAGAGGAGACAGGAGGTGAGAGCAGAGTAATGGCGGGGGCTGTGAGTCATTCATGGCGGCTGCCTGTCTCTATGATATTATATTGCGGAGAGTTAGCGAGGTTCCCTGTCCATGAGATCTGTGGGGCATCTCTATTATGGGCGGAAGGGGGCGCTGTCATGTTATACAGAGACCTACATCACACCTGTGTGTTATGCTCCATCTCTCCTGTGGGCGCTCCTAGGTCCAGGGCTGTAGAGGTGGTAAACCAAACGTCTAACACACTTATCTCACCCTGAAAGAGGGTGCACCCCACACAGGGGGGAGAGGAGAGGCTGCAGTGTGGGGCGCAGGGAGGAGAGAAGAAGCTGCAGGGTGCGCTGCAGGGAGGAGAGGAGAAGCAGCTGCAGGGAGGAGAGGAGAAGCAGCTGCAGGGAGGAGAGGAGAAGCAGCTGCAGGGAGGAGAGGAGAAGCAGCTGCAGGGAGGAGAGGAGAAGCTGCAGTGTGCGCTGCCGGGAGGAGAGGAGAAGCTGCAGTGTGCGGTGCAGGGAGGAGAGAAGAAGCTGCAGTGTGCGGTGCAGGGAGGAGAGGAGAAGCTGCAGTGTGTGGTGCAGGGAGGAGAGAAGAAGCTGCAGTGTGTGGTGCAGGGAGGAGAGAAGAAGCTGCAGTGTGTGGTGCAGGGAGGAGAGGAGAAGCTGCAGTGTGTGGTGCAGGGAGGAGAGGAGAAGCTGCAGTGTGTGGTGCAGGGAGGAGAGGAGAAGCTGCAGCGTGTGGTGCAGGGAGGAGAGGAGAAGCTGCAGCGTGCGGTGCAGGGAGGAGAGGAGAAGCAGCTGCAGCGTGCGCTGCAGGCAGGAGAGGAGAAGCAGCTGCAGCGTGCGCTGCAGGCAGGAGAGGAGAAGCAGCTGCAGCGTGCGCTGCAGGCAGGAGAGGAGAAGCAGCTGCAGCGTGCGCTGCAGGCAGGAGAGGAGAAGCAGCTGCAGCGTGCGCTGCAGGCAGGAGAGGAGAAGCAGCTGCAGCGTGCGCTGCAGGCAGGAGAGGAGAAGCAGCTGCAGCGTGCGCTGCAGGCAGGAGAGGAGAAGCAGCTGCAGCGTGCGCTGCAGGCAGGAGAGGAGAAGCAGCTGCAGCGTGCGCTGCAGGCAGGAGAGGAGAAGCAGCTGCAGCGTGCGCTGCAGGCAGGAGAGGAGAAGCAGCTGCAGCGTGCGCTGCAGGCAGGAGAGGAGAAGCAGCTGCAGCGTGCGCTGCAGGCAGGAGAGGAGAAGCAGCTGCAGCGTGCGCTGCAGGCAGGAGAGGAGAAGCAGCTGCAGCGTGCGCTGCAGGCAGGAGAGGAGAAGCAGCTGCAGCGTGCGCTGCAGGCAGGAGGGAAGGGGCTGCCGGAGGAGGGAAGGAGTTGCAGTGGCAGGTTCTAGTATTGTTGGGCTGCTCCGGGAGGGGAGGGGGGCTCTAGTATTATTATTGAGCAATATGACCATGTGGCTTCTGATCTAAATCAGTTATAGAACAAACATTTAAAGGAAATTTTATAATTTATTATATGTTGGTGAAGTTGGTCCGGCCTAGGTCTCCACAGCTGATCGCTTTATTATTGGGGTGCAGATAGTTACGGCCCCTTTTCATTTTGTTAAATGTCTTCCAGTTTTTGGACAGTGGGACTGGATGGATCATTGGAGTATGTGACTGTATCTGACTCTTCCCTCCTCCAGGTATCATGGACGCAGCGGAGCAGGAAGCATCAGATGTCACCCAGGAAGCCCCGGAGGTGAACCCCCAGTACCTACAGCAGCTCAAGGACCTGGACATCCCCGAAGAGGAGGCCAAGAAGGTAACACCAATGTCCTGCTACTGGCTGACTATACATAGGATGCTCCCAATCCTTCCACCCTCAGATGCTGTACTATGGGTTATGGGTGCAGTGTCCCCCTCCTGGCAGCCATATTGGTGGGTGGGGTATGAGACGTCTCTGCAGAGTGGACTGTGACAGTTATTTCTCTGATTCTTCCAGGCGCTTATTCTTACTGGGAATGTATCGGCCGAAGAAGCTGCAATATTTTACTTTGACAGCTTAGAAAACCAGAATCCGGTAAGTGGTCAATTATGGGGACTCTTTCCGCTGGATTGGGGGTCACTACACCTGCAGGATGCCTCTATTAGGGCCCAAACCTTTCCATTCCTGCAATCGATAGCAAATGAATGGATACACAGAATTTTGAAAAAGCAAAGTCATTGGAGCTGAGAACGATACACTGAGCACCGCAGAAGTGACAAGCAGTGACTCCCAGTCTCATCGTCCATGATGGTGATTAAAGGAAATCTACCATCAGAATCCATCCTGATAACCCAGGGGCACTTACTTATAGATCCGGGGACAGTGACTGTGATCTCCTTATATTTGTTATCCGTAGCCTTCTTTTTTTCTAAAATCAACTTTTTAATAATGTTAATGAGCTAGAAGGGCTCTGTGTGGAGTAATCAGAGCCCCTCCTTACTACAGCTTCACATGCTGTTACACTGTGCAGGAGAACTCCCCCTCCACACTGTGTGGGAGTACAGCAGGTAGGCAATAGGGAGGGGAACTTCTGCTAGAGCAGAGGGGGAAGGTGAGACAGTGTTACAGCCTGTGAAGCTGATGTTTTTAACAATTTAGGTTGGGTTGTAGAATTATTAAATTACAAATTAGGGCAGGTGGGAGGAATCTACCACCAGGTCTACTTCTGAAAATAGGGTGATCTTCTAGGGTCTGACATTTGTAACTTGAAAGGGTTAGTGTCAGTAGAGACATTTATCTCCTATTCAACTGCAAGTCTCACTTGCCCTGTCCCATAGAAAATGGGACTTCCATGACCTAGGACTCCTGCAGGTTGTCCAACAAGTCCCATAGATGGTACAGGCAGTCCCCGGGTTACGTACAAGGTCGGTTCCGTAGGTTTTTACTTGGAAGGACATCTACCACCAGGATGAAAGCCTGTATGCAAATGAGCCTGAGGGGCTCCATTAACTCTTATGGAGACTTGAGCTTCTCAGGCTCATTTGCATACAGTTCTACATCCTGGTGGTAGATGTCATTTAAATTGAATTTGTGTGTAAGTCGGAATTAGTTTTATTTGAAAATTGTAGCTCCCGACAAAATTTTTTTTTTTAGTCCCAGTGACAATTCAATTTTCAAAATTTTGTGTCACGTTCTAAATCGTTCACCTCCTGTGTCCTCCCTTCATCCTCATAGTCTGTAAGCTTGTGCGAGCAGGACCCTCCCTCCATGTTACTGCTCTATAACATCTTACTTTATGTGTACATGTCTGTACAGCCCTACCATAGAAATACAGATTTATTATTATTAGATGCCACAACCTTTACCCACCAAGCAGTGGGAGAACAGCAGTACTGGCCTATCACCACTCTTAGGCCACTAACCACGGAGCCACAGTCTATTGTTTACAGCCCGTGTGTCATTGGCACGTTATAGGTGAAAACCCGGGCAGGGAGAGGACCTGTTCTGTAATTTGCGCTGTGTAACATGACAGAGATATACTTGGTACTGTTGTAGTGGTGGAAGCAGAGACTTTATTTTCTAATTCAGTTTCCCCTCCGTGTATTTGTCATTCTATAGGACACTGATGATGATGATGATGACATTTATTACAAAATGGTGTTTGTGGTGAACATGGAGCTTTCTATGGGCGTCGGGAAGGTAAGAGACACGGGATGAGCTTGTTTTTTAATCTAGATGATGAACTAACGCTGACAATATGGTGAAATCTACCACCAAACTCCATCATGATACACCAGGGGCACTTACTCATAGATCCAGGCACTGTGACTGTGGTATCTTCTTATATTTGATAGACATGGCCTCCTTCCTTCTAAAATCAACTTTTAAAAATTATTCTGAGTCTGAAGGGCTCTGGGGGTGTTACCAGATCCCTTCCATGCTGTAACTTCACAAGCTGTTGCACTTTTGAGGAACACTTTCCCCTCCCCTGTGTGAGATTACAGAGGGGGCAAGTGCTGAGGGAGTAGGAGAGAGCGCGAGATAGTCTAACAGCCTGTGAAACTACAGCACGGTGGGGATCTGGTAACGCCTCCAGAGCCCTCCATTGGCATAAATAGTGAGATTTACAGAGTCACAGGGCCTGGATCTATGAGCAAGTGTCCTTGGTTCATCAGGATGGATTTTGATGGTAGATTTTCTTTAAAATTCAGATTTTTTTTTTTTTTACCCTTTGATCACTTGACGATCTACAATCCCTGTGTCAGGTGACATGCAAAGGACTCCTGGTTTGTATCTCTGATAAAAACGGCATATTGTCATAGTGCAGGTTATTAGATGTACAGAAATATAGAAATGAGATCTCAAGGGATCAGGAGAAAGGAGGGAGGTAAAAATCTCTTGAGGATGACGGCAACATCCACACTATCTCCCAATTGCTGGCAGACTCAGTGGTTGGACACCCCTGTGATTTGTGAATCTCGTCCCCTATACTGTGGTATTGGTGGACAACCCCTTAAAGAGGACCTGTCACCTCAAATTTCAGCACTAGGAGCTGCTTGCTAAAGTAAGCAGCTCCTAGTGCTTGAACAAACGCTGCAGTGTTAGAGTGATAGCGTTACCAGAGACCTGCGGTAATGCTATCTAACGGAGGAGTACAATGTAATTATCGGACAGCTCGCAAAGCTGTCCAACATATTCATGAGGGGGCGTGGTTAGGGGCGGTGACTGTCGCATGACGTGCGGAAGTCACCGCCACCCTATGGAGCGAGCGGAACGGTTCGGGGAAGAGGCAGCACCTCGGACTGCCCCCTCGTGAATACATGAATACATCGCTTTGGGAGCGGTCCGATGATTACACTGTACCCCGCCGCAGTGTTAGATAACATTACCGGAGGTTTCCTGTAACGCTATCACTCTAACACTGCAACGTTTGTTCAAGCACTAGGAGCTGCTTACTTTAGAAAGCAGCTCCTAGTGCTGAAATTTTGGGTGACAGGTCCTCTTTAAAGGGTACTTTAAACCACTGGCATGTCTTAGTGGTAGAGTCCGGAGTCTCTTTAGAGTGGGATGTATGATGTACCAAATCATGGGCATCATACACTGCCCACGCAGGGGACCAGCAACACCCAGAGAGGGGGACTGCACCCTCATCGCACCAATTAAAACCCCTAGGTTTATTAGTTCTCTACATCGCCATAATCATCTGAAGAACACAGTTATTTTTGAGTATGAAATATCTAAAGATTCCACACAAAAGACAATGATGGGAATTCTATGTTCTGTATTCACTCGGCTAATGGGGAATGTGCAGCGTTGGGTAGCGGCCGCTGCAGGTGCACCCGGCTAATCTTTTCTTGGAAACGTCTCGTACCTTGTGGTGCACGGAAACGCCTGAGCGGCTCCACCTCGCTCTGAAACCTAAAATCCCAGCAGATGTCCCGGAGTGTGTGACATGAATAGAGCTATTGTTACATGGAGCAGCACCGACGCCATTAACCCCCTGCGGACCCTTTCTTTACAGATTGCTGCACAGGTGGGACACGGAGCGGTCGGCCTGTATCAGCTCATGTTAAGGAACTCCAAGACTAAGGAGGTGGCGGATAAATGGGAGGAATACGGGTGAGTCTAGATGAAGGAGATGGATGGGGAATATTTACACATTGCAAATCTGTTACTTGCATATCCTTGAAGGCAAACTATATTTCTAATGCTACATTCATTCAAACAGGACAGTCACTAAAATATTCCATGTGTGTGCATAATTCTTTGTTACATACATGACATTACTTATCCTGTACTGATCCTGAGTTACACCCTGTATTATACTCCAGAGCTGCACTCACTATTCTGCTGCTGGTGCAGTCACTGTGTACATACATGACATTACTTATCCTGTACTGATCCTGAGTTACATCCTGTATTATACCACAGAGCTGCACTCACTATTCTGCTACTGGTGCACTCACTGTGTACATACATGACATTACTTATCCTGTACTGATCCTGAGTTACATCCTGTATTATACCCCAGAGCTGTACTCACTATTCTGCTGCTGGTGCAGTCACTGTGTACATACATGACATTACTTATCCTGTACTGATCCTGAGTTACATCCTGTATTATACCCCAGAGCTGCACTCACTATTCTGCTGCTGGTGCAGTCACTGTGTACATACATGACATTACTTATCCTGTACTGCTCCTGAGTTACATCCTGTATTATACCCCAGAGCTGTACTCACTATTCTGCTGCTGGTGCAGTCACTGTGTACATACATGACATTACTTATCCTGTATTATACTCCAGAGCTGCACTCACTATTCTGCTGGTGCAGTCACTGTGTATATACATGACATTACTTATCCTGTACTGATCCTGAGTTACATCCTGTATTATACCCCAGAGCTGCACTCACTATTCTGCTGCTGGTGCAGTCACTGTGTACATACATGACATTACTTATCCTGTACTGATCCTGAGTTACATCCTGTATTATACCACAGAGCTGCACTCACTATTCTGCTACTGGTGCACTCACTGTACATACATGACATTACTTATCCTGTACTGCTCCTGAGTTACATCCTGTATTATACCCCAGAGCTGTACTCACTATTCTGCTGCTGGTGCAGTCACTGTGTACATACATGACATTACTTATCCTGTATTATACTCCAGAGCTGCACTCACTATTCTGCTGGTGCAGTCACTGTGTATATACATGACATTACTTATCCTGTACTGATCCTGAGTTACATCCTGTATTATACCCCAGAGCTGCACTCACTATTCTGCTGCTGGTGCAGTCACTGTGTACATACATGACATTACTTATCCTGTACTGATCCGGAGTTACATCCTGTATTATACTCCAGAGCTGCACTCACTATTCTGCTGCTGGTGCAGTCACTGTGTACATACATGACATTACTTATCCTGTACTGATCCTGAGTTACATCCTGTATTATACCCCAGAGCTGCACTCACTATTCTGCTGCTGGTGCAGTCACTGTGTACATACATGACATTACTTATCCTGTACTGATCCTGAGTTACATCCTATTATAATCTAGAGCTGGTGGGGTCAGTGTGTTACATCGGTGCCACATTTTGCTTGGGTAACAGGTGTAGACCTGTACTGCACTAGGGGTAATTATCATACTCCAGCACATGGTGCACTTGTGGATGCAGCATAAGGGGGTAAAGAGATGTACAAGCTACGGTATGTCCCATCTTACATCAGAGAGTTTCTTCTTGTTTGTCTCTACAGAGCTAAGAAGATCGTCCTCCAGGGATCCAGCACTTCTCACCTTCTGGAATTGCAAGCCTTGGCGATCAGCTTAGATCTACCTACCTACCTGGTACAAGATGCGGGCAGGACCCAGGTAAGGATCTCCTTATCCTTATGTCTGCAGCGGTCAGGATTGTGACATTACTGACATCCTTCCTGATGTTAGATTGCTGCAGGGTCACGTACGGTCCTCGCCATCATGGGTGAAGAAGAAATGGTGAATAAAGTGACGGGCAAGCTGAAACTGCTGAACTGAGGAGAGAAACACGGGCAGAAGGCATCAAAGTGATGGAGCTGGTGAGACATCCCAGACACGTCCTCCTCACACCGGTGCAGAGCGAGAAGACGAGTGCGATCCACCAGTCCATGAGAGGAGGAGGCGGAAATCCACGCCATGCAGACTAGACTGGTGGTAGATGTAGGTACCTAGAGCTGCTGCCATGACACAATCCCTGGCGTCCTGTATATGTACTGTCCTGTGATACTGTGTACGACCACTTACCGTACTAAAAGGAATACTCCTTTAAAGGGAATGTCCCATCATTAAACATCATATTCATTGTAAATATCATAAAAATGAAAACTTTCCATGTACCTGCTATAGTATGGCGCCACCTAGCGCCATTAATGTGTATACCAATGTGTCCAAACACACACATGACCTGGGAATTTGTGGTCACACATGCTCAGACACTCCCCATAGAGTTCCTCTTTACAGTGCAGGCAGCCAATGGGAATGGCTTTTTGCCCTGCTTGGCAGGAGAGGAGCCGAGCCTCTGAAGTACATGGCAGTATAGATTAGAGGTAGGGGCTATAGTTACCTGAGACAAGGGGAAGGAACATTATCCAACAACTGTGCAGTCTACTGCTTCCTTCACTGAAGCTGGCTGATAACAGAAAACAATAGAACAAATCCATAAAATGGCTAAAAGCGGATAATCCACAATCCGTCTTTATATTCCGACTCCGGACCCTGCAAGAAAATGAACTGAACTGATTCACTTCGATACCTCAGATGCCACAAATTGGCAGCTTACTTTTCAACATTGTCGCCTCCATTATCGCTAGTTTATTTTGGAATGAGGGGGGATATTAAAGCAGTATTGTGCATGGCATCCCGTGAGGACAAGCAGATCCAGCCCATATTTCTCAGCCTACACACTGGGAACCACAGGATGGTCCTCTTTGGTGCTGTTAGTCATTGCACCTTGTTGCAGGGGGAGGCAGCGCCTCCTAGTGTCCTGGAGGAATCTGTCCAGGTAGAATATGGATAGTCCAAAGATGTGATCTATGGGGTTGTATGCTCCATGCTGCACCAGTTTCATGGAATCCATCATGTAAAACCATGGGCAGCCACTAGGGGGATCCAGCCTGTATATAGCTGTATACGCTCCTGCGACAGAGCTGTGTACAGGATTTTGCTTGAGTTCACGCTGCACTCATCTGTCGGCTGACATGATGGTTTTGATTTTTAGTGCCAACTCCTATGACATCCCTGATGCCACACAACACACTTAATTCTCCTTCTTAGGATTGCGCTTTTGTAATGCAAAAAAAAAACTGTTGTGGATTCTTCCTGTTAATTTTTCTTTTGAGTAAATGGATTATTATTTAATTGATCGCTGTGATTATTTGTGACAGCCCTGACCTCCCTTATCACTACACAGACACCTTATTGTGGATTCTGAATGTCTCAGATGATTCCCTGTGCACTGGCACTACTGGTTGTATAGGGCTGTGCTACATAGTGAATGGTGCACTCTCCTCTCTAGGTAAGTGAGGGTCCCAGAGGTCACAACCAGCCTCCACGAATCAGAAATGTGACTATTCTGCCCCCTCCAGCTGCCTGAGAATCCTGCACCTCAGGTTGAGGCTGTGGAGCCAGAATGTGAAGCTGACATCTAACTAGAATGTAGATCAACCTTCTGCCCCAGGGGGCATCATAACGGGTGTGGGAGGAGGGACTGAAATTCTACAGAAACACAAGTTACAAGTTTTTCCACTCAGTCATTATTTTTACAACTCTGTGACCTTATCTGTGTGCAATGAAATTTAGCTCAGGCTTACAATCATATCACAGTAATACAGCTTAAAGGGAACCCGTCATCAGAACCTGGCCTGATAAACTACTACCTATATCCTATCTAGCAGCTTTATACCTTATAGGTCATGTTTCTTTCATAGCCCGGCATGGTTTCATCACCCAGAAAATAAAGTTTGAAGTGAAATGTAAATTGGTTGTATAAAGTGAAGGAGGCAGAGAGGTGAATGAAGTCCAGCTCTCCTGCCTCTGAACACCTCCTCCCATGACTTACATCATGCATCAGACTTCAGGAGATCTGGTTAGTGATGTCTCTGGGTGCAGGACAATCAATTACAGTGAATGAGGATTTCTGAGACCGGGAAAGCTTGACTTCAGTGTTAAAGTCTCCGCCTCCTTGACTTTATACAACAAATTTCCATCACTTTAAAGTTGATTTTCTGAATAATGCCACCACCCTGGACCATAAATGAAATATGACCCGGAAGGTGTTCAGCTGCTTGACAACATTCCGGTAGTGGTTTATGAGGTCTACTTCTGCCGACAGGTTCCCTTTAGATGGGTTACAGTTTTTCATTTATGGCCCTGGGTCACACCCCCACTACAACCTAATATAGACCGCAGGCAGGTGGGTGCGTCTGACGAGACTGTATACACAGTCTGAGCGATGCTAAGAGAGGGTGACTGGAGGAGACTCTAGATTGAGCAGAGAAGTAAAGCAAATATTCGTTCTTAATGGGCCTTTTTTACACCACTTTTTTTTAATAAACTAATGGTCCTCAGGAAGCCCCAAGATCAGGTTTCCCTCCTTTTTGCCGATTTAAACCTAGTCCCTAATTGTCCCTGCATCACACTGCATGTGAAATACACCAACTTACTCCACAGGCCTTTAGGAAATTTCATTTTTTTTTTATCAGTTCTCATCAGCCTCTGTCAGCAGGGTGTTGGCTTGGGTTGTGCATCCTCTTCTAGGCTTTTAGTTGGGATGAATGTGGCTGCACTTTATGTACATGCTCAGTAGTGAATCTCCTCTGCTACAGATCAGAGGAATAAGACACTGGGAAGGAATACCCACACTTATCTTGGCACTGCTAGAGTGACCAGGGCTGAGGAGTCAGTGAACATTTTGGTAGGGCTAGAGTCAGAATTGAAGTTAAGGAAATTGAGAAGTTGTGTCGAAAGTTTGGCTCACAGACTCCGCAGCCCCGGAAATAAGGCTGACCACTAGTCTGTATTTTATGTGCAAAGACCACTGTCTGCATGAGGCCCTAACCACGACAAGATGTAACGTGAAGTCATACAACACTAAGTGTTTGGTGTGTAATTATAATGCAGCTCCCACAGAAATATACAAACCTGCAATGTGTCTACATAACACCCACATGTAAAGACGGATCTGCTTCACTCACAGGATACAAGGCTCATTCATAGGTTAATATTTCAGTTTGGTGATTATTATATGTTCAGTACATCAAGGCCTACTGTAACTCCATGTCGTACCCACGGCTGCCCACCAGAGGGAGCCATCACCTACCGTTCTTTTCTGTCCCACTGATCTTTAGTGTCACAAGACTATGAGGTCATTGTGGAATTACAGGAGGAGGGTCACTGATAACGCACCTACCTACCGCAGACCCGGGAGCCTCTCCGCATTCCTTCCAGAACACTTTACTCTTTTAACCCTCGTCCTGCAAAAGTAAATAACACGAGCCCCCGTATAGGCCACACATTCAACGTCGTGTACAAACTGCATCTATTTGTTACAATGTATCCTTCTATTACATGTATTTATGTCATACTGGAAGCTTCTTCATAAGATCGTAACTATTATCCCCCACAATGTGCAATGACAACGTCCGTCCCTGGATGTGATCTACGTATACGATAAAGCGACCACGAATCCTGTGTGTGAATGTACAGAGGGAAGGCCACGTCTACACGGCGGGCCTGCATTCCTTTCTATTTAAGGATGACTCGGCAGAACCTTCCGCTTCCACAGCTACGTGTAAATAGGCTCCTTATACCAGCTACCAGTTCCTAAATAAGTTGGTGCCTCGACCCCTCACCTGCTCCGTAGCGCTGGTATCTGACCCGTAAAACCTTGCTGCGTTTTATTTCTAGTAAAATAGATAGCGAGTACGTGCTGACTATTACTTCCAGGACGCAATGACCCGCCGCTAGTCGCCCGTCACCCTTAGTCAACATATTCTCTGGGGCGAGAGTTCACTCGTGAAAAGATCCTCAACAACTGGAGGAAAACACATCCCCGGGGAGCGACGATTTTGTTTAAAAGTTCAAGGATTCAACATGACAAGGAAAGTTTTACTGGGGAAAAAAAATGTGGCAAAGAGCAGCGACAGAGCCCGAACCAGGAATCTGACCCAGAGAGTCATTGGGGGACGTGTAGAACTCCTATGCAACTTTTTTTGGAGACTTTTCACAGTTTGGGACTTTTTAGGTGCAGAATTGAGCAGCGCACCAGCGTCAGCTGCCTCCAGGATTTCATGCAGTGGCCGCATTTATCTTTGTAGTCCAGATGTTTGTTCAACTTGTGAGGCTCTGAAATTGTCCCATTCTTGCACCTATCAAGTCTCAAAATAGAGCATGCTAGACCCAGACTTACTTTTGGGAGCTACTAATAAGTCACACACCACAAAAAGTCGCAAAAGTATCACAAAGGGGAAAAACTTAAGATACATTGCAATGATTGAGTAGGACAGCTTCAGGAAACTGAAAAAGTGGCAGCCGAAAAGCTACGATACATGTGCCCCATTGACTCATATAAAGAGCAGGAAGTATCGAAACCACCGGGGTAAGATCTAGTCAATGGATAACTTTAGGTCTGATCACTGTGTGTAAAGTTCACAGATATGAGGAAGGTTTATGGGACTGTACAGGGTGAGATCAGCTGCTGCCAACTGGGACTTTACAAGGATTGACCCACTTACCAGTGAGGAGCATTGGGCCATTACACAACCAAAAAAGGAGGCGTCAGTAAGGTGCAAGCTGGCTACATGGCTTCTAGGATTTGATGATCTGTCCTAGGAGCCCCAAAATAGATCTGCCATTTGCATTCCATAACTTGGACTGCCAGTGGTTCAGATCCTATCAAAGGATTGGTGCTGAGCTGTAATACCAAGCATGGCCACTATACCATTTCCAGGGAAGAAGCCTGATCATAGGTGTCAGACCTTCTCCATTTTATAGAAATTCAGTGGAAAACCACTTTAGGTTGATGTCAAACGTGGCGTTTTGAACGTGTTTTTGGCCCGTTTTCAAGCAGTCCGTTAAAAAACGCATGTTTTTGATAGGTTTGACCAATTATCTAAATTCAAACTGGTCAAAAATGGATGAGTTTTCAAAAAAAACGAATGCATTTTTCAAAAACATGCGTTTTTTGATGAACTGCTTAAAAATGGTCCAAAAACGCGTTCAAAACGCCACGTGTGACATCACCCTTAAGGTGGCCGTACACCTTAAATAGCTCTTCCACAATTGTATACCAGCCACGTCAATGTGTGCACAACTGGGTGAACTTTATCCTCCAAAGGTGCGTCCACACATTGCAGTTAAAAACGTGGTGTTTTGAACCCGTTTTTGGTCCGTTTTTAAGCAGTCCGTCCAAAAACGCATGCGTTTTTTGAAAACGCATCCGTTTTTGACTGGTTCTACCAATTACCTTAATTGAAACTGGTAAAAAACGCATGCGTTTTTGGACGGACTGCTTAAAAACGGACCAAAAACGGGTTCAAAACGCCACGTGTGGCACCAGCCTTAGGTGCAGTTTTGTGAAAGACATGAACTGAACAGGTAATTTTTATTTTGAAGGAGAAAACTGTATCACAGATTCACCTGTTCAGTTCATGCCTTTCACTTCTTAAAATGCACCTAAAACCCCCTAAAAAACTGACAAAGATGCAATTTTAACTGCAAGGTGTGGACGCACCCGGATAGACCTTAACTCTGATAAGCCCAACTAGAATTTGCAGACAACTCTTTTGGGTTTCTGCTTCTAGTTATTGGTAAAGGCCATAGGTGGGGGTATGTTTCTCCTGGTGAAGGGGACCACAACCAAAAAATGCTCTACGAACAAAGACGTGAAAAACAAGGGAGTGTTAGTGACGTATTCATGGGGTGACCGGACTCTGCGGCCACATTTAAGGCTAAGTGGAAGTCGTTCTACAGGTAGAGCCTCTTGTGTAAACTGCTACGGTACGGGCGGGCAACGGCAGTGTGAATATAGCCTAACACTGGATACACAGAGTATTTTAAGGACAAAGCCCCTCCCTCCTGTATTCGAAGTAGCTGCAAACCTGGAATATATATCCATATTTCACAGTCCTGCTGTTACTGGCTACATACACAAATCCATCTCTCAAGGGACAGTACATAACACCTGGCCACAGTCCGCATGACAGTTTCCTTTATCAAACACAGCACAGGTCCTCTCAGTCGGGTCACGAATCACAGACCATGTGCTTCCAAGGCATGGATCGACCACAGCGCAAGGGGATAGTTGGGACTGCGAGCATCATCAGGGCCGGGGCCAGCACTGGGCATACCTGGGCAAGTGCAGGGGCCCACATAAGGAATCCATGGGGGTGAGGGAGGCTGTATCTAATAAATCCATAGGGCGTGAGGGGGGCTTATATTAAATACTCATGGGGGCTGTTTGGGATGATAAACCAGGGAATATTTTAGGGAACAGGAGACTGTTTTTGTTTCTGAATTTTTAATGTCGCCATGCGAGTTCACTGCAAAGAGACCCACAGAGGCTCTGTCACCCAGGGGCCTACTGATACCTGGAGCCGACCCCGAGCATCATAGTGATGTCATGATTAGAGTTTGGTGCTGCTGTTTTGCAGTGCAGTCCTTTCCTCTGCTCCGTGGTTGTGCTGATAAATCAGGGAATCAGTCTGTGATTCATGGACCGACCACAGTCTTGTGCTGCCTAATTCTGTCTTTAGTTTTTTTTGTGTTTAAGAATATTCTTCCACATATCCATTACAGTAATCACAGATTTAGTGCCCAGAAATTTAGTACAGAAATTCTACCTCCTCTCACTCCCATGTGGGCATCCCCTGCACCTGGAGATGGAGCGTATACAATGCAGATGGCAGTAGATGCTATCAGTGTGCTCAGCCTCACATAATGGCAGCTATGAGGTCACCCCACATAAATAAATCAAGTGACTAAGTAGATGGTGACAGAGAAAGGACACACCAGACACCACCTGTACTGTGCGCCGGGGCTCGCTGTCCTGGCAGGACACCAATGGCAGACACATCTCTGCAGATGCTTTCACTTTTTTCAGCGTTTTTACTATGACCATAAAGAAATTCACCGCAATTGATCAGCGCTGTGACTAACGCATTCCTCGGGAAGAAGGTTACCGACGGTTTTGATGAATTGTTCCTTGGTATGTGCTCATGGTCAGATACATGCATGTCCTGGAAATGAGTAACAAGGTGATATCAGCCGTCTCAGTATGTGGAGTCTGCGAGGTGTGATCACAAAGATAGATGAACTTTCCTACAGTAATGTGATATCTAAGCATCAGGGAGAAAAGAAACTTGATGGAGGTCCAGACTTCCTGTGCTCAGTCCCCCCTCCCCCTGGCAAATTTTGTGGGTCCCCCCACAGAATGATAATCTGGCTCTGTTTGCACAGTGAGTTCCCTGCACCTGGAAAGGGAGGAGGGTTTTCTGTGACTTGGGGCCCCTTTTCCTCCTCAGGGCCTCTGAACACAGTCACACTAAACCCCCCCTGATGGCGGCCCTGCCTGTAGGTGATCAGCACGGCCGGCGTCAGCACTGGGCATACCCAGGCAAATGCTGGGGCCCAGAGCTTCTGGGGGGCCCACATAAGACTGTACATATTGAATCAATGGGCTGAAGGGAGCTGTATCTGATGAATCCATGGGCGGTGAGGGGGGGGCTTTATATAAAATATCCATGAGTGGGTGTTTTTTTTTTTTTGTGTGATAAACTAGGGAATATTATTTTAGGGAACATAGGCTGTTTTAGTTTCTGAAATTTTAATGCCACCATGTGAGTTCACTGCAACCTGGAGACGACCCTAGTGATCAGTACCGGTGGTTTATCAAGGATTTGTTCTTAAAGGGGCGATATTGGTGATTTATCTGGTATATGATCTGTACCCGGTAAGGGATGGTGATCAAACATTTCCAGTGTATCAGAACTATATAGAGCCATGCACTGTGCACTCCTATACCTCTATAGGAAAGGTTCACAACCTTGGTACTTTTGAAATGCTTGCACTACACTGTGTATGGAGCAGTACAGTTCTGATACACTGCGGCTATGATGAATAGCCTTGTTTTCAGTGGATAAGGTATGTGTCCACCCATGCCAAACCATTCTATCCTATGATATCTGTCATCATGGGGGAGTCAAGTCTCCTTCATATACATTAGAGGTCTGAAGAGGATCGCTCGGGTCACTAACCCTATTCTAACGAATAGATCAGGTGCAGAAGTTTTAGCAAAGAATCCAGCTGATGTAAATATATCATGTACAGGAGGAAGGTGAGTGGGGCCCTGTAACATATTATACTGTTCTATACTAGTAGAAGATCCAATAGGACAAAAAAAAGTAAAGAAAATCTATAGTTATATATTGATACATATGAAACTATGTATTATAAATTATCCTGTTATATGGAGGATCATAGAGCGGATTCACCATGTCCATTGCAGATAGTAACTTTGGTCACAAAAATGTGAAAATATACATGAATTTGCCATCCGATCTGCCCCATCTGTCTGAACATGGCCTTATCGCCCCCAAGTTATTGTTTTCTACAATCACCTTCAGTAGCAGGTTCCATTCTATAACACTTAAGATGTTACATAATAAGACAGACCCGGTTGCATGGTGACAATGTTTCTATATTTGCTTCTTAGTCTCGGTTGCTATAGACCAGTGACCTCAACCTTGACACAAATGGCTGCTGCTTCTCTCTGTAACCCCAGCGCCAGTCATCAAATATTCATCAGGCAGAATCCTCGGCTCCTTATCTCCTCTCACAGACAGCAGGAGCCGGGTCTAGAGACAGGACTGCGAGGACAATACATATGACACAACGTGCCGTGCACATGACATCATCTGGTCCTTGTATAAGGTGATGTCATCACTTACAGTTTTAGAGGAGAATGGGGAATATTTCTGCATAATAGTGAATGTTATGATTTAGCGGTGTTTATATAAAAAAATATACATTGTGTATATTTCAATAATGGAATCACTATTAGGGCTTGTAGTGATCCTCACCCAGCTGTTCACTGATCCTGCACTTCAAATCTGTTATCAGACTAAGGGGCATATTTGTCATACGCTGGCGCTTGTGCAGGGACAGTAACGCCCCGCGCCGGCCCACTCCCGGCTGGCCGCGTCCTCCGCTCGCCGGCCGCGCCCCCCCTTCACGCCCCACAGGCGTGGCACAGAGGTCCTGATAAATATGCCCCTAAGGCTGCATTCACACAGCCATATGGGGGACGTATATACGGCCGACGTATATACCGGCCTATTTACGTCCTCCATAGACGGCAATGGGCGAGCGGCGCGGTACGGTGCTGGACACGTGCGGCATGTCCTATCTTTTCTGGGCCTGCCGCGCTACGGTATGGTGGTGTGAATATAGCCTAATACTTTATGGCTTATATGTAACTACTACTTAATATGTACCCGGCAGAGCATGGTGGGAGTTGTAGTTTCCCCACCTTTATAGGGAATATATTGATGACTGTTTCACTAGAAGAGCTTTAAGCGTGGTTGTCACCCAGCTTTTCCCTACAGTTTGAAAGCAATTATTAGATCTGTATGTAAATACAACTGTCAGGGCATGCTGGGAGTTATAGTTACCCAAAATTTTAAGTGCTTTACTATATATTTTAATGAAAGGATCATTACTAGAGCTCATAATAAAGTCGACACCCATCTTTTCCATAATCCTGAACATCAAAGAATTTTTCAGGCTAGTTCTTTAAGGCTTGTATGTAAGTATGCTCGCTCTTAATGTTATTCCCATGACATCGAGATCAGTGATCTTTAAATGTGCTGAGCTTTCAATGCCTCCTGGCACGAAGGAGCCTGGAATTTTCAAGGATAAACCGATATCAGCCGCACAGATTATCAGGAGATGAGAGTGACATCATCGGGATGTGAGACATTTGTACAGCGGTGCTATTCTACAGGACAGGGATCTGTCTATGTGATCAGAATACATATAGATAATGGGAATCAGGATCTGCAGTGGTGCACTAACCAGCACTAGAACTACTGCTACTCCCTTTATCCATATTATAGGATCTTAAATGTCCTTCTGAAATCTGCATGGAATTGGCATGAATATCTGCAGATCATATGCATTTCCTTGTACCCCAATCATCTGATATTGAGAACCTATTATACGGATATGTTATCAATATTAATAGACATATCCATATAGACATAACAGCAGAAAAACGTCATGGCCCACACCCCTCCACTGGACAATACATACCTATTCATATCTATGTGTAAAATCAATTTACGGCCAGAGAAACTAATGCTTATTACAGAGGTATTAAAATCCGAGTCATCCAGAGGGAAAGGTACCCCAAAGATACCCACCCACAGTCACCCAATGTCCACTCCATTCTGGTCCTAATCTTAACCACTTGTGCACCGCTGTGGAAGCTATTCCGATGTGTAGCAGGTGACCATATTGTAATACAAGGCTATGCGCCCTCAAAACACTGCAAAATTCACAAACCCATAGACTTCAATGCAAAATAAAACAGCTGGTGGTTTCACGTATTTGAGATCTTTGATGCAATTTATTGAGCAGAAACCAGGCGTGGATCATAAAGAAGGAGAAAATTTTGGCTTAAAAAATCTGAAAGTGTAAACAAATATAGAATTTTGGATAACTGCCCCCTTTAAGCTGTACATGTAATCAGGTCAACCACGAGCCTTGCGGATATTGTTATAGAGCAGGACCCTCATTGTTCCATATGACTGTTTGTATTCTGTAATGTAATATTATATTTGTTTATTGCCCCTATGATTTGTAAAGTGCTCCCGAATATAGAAATAAAGATTATTTTTAAATATTTGCTTGTAATGTATTTTTTTAACCCCCTCCCTGCCACCATCCTCTCCCATCCAGCTTGTTTTTCCTCTCCGGAGCAGATTGCGCTCCGCCGCTGCCTCGGATATCAGTGAATTAATTGGCGGTGCAGCGTTCAGCCTTCTTCCATGAGGTGTTATTCTATAACAGGATATCTAGCAGACTGATAATTACATGGTGTCACCACTACTCCATAGAGAGGAGGGGGGTGCTCTAATAAAGAGGGTGGGGATAGAATTTGTTTTTGTATCTTAAATTCTACACAAAGCAGGGATTTTGTAATACATTTCTGAAAATACTACAACTCTCAGCATGCTCTCATAGGTATGTATAGGCAGTTGTGATCCCACATTGGCTTAGCCATCTACAGCCCACCTATCTATATCTATGTGTAATATTCAACCTGAATGCGATTGGATTTATCCGAAATCTATATTCCTAATTATAAGGCCGGGGTTACACGCTGCAGCCCTCCCTCCATCAGCCTGAAGTCCGAATGATTAATTGTCGACTTGAGAGCTGCATTCACATGTACAGATATTTCACCAGGATGGAGACAAGATGTTCCCATTATAGCAAAATACAACCCCATAATGTGGAGTCCCCTCCCCCCTGACTATGGAATCTATGTAATAACGTCTGATGGATTGTAGAGATGATATATGATCCATCATATTAGAGATGATTAGACGGCTATGCAGTATGGTGGGACAGGTACAGGCCAGATGTGGGGCTGATCATCTTTAGGTCCATGAGCCTTGTTCAGGGTACAGTAATCCCCCAACAGATGATTGGGGGGGTCTTAGGAAGCCTGCGCTTTTCACTGGCTACAAACAATAGACCCGTGTGTGAGAGGTAACATGCGCCTCTTACAAGGGCAGGAATAAGACCTACCAATTTGTAGCTCAGACTGTTGGCTCGTGGGACCATGGAAACCATCACCATATGTATGATCCCATAAAAATACATGGAGACATGCGCTAGCCACTGAGTCAACACCTAACATAGGGGCCAAAAACATGTTTGTGTGCGCGTAGCCTAAAAGGGAACATATATGGACAATAAACCACCTAGAGGTCCTTATGGACCAATAAGTAATTTTCCTAAATCACCTTATTAAAAGAAACAAACCTTTTACTTACCCAGAGATGGGATTGAATAATCGTTGCCCCTGTGCAGTGGGTCGTTGAGCCTAGGGGTAAACCTCAGCAGCCCGACGCATGCACCCGAAAGTCTGGGAGCACTAATACAACTTCACTCAATATTTGTACAGGAGTGGGAAGAGTATAAAGTGTTTTTTTAAAGGGCTATTTGGGACACTAAGGACCTATGGACGGTTTATTCCTGTTAATGCTGCCAAACTATATGGGACTGACAAAGACATGTTCAGGCCTATAAGTGCTCCACATGGGGACATAGGAGCATGAAATCTGTGGGGTCCCAGTGACCCTGAGTGATCATAAACTTTTGCCCTATTATATGGATAGTTGATATTCATCAATAATAGGATATGCAAAGGTACATGTGTCGCCATATAGTGCACACATCATTGCTGTGTTCATGATTCCACATAGGAAAAAACAAAAATCAAACTTGTCATTTAAGTCCCGACTGATTGGGTTGATAGGTTTCCCTAGTGTATATGATATAAGGAGATTAAATTGTGAGCCCCACTGTGGAAAATCTGTATACACTGCCATGGAATATGTAGGCGCTACATAAATAACTATTCCAATACTGACAGTAGCCCCAAATTGGTCTGATATAATTTATTACAATAGGGACAGGAGGAGGGGATGAATAACATATTTTAATAATCTGCAGTACAATTTTATATATATCCAGCGCAATGAATTTTTCCCTACAGAACATGAATGATACCTTGTGGCCATCGGGGGAGGGTACAAAGGGTGCT
This sequence comes from Engystomops pustulosus, assembly GCF_040894005.1. Classification (NCBI taxonomy): domain Eukaryota; kingdom Metazoa; phylum Chordata; class Amphibia; order Anura; family Leptodactylidae; genus Engystomops; species Engystomops pustulosus. The sequence goes on along the minus strand of NC_092420.1, from coordinate 12,477,134 downwards.
GTTCTTTTGCTGTGTCCCTGCATAGTGGAGCAGGAAACCCCTTACACTTAAAAGAAAAAAAACCCCATCAAGCTGTGACATCTGCTCAGGACTCTGCAGAGTCAATGGGGGACTGGAAGCTTATGGCGTGTGATATTATAGCATGGGAAAAATCTATCTGGACATATATCACAGTATACATCTAGTATATAAGGGAAAGTGACACCTTCTAGAAACTGCTCTAATATAAGGCGGATTTCATGGCTTTATATAAAGATTATTATTACCATATATAGAAAATAGCAGATAAATGATGCACATTAATGTATTATATCATAAATACTTAGAATATATTACAATATTCATAATAATACCCGAAATAAATGCAGCAGGAAGGGTAAATATATTGCAATATGAAACATGTAGAAGCGGACTGGTATGAAGGTTACACAATAAATATAAATTTGCATTTTATTTAAAAAAAATAATTAGCACAATAACACACATATATAAAATAAAAAGTCAAGTCATTATGAATAGAATATCGGATGTGTATCAGTATAGATAGAGCAGGGGAGGATGGGGGTCTTTGCATGTAAAGGAAAGATCATTGACAGGACTAGCTTTGGGAAGGAAAGATCTGGACACTGCAGGTCAGACCAGGGAGGTGGTGGGGTGGGGGTTAACGGTGCCTCACCCGGTGGAAGCCATGCCTCTTCCTGCCACGTAGACCTTCTTGTGTCACCAAAAACCGGATTTTCCAAACCCAGTCTATAGGCGAAACATACATAAAAAGAATATAGAATGAAACAAGGAGACCAATAGTGCAAAGAAATATCCAAACGTGATAAGAGGGGGGGACGATAATATTCCAGTGGATGGAAAGGAAGGTTGGCCATCTATCTGTCGTGACCGTCCGTCCGTCTATCACCACCCTACAAAGGGGGGGGGGGGGGGGGGGGACCTGAGCGGCGCTGTGCCAAGCACGTCCTCATGAGGATGTAAGGAGAGGTATAAAAAGCTACATTGTATCCGCTGCATTCACGCCACAAGGTTCCTGCTGCAGCAAACCTTGCGAAAGGCAGAAATGCAGCTACCCTCTATACCAGGCAACCTCCCCTGCCCCTGCTGAACTGGCTCGAAAGCCCCAAGCCGATGGATGCTGCAAGCCAAGCAAAACTGTCATGATATCCATAAAGGTGACCGAAAAGTGCCATCCTCTATAGAGGGAGGTGGTCACTGACCCCAAGCAGAACCCCTATTTTGTCCTCCTCCTCATCATCATATAGATGCTGCAGCAAGTTCCCTTTCAGAGCCCCCCACTCCTGCGTCCAACAGGGGAGGGGGAGCTGTGAGGAAGTGTGAGAAAAACACAGCACTGGAGAAGGAGGAGGCGTTACAGCAGACCTTCCCTCTAAGGTCCCCCCCACCCCCTCCTATTCAGCCACCCATCCTCCCTCCCATCCCCCTCCCTACCAGGAAATAAAGGAGGGGGGTGATGGGTGAGATCTTGCAGTTTACAATCCCAGTCTGGGGGTTTATGATAAGATCCAAGCCTCATGTTTATTAGAATAGGGCAGAGATTGCAGTATATTCTGGAGACCCCACCATATACGCTGTTGCTGCATGATAGCAGAGGCTTTCATCAGGGTCTATTTATTGCAGTCATTTGCCTTATGATACAATGTATCCAGAGTTGTCGTCATAGGGACAGATGTTTTGTTACTATTTGCAAATATTTACAAATAATCAAGTAAAATGAATCACAGAGGATGAGACGGAGGTGGTAAAACCACAGAACTCCATAACCGCCCCCCCGCCACTTTATTTTCAGTCCCACTATATATTATACATTTTTTGAGAAGACCACCCTCTAAAAGACCACTTATCAATAATATTTGGTGTCAAAAAGGTTTCATTGGAAGGGGTTAGACCCACAAATGACAGAAGACAGGAAATATGTATCACTAGAGTGGGGGTCCTGCACGTCCCCCAAGGAACCCCCCCCGCTCCATGCACTTCTAGAGGACTGCCGCATCGGCATGGGACAAGGGGTTATATGTAAGCGTTACTTACAGATAATATAGACACATCAAGGAATCAGGGTACAGGAGCGTTTCTTCTGTCTTTTAGACTCTGCAAATCTGCAATATACAAGATACTTATAAGTAAAATAAAGTACGAATAGCAATTTTATTCAACAGACCCCCTATGTGTATATGCCGTGTTCTCTTACAGATACACTTTAGCTCGGGTGATGTCATGGACACAGGCTAATATTTTCCTAGTCACAGATTCTCCATTTATTCCAGCAACTTCTACAAAACAATATATAATAATCTTTCATCAAAGCATCAGGTGCAAGTGAGGATTGGAGGTTACCCCGGCCTATTCATCATAAAGGGAGTAGAGATTATATGGGGTGGGGGGGGGGGGGGGGGAGGCCCAAGCTTCCCATGTATTACATGGTAGTCATTTATTTTCATGTTTTTCTGTATAGGGAGCTGGAAGAGACAGGCATGAGGTAGGTAGGCATTTAGATATGAGATAGCTCTTGTATCAATCCATCCTCATAGACGGTAAGCTCTTGTGTCCCCCTCATCCTCATAGACGGTAAGCTCTTGTGTCACCCCCTCATCCTCATAGACTGTAAGCTCTTGTGTCACCCCTCATCCTCATAGACTGTAAGCTCTTGTGTCACCCCCTCATCCTCATAGACTGTAAGCTCTTGTATCAATCCATCCTCATAGACGGTAAGCTCTTGTGTCCCCCTCATCCTCATAGACGGTAAGCTCTTGTGTCACCCCCTCATCCTCATAGACTGTAAGCTCTTGTGTCACCCCTCATCCTCATAGACTGTAAGCTCTTGTGTCACCCCTCATCCTCATAGACTGTAAGCTCTTGTGTCCCCCATCATCCTCATAGACTGTAAGCTCTTGTGTCACCCTTCATCCTCATAGACTGTAAGCTCTTGTGTCACCCCCTCATCCTCATAGACTGTAAGCTCTTGTGTCACCCACTCATCCTCATAGACTGTAAGCTCTTGTGTCACCCCCTCATCCTCATAGACTGTAAGCTCTTGTGTCACCCCCTCATCCTCATAGACTGTAAGCTCTTGTGTCACCCCCTCATCCTCATAGACTGTAAGCTCTTGTGTCACCCCCTCATCCTCATAGACTGTAAGCTCTTGTATCACCCCCTCATCCTCATAGACTGTAAGCTCTTGTGTGTCCCCTCATCCTCATAGACTGTAAGCTCTTGTATCACCCCCTCATCCTCATAGACTGTAAGCACTTGTGTCAACCCCTCATCCTCATAGACCGTAAGCTCTTGTGTCAACCCCTCATCCTCATAGACTGTAAGCTCTTGTGAGTAGGGCCCTCACTCCTATTGTTCCATATGACTGTTTATACTCTGTCCCCCATGCCTTGTACAGCGCTATAGAAATAATAATAAATTATTAGAAGACAGGAAGATAATTTCAGATAAACAGAAACTATGTGGACGGTTAGATATGAAGTATTTAGATCTAACAATGAGAGAGACAAGATAAATACATAGATATGGGATAGATAGAAGACAGGAAGATAGATTTATTAATATGAGATAGATGGATGGGTATGAAATAAATAGATGATAGATATATACATACCTGGTAGTAAGTATTTTGACAGATAAATAGATGATCACAGGATAGATAGACATCACATATTAAGATGTAACCATGAGATGGATATGAGATAAATACATAGATAAATAAGGGATAGATAGAAGACAAGAAGATAGATTTAACACTATGTGATAGATCTGAGGTATTGGAGATAGGAGATAGATGGATTTAGATTAGAGCAATATCAGATAGATAGATAGATAGATAGTGATATATAGAGAGAGAGATAGATAGATAGATATGAGATAGATAGATATGAGAGAGACAGATTTGCTCAATATCATATAGATATGTAACATCTACTAGCTATGATATAGATATGGTTCTATGGTCTTGTCTGCCCCAGACATAAGTGACTATAATACTCATGGTGGTCTCCAACCTGTGGCTCCCCAGCTGTTGCTGCACTACAACTCCCAGCATGCTCTTCTTTAATACTCAGTATAAAGGAGCCTTATTATGGTATAACAAACTGTCCTAATAGAAAACCTGTTGTTGGGGGGGAATAACTACTGATAATTTCTAGTAATAAGCCATACACTGTATATTATATAATAATAAGCCGTACACGTCTATCACACACACAGGCACAGGCCGCACGATGCGCTCTCCTCGCCGCCTCTCCTCCTACTGTGGGAAAACAGCTCTCGGCGCGGGTAGTGACTGCATCGCGTGACAGCCCTGTGGTGATTGACATCATCTACCGCCCAGTAGGCGGCGAGCTGGGCCCAATCCAACCAATAGACGGTGAGAGGGTAGGAGTGACAGTGGTCTCCGCCTCCCGTTCCCGCCGCCCCTGCCGCCGGAGCCGGGGATCCCCGTGTGGTCAGTCGCGTTTCCGCCTGTGGAGGTAGCGAGTCGGCGGGGGGAGGGGAAGCCGTGTGGAGCCGCTGTCGATGCGGATTGCAGGGGGCTGGGGAGAAGCGGCAGTCACCCACCCCGAGCAACGCGGAGCAGGAGGCGGGCACAGGCGCGGAGAGGCGCCCTGCACCTGCCACGGATATACAAGCTCTACAACTCACAGACTGCTGGCCCCTAGTGAAGTTTGTGTCAGGCGCTCGGCTGAGGCGCTCAGGAAACACCGCGGCTTCGGTTGAGGCCTAGTTGGTTTTGGGGCTGTGGGGACGAGTGGACGTGTTCTTGGCCCCTCCAGGTGGGGCAGGCCTGGTCCTGCCAAAACGGGTAAGTGTGGGAGACGTTTCCTGAGGAGAATTTACCTCATTTTGACACTTTTCTTTGGTGTTGTTTTGGAGCCGAGTCCTGGAGGCAGCTTCTTGTGTGTAACTGGTGATTGTGGCTCTGTGAGGGGCTATGGGAAGGATTTAGTGTGTTTTGTGGAGAAGTTTTGACAGTTTTCCTTAGAAAAAGTTGTCATGTGTTGGAAATGGAGGGGGAGGAACACGAGGGGGTTCAGGTGGACTGGGATACGGGGTATGTTCTGGAGGGGGTTTAGGGGTCCTAGGTTAGAGGGGGATTTACAGGAGGGGGCTCAGGGGACCTGGAATACACAGGGAGGTACAGGAAGAGGTTTAAGAGTCCTCGGATAGGAGGGGGTTCATGGTCCTGGGTTAGAGGGGGAGATACAGAAGGTGGTGCAGGGGTCCTAGGTTACGGGGGAGATACAAGAGGGGTTCAGGGGTCCTAGGACACATGGGAAGATAGAGGGGATTCAGGGAACCTAGTTTAGAGGGGGACCTGGGATACAGTGGGAGATACAGGAGGGGGCTTCAGTATCCAAAAACATGGGGAGAAGAATACAGGAGGGGAGCTCGGATCCTAGCACAGAGGGGGAAGATCCAGGAGGGGGACTCGGGGATCCTAGCACAGAGGGGGAAGATCCAGGAGGGGGGGCTCAGGGATCCTAGCACAGAGGGGGAAGATCCAGGAGGGGGACTCGGGGATCCTAGCACAGAGGGGGAAGATCCGGGGGGGGGGGGGGCTCAGGGATCCTAGCACAGAGGGGAAGATCCAGGGGGGGGGGGGGCTCAGGGATCCTAGCACAGAGGGGAAGATCCAGGGGGGGGGCCTCAGGGATCCTAGCACAGAGGGGGAAGATCCAGGGGGGGGGGGGGGCTCAGGGATCCTAGCACAGAGGGGGAAGATCCGAGGGGGGGGGGGGCGCTCAGGGATCCTAGCACAGAGGGGGAAGATCCAGGGGGGGGGGCCTCAGGGATCCTAGCACAGAGGGGGAAGATCCAGCAGGGGGACTCAGGGATCCTTGCACAGAGGGGGAAGATACAGAAGGGGGTTTAGGAGCCTGAGGATAGAAACAGAAGGGTGTCTTGGGATAGAGGTAGAGATTCAGTATGGGGGTTCCCAGGAGATGCAGGTAGTTTTACTAAGCTAGAGAGACCCAAGGGCTACATATGGGGGTAGAGAAGGTGATACATGAGAGGGGGCAGGGGGAGATTCAAGAAGGGTGTCCTAGGATATAGTATAGGGGGCTACAGGAGGGGGATTGCAGGTCTTAGAAAGTCATATACGTCATGGTTAGGCCCATGATTTGCCAGATTTCAGCAAGTTGTACCAAACGTTCCTAGCATGGACTTCATATGTACACTTCACCTTAATACTTCTAACATATAACGAATTACCCTCCCCCTCCACATGGACCTCCATACTCTATTATGTATGGTGAATATCCCTTCCATGGGGCTTCATACACTATCATAGGGGTGAACCCTCAGGGACCCTGAAACCCCACCATAGAGACGAATACCTCCCTCCACATGGAACTTCATACCCCACCATAGAGACGAATACCTCCCTCCACATGGACCTTCATACCCCACCATAGAGGCAAATACCTCCCTCCACATGGAACTTCATACCCCACCATAGAGGCGAATACCTCCCTCCACATGGACCTTCATACCCCACCATAGAGACGAATACCTCCCTCCACATGGACCTTCATACCCCACCATAGAGGCGAATACCTCCCTTCACATGGAACTTCATACCCCAGCATAGAGGCGAATACATCCCTCCACATGGACCTTCATACCCCAGCATAGAGGCGAATACCTCCCTCCACATGGACCTTCATACCCCACCATAGAGGCGAATACCTCCCTTCACATGGACCTTCATACCCCAGCATAGAGGCGTATACCTCCCTCCACATGGAACTTCATAACCCACCATAGAGGCGAATACCTCCCTCCACATGGACCTTCATACCCCACCATAGAGGCGAATACCTCCCTCCACATGGAACTTCATACCCCACCATAGAGGCGAATACCTCCTCCACATGGAACTTCATACCCCACCATAGAGGCGAATACCTCCCTCCACATGGACCTTCATACCCCAGCATAGAGGTGAATACCTCCCTCCACATGGACCTTCATACCCCACCATAGAGGCGAATACCTCCCTCCACATGGACCTTCATACCCCAGCATAGAGGTGAATACCTCCCTCCACATGGACCTTCATACCCCAGCATAGGGGTGACTATACCCCCTTCATCCTTTAGATTAATCTCACTAATGCCCAAAGCGATTCTTTATATTTGATCCTTTATTTTGGGCTGGAACTTAGTAAGCTCTCATATCTCCAGTATAAGATATGTTTGCCCTCACTACAAGGCAATGCTGTATAATGTGTGTTATAAAATCAGATCTCTGATTAAATATAATCACTTGTTTTGGAGCCTATATTCGTGCAAATTCGACTACTCCCACTCAAATAGCATTGCAGAACCCGCAAGATCCTTTACATGTATACTCGGCCTTATTGGGGCCCCCTGTGCCTTCATATTTAGGGACTGAGAGGCGGCTATCGCAGGAGATCGACCCTCCCCCATGTTGTCTGTTTATTCCCTTATACTGCTGAGTATATAAGTTTCCACTAACCCCATAAACACATTGGCCAGAGTCCTCCTGACTGTATGCTCCTAGACTTTTAGGCTTACTGCGTAGTTACTGATTGTCTGTCCTCCTAGGGTCTGTGTCCCCGTATTAGGAGATGGTTAGTTTTGTTAGCATGGGATTATATTTTTATGGCTCTGGTTTATCTAATGCTACTATGGGATACAGCATGATTTAGGGTTCAGGTTCTCACTGGTTCACTGTACTGGGGAATAGATGGCTTTTTATTATCATGGGCTGGGTAATACTTGTATAACATTAGCAAGGTCTTAAAGCAGCTGCTACTCAATCAAGAAGATCTATGTAGGTGGTGTATTTGTAGTCTGGTGGGGAGGGGGGTTGTTTATATGATTTATATAATATATGTGTATATGTATTCCATTGGTTTTAAAGATCTTTTCTCTGGATTGGCTTGTTTTAGGGTCCCTGTGCAATGGCTTTGCATTGAGAGCTGCTTTGCTCTAGTATATATGTTGGAGGGAACCTATGGAGACCATAGGCAAGACTTCCTTATAGGATTTTTTTAATGTAAGGGTTGCAGTTTTTTTTATTCCAAGAATCTGAGTGACTTTTAGCACCTACATAGTCTCTATAAATCCATATTATTCAATGTTCGTGTTTGTATTGCCCCACATGGAAGATTCTTGTCCGACTGTTGTCAGATGGAACCATAGTAACGTCTATGAGGGGAAAAAAAAAAATGTTTAGACGTATCCAACAGGGTTTTAGTAGATGTGAAAGAGAGTTTGCCACATAATAAAACAGATTGGCGAGATGTATTAGCACCTCTGTGGTCAGGTTATGCATCTGGCGATGCTCTTTTGGTGTGAGAATTAATAATTATCTCTTGGGGGTGCTGTGTTTTTGATTGTGCTGTTGGTGGGGTATATGTTGTGTACATTGTTCCCTAATCCCTATCTTCCCCCCCTCCGCTGAGATCACCACCAGTCTCCCTGTCTGTACCTGGAGGCTGTTGGGAATTCACACCTCCTCCCCTCCCCCTCAAGTATCCAAGAGGAAGGATCCCTTGGCTTATTTTTACCACCGTTTCTATTGTGACACCAGCGAGGGTGGAGTTGGGGCCTTGCTTTCGGCTCTGTATATTGTTTAAGAAAGTGATTTACATGGTTAAAAAGTGCAGCAAAGAATAAAAGACGACGCCATTGTTTCCCCTCTGCTTCTGTGTTTTCGGCAACACTGCAAAGTTGCACGTTGTTGTTTTTTTTTAAGTTGAGTCTGTCTTTATTTTGTTCGATTTTTAGGATTTTTAATCTGTACACGCTTTCCCCCCCTTGAACTCCCCTCCCCAGCCTGTTCTCAAGCCTAGGAATTCCTTTCATGCTCTCTCCCTCTCTGTTCCTTCTCAGTTTACATGCTTCGGTTTGTGCTGCATTTTTTCCCCCCCTGAAACTCGGCAGCTCAATGTTTGATTCTTGAAAACCTGTAGAAGTCGTGGAGTTTTCTGTGTGCTTAAGGAATTCTCCAGGCTTCTCTCTTGTGAACCCCTGGTTACCACCCTCCATAGCTCTGCAGACTACACATTTACTATAAACTACAAGGAACCTCTATTGGGGAGACTCGGGGCACGGCTCTAGGGTATGGGGTCCTTGCATTGGTTATAGTGGCATCTATCTGGGGTGCATTTTCTAACCATTCATCAAAAACGATAAAAAAGCAGATCAGCAGACGTCACCGAAAGGGGAAATGTGTTCTTAATTTTCGACACTTAAGCAAGTCATGAGAATAACTTGTCCTGTTAGGTCAGGCAAGCCTTTCCTGAAATACAGTGCTTGGATCCTTCATCCACAATTCTCGATTTCGGCTGCAGCCCCTCCCCCCCGGATTGGCTCTGCTGGAGAATACATGACCTGGCCTCTAGATATCAGTGTCTTGGCTAGGTAGTGGTTAATGTGTGGAAAGTAGACTCTTGTAGCCAGGTGTTTTTCATTGCTAGTGGATTAGAAGGAAAGGGGACGCATGAGAGGTATCTAGGGTTAACTCTTCACAGTCCAGCCTCCCGTTTGGTGGATTGCACTTGTTATATTCTGGGATGTATATTTTATTCACTGGGGGATGCATGTTTCTTTTTTCCAAGGTCGTATAAAGCGGGGAAGTTTGCATTGGTGTGATTAGCTGTGCCTTAGTAACCACTGGTAGGTTAACTCTTCTACTGCCACAGATTTAGGTGCCCCCCCCTACTGCCTGTATCTTGGTCCCACTATTGATTTCTGTACCTAGTGTTGCATATTAGACTTCTATGGTGCTTTTAACTCAGTATTGTACCTTCATGGCTATATTTGGAGCATAGGGGTGTGTTATATTTGGTTATTGATAATATTTGTGAACTGTGATACTAATATTTATATTCAGATACTTTGTATTAGGTTATATCATACACCTAGCTATATAGTAACTGATCTCTTATGTAATGTCTGTGTTTGTTTTATTTGCATACATACCCCATGATCTGTACATTCTGTGGAATACGATTGCTATATATATATGAAGCTTTATTATCTGTTATGACTATGTTGCTGGTTTGTTGGGGGGGGGGGGTTCTGGAGTTCTCTGTTCATTATGTAATTGTTAAACGGTGAGTGCACCTCTGGAATGAATTGTATAAAGCTTTACCCTGATTATTGAGGTTTTATTTTTTTTTATTATTATTCTCCCTTTGCTGTTGCAGTAATCTAAAGCTGCTAAAATAGTGTGGAGGCACATCTACTGTCATGTTTGTCTCTGTTCAATGATCACCGTGGTTTTTCTCTTAGGATGTGAGTGGAATATGGGATCAGTGTTATGAAGTGCGCATTATCATCCACACTATGCTTCTTCGGGAGATGTGAGAGGAGTTTCTCTGATAAATGTTGAGCAGAAGGTTTGGTGCACGGCCTTGGAGCTGCTGTTGCTATGTGAGACTCTCAAGTGGTGTTGTCCATCTCCAGGGATAGACACCACGTCCATTAGCAAAGGCTGTTTGGTCCTTGGAGAAAGGCAGTGGCTGAGTCCTAGCTATGAGATGGCTGTCTTACTTCTTTTCACCATCTGTTTTTTGTTGTTTTCTTTAACCATTTTTACTGACATCAGTTCCAGAAGTAACAGCTGAATGTTTTTGGTTAAAACTTGTTTTTGTCTAACTTTTAGCAATTCGTAAGATATTTAGCATCCACAGGGCGATTGGACATGGAAAACACACTATAGTAAAACATCCATATGTTTAATAATAATAATCTTTATATAGCGCCATCAAATTCCGTAGTGCTTTACAGATTCCAGGGGAACATACAAATAAAATAAGACATTACAGATGAACAACAGTCATAGGAAACAATAGGAGTGAGGCTATATCACTTATGCAGGAGCCTTTATGGGTGTTTACCATGACCGAATATAATTATAGAAAGGTATACAGTCCCTATAAGGACTAGTAAATGTGTACACTCGAGCTTTGCTGCTCACAGCTAGAATTTTGGTTAAAGGGAACCTACCACCACGATTCTACCTATAAAGGTAGAACGGGTGGTAGGTGGATGTATGGGACGTGAGGAGAGCCTTTTTAGAGCTAATCCTCACATCCCTGCTATTTTTAAAAAATCCTTAATACCCTAATATGTAAATTTTCTAGAGCGGCAACTGGGGCGTGGAGTAGCCGGACATGAGGCTACTAGTCGCTACTCCACGCCCCAGTAGCCTCTTTTCTCCTCCTACCCCGAAATCTTCAGCTCATAGCTGCGCACCCTCGTCCGAGAAGCCGGAGTTCTGTGCATGCCGGCTACTCCACGCCCCAGTAACCTATCTAGAAAATTTATCAGGGTATTAAAGATTTTTTTTTTGAGGATTAGCTCTAAAAAGGGCTATCCTCACGTCCCATACATTCACCTACCACTCGTTCTACCTTTATAGGTAGAATTGAGGTGGTAGGTTTCCTTTAATTAATCCTTGGGATAGTGGGTCAAAGATGCTTCTAAAGTTACATAGGCGTTGGCCGTGTTTCCCGATTTTGGTGGCACTAACCATTTATTAAGCTTGGGGTTTCCTGGTGGGAGATGTTTAAGGAGAAAACAATTTGGTATTTGGATCTTAAAGGAACACTCCAGTCAAAGCTCATTCATTGACTTGTATCTTGTTCAGAGCCTGAAGGGAGGAGCATGACTCTTGGTTCTAGCAACTTGCATTATTCAATGAATTATCTGGAGTTTTTCTTTAACATACCTGATCATTAGCCAGTTGTGCCGCAACTAACTCCTCTAGGCCGAGTCCACGACCCATTTGTAAGGGTTTCATATGCACCTGATTTGCCAACCAGGGTTCATACAGTCATCTAGGCCACGGGTAATGAAATATCACATGCACGCTCAGACAGGCATTCAGGTGTGTATAGAGCGCACATCTAATGTCTATGGAAGCTGAAGGAGACAGAGCTGTACTTTTTCTACACCCCTCTGTCTCCAGTATTACGCCTTGTGTAGTTGTGCTCCACTACCCCGTATGAGTGATGTAGAGCTTTCAGCCTTCATCAGACATAAATTTAGCTCCAAAAAAACCCCTTTCTTCCTGAGAATGCCTTTGTATGTTCTGCTGCCGAGATCCAATCCTGCTTTTGTAGATAATTCTATAGCTCCCAGACCAAGAAGTAGCAGCCTTGGTTTATGCATTCAAAGCCAGAATTGGATCAATAAGAAGGGAAAAGTTTCAAGGAAACTCTTATGTCTCCTCTCTTTTGGCCCCTCTCCTGAAAAACTCCAATCAGAAATGCTATGTGTGATTCCAGCCATATGGCCGTCTGGAAACTTATTCCAAAAAGTCTTTGGCACTTAGGATTTGAAAGAGTGTGGTTGAATGTGATACTAGAATTGCGCTGCGTGTTTCGGGCAGAAACATTGAATATCTTGCTATACACACTCAAGTGGGAAAATCTCCCATTGATGACCTGATCCTTCTCTTTTCTTATAACAAGGAAAGGATTGAACCCCTGCCAAGTTGTAGCACATTGGGGGGGTCAATCCAGCATCTGTCTGTGTATGGCTGCTTTGAAGGTTTGTGTTGCATGCATGGGCAGTTGCTAAGGCTTTGAGGAGGTCTCAAGAATGTCTTTATTAATGCAAGCATCGTTGTGTACATAATCGTATCTTATTCTACTATAAAAATGGAGATTGCACTTGATATGGCAGTCAACACCTACATGCTTGTGGAGGTGATAATCATGTCATGCGTGTGACATTGCACCATGTGACGACAACCCACATTTCTCCCTTGGGTGCAATACCTCGAAGCTAAATGGGGACAGACCTATATATGGCAGAATATAGCACAGTCCCCACCCCCCAAACACACACACTAGTGGGAAACATGTCTCCCAATCTGACAGAAGACAGATCTGGGCTAAGAGGTTTTTATATATAGTATTTTCTATTGGTAGAGGTCTCTGTTTGATATCCTATTATTGCAGTTAATACAGTTACAGCTCATGTATTCTTTATCCCAATACTTGATGGGGCTTTATACTTGTATAACAATAAATGGGTTGCAGTCTTCATTGCTGTCTTTTATATTTTTTTATAGTGTTTACCTATTGTTTTATACCATGGGTGTGTGTGGGCTCGGTCCACGTCCTGCCATTTATTTCTCCCTTATTTAAAGCTATAGTGATGCTGTAAATAGCTCGGATCTCTGTAATTTAGGGGCTCACCAACTTATATTTTAAATATTTTTATTCACCGCAACACATGAATGTTTGATTTTTGCCCTAAGGTGAACCTTATAGGTTTGGAAATTGCATATCTCAGGGATGACCTAATGTCTATTAGCCAAATTGTTCCCGCAGCGTCAGCGATATCCAGCATCTGTAATGTAATATAAAAGCTCGACCCGGTGCCATCAGCGGAAAACATCCACCAGTAACGGCAGGGCGAAGACATAACGGTGGAAGGTTTGCTACCCTGGTGCATCTGCTTCCTCTTCACTGCAGAGAAGCTCAGCCTGACTAGGGGCGACATTAGCTTTAATTGCCTGTGATACTGTAGAGCAGAGTTGTTGGAGCGGAACCACAAGTCCCAGCAGCCCTGTACAGCAAACCTTCCCTGCTCAGGGGAGAGGATCGATCATCATGTGCACATCAGCTAAACTCTGATATGTTGTATCTGGCCAGGTGGATGTCAAATGTTACTAATGTTGCAGACACATATGTAACTTTTGCACTGCCTGTAGTGTGTATAACATGTGGGCAGTGCATTGTGGCCTTTGTAGTCCTCGCTGCTCCTCGTTCTGTGGCTGCCATGTTTTGCTGTTGCATCATCTCTGCTTTTCTCTCACGCTCCCCTCCCTGAGCAGGACTGTACTTTCTATCCTGTGTATTGAACTCTCTTGTAATAGTTGCCACTCCCCCCCTCCTGGCCTGTACTGTGTGTCGCTACCCCCACCACCACCACCCAGATTCATAGCAAGAGCGGTCTGATGAGATCACTAGTGCGAACCTGCATGCTAGGCGAGGGGGGAGGGCTCACAACTTGTCTCACTTTTCTCTGGCCTTTTGTTGCTCTAGGGACAATGCAGTTCGGCACAACATGTCGCTCAGGCTTGTGCGTGTGTGTGTGCTCCTTTAAGTTTGTGTAGTAATGACAAAGAAAATAAATGGATATAAGGCAAGATTAGAGAGCAGCGCAATTTATTAACCTGGGTTGAATACTCTTTAACTTTGCCCTTCCCCTTTATAACATAAGCCTTTTGTTTAAAACCTCCGAGGCCTCGGTGTGACTCAGCATTGTGCGATGTTGTTTCTGCACTGTACATGTGGGGTGGGTGCATTTTGCAATGTTTTTGATATGAAAGATATTTAAGCGATCAGCTGAGGTTTGGAAGCGTAAGACTAGCTGCACACGACACCTATTACCGGGGCAAAGCTGTGAAGTAATAAAGTACTGGTACAGTAAATTAATTGAAATCTGCACATGGAAAACGTGGACCAATTTTTTTTTTTTTTCCCAAATAAATCTTGTATGAAGATCAGCATTTTGTGCAGCTTGTGAAAGATGTAAAACACAATTGCAAAAACAGGGCCCCATTATTGCAGCTCATTTTTATAGAAATGAATGGGGCTAAATTGCAATATCACACGCTACCCATGGTCAGGTGTGAAGCTGATTATGAAAGAAAGCGGTCTGTATTTCATGGCCTGCATCTTGCCTTCCAGCTCCATGTTGGGGGTTTGCTTCGAACACCCAGGAGAGAATCAGAACTTACATCTAAACATGGCTTTTGCAGACTTTTTTTTGCCGAGGTCTTAGGCTAAGTTCACATCTAATTTTTGGTATACGCTAAGCGTGTATGTCAGGAAAGCACCTGATGTGTATGCTTAGCTTATACATTGACAAATAATGGCAGACAGAGGCATAGTTGATGCTTCCCTTTGACCACTATTCTTCGTGTACAGGAAAAAAAATGCAAGATGGAAAGATGCAGCAAGCTACATCTTTTCATCCTGCAGCGTCCGTCTGAGTGACATATACGCTCAGCAGAGGCAATAGCTATGGGGAGCGGAAGCAGCGTATTGCATCTCTCACCCCCACAGCCCCGGTTATTAGGACAGTGACATCGCTGGGGAAACGCCTGGTTCACTGGCAGCAGGGAGGAGCGGGGGTCCCTGGGCGACGTATCCCACTGTATAGGCATACAGTAGGATACATATGTGCCATACGTTGTAAGGACATGTCAGAATCCTCCTGATGTGTCCTTAGTACATGTGGCACAAAACGTGATGTGAATCCAGCCTTGGGCTCACTGTGCCCACTGTACCTTAGCACGACGGGCACAAGTCGGCGCTCACCCCTGCCCTTCTCCATAGAGGAACATAGCGCATGGCACTGTATTCCGAGGAAAGATAGGACATGTCATATCTTTTCACGGGGTACGGAGTGGTACTTGTGCAGCACCGTAGCACTCCTGTAGGGCGCCGTGCACCCAATGCCGTCTATGGGGGACGTATATAGGCTGTGTGAATGCAGCCTTACTGTGTAGCACGTCCTGCTCGTACTCTATTTGGCTGATCTTGCTTGTGTTCTAGACGCCTAATAGATAACCAATTCTTTGTTCTGAAGGGATATGTGTTATATTTAGCTGTTCTCAGCTTTCAGCCTTTCCAATACACTATGCTGCTACTGTAAATCTCCATTGGCATTTTAGAACCATGTAGATCTGGGCTTTCATGTTGATGGTTCCTATGTCCTGCTGCCAGGTTATTATGGAGCCATAGAATGTTACGTGCATGACCCAGGTTAGAAAAGACAATGTAAATGGTGAAATTACCAAGGATGACTTGTCCCGATAGAGAGCATTTTCTCTGCAGCTTTTCTCCATGGAGTCTACAGGTTAAGTTGCGTGTATTTCCAGATTTTATTATCGTTTTGCTATTCTGTAACAGAGAAAGTAGTTATTCCACTGGTTTGTTCTTTGTCATCTCAAATGGGTCTGAGCGTATTATGGTGGGCTAAGATCGAATGGCCGAGCTACTGACCCCATTTCTCAACCTCTATTCACCCTTTTATATTGGGTGATTTTATTGAACCCATAAACGGTAATTTTTCCCAGGATTCTCCGATTTCTTTGTATTTCCTAGAATATTAGAAGCTAACACCATGGCGAAACCTGGCGACATGATTGTTAGTGTAATCTACCAGAGGCTCCAATGCAGCGAGTTCCAGTCAGTCACCCCGAAACCTTCCCTGTTGATGTCAGTGAAAGCACATCTTCTGTGAGTCCTTGAATGATACGGCTTGGCTCCTGAATTATACATTACTTTGTCTATCCATGAACTTCATTAGACTCTCTTAATTTCAGGAGCTCTAGCTTTCAAGCAAGCACTACTATACTGCAACTCCCGGGGGCATGTGCCTGCCCAAGTAGCTGCTGGTACCTAAAATTAAAGCTCATGTCTTTTAACAGGGAGGATGCTAGTCATTATTGACTGATGAGTCAATACACTCCTGAATTCAGCATTTTTATTAGAGTTTTGAAGTGGTCAGGCTTTGCACAGGTTAAACGCGGTTATTAAGTAGTAAAACATATTAATTATCGTTTGATAAATTGAAGATTTTACAGCTCGCCTCACTGCAAGGGGCAACCAAACTCAGTATGTCCATTATTGCTGTCATTTCTAAACTTCGCAAGGCAAAGATGGAAGTTTTTTTTTTTTGCAGAGAAACCCACAGGTAAGCCGCTGCTGTAAAGACACCTGATTTGGGAGTAAATTTATGTCGGCTAACCCCTGGGTGTTTGCCCCACGTTTACCTGGCCTTCATAAGGAAAATGCAAAGTGTGGATATACAAGATCTAGAATGCTCAGTCTATCAAAACTCAACTATTGATTTACTCTTCTATGGAAATGCCGTCTCACTGTGGCCTTGGCCTAGGGTTTGATTTACACAATTTTATTTTTCATTTTGTTCATATGCCCTGGGAAAGAAAAAAAAACAGCGTATGCTTTTCTCAAACAAAAAAAAAAAATTTTTTTGCTTGAAACTCGGACACTTTGTCTCCAATGGTGGCTTTAGTGCTTCAGGCCGCTTCAGTCCAGATGTCTCGACACCATTTAGTTTGTACACGTGACCTCTGAACCCGACGAGATCCAGTATTTATATGCCCTCTATGCAGATGTGACTGCCGAGCCATTTATTGGCTCAGTGGTCACGCGCAACATGAACATGTGGTCAGTACTTAAGTAAGCTGCCCCATACACAATAGATCTTAACCTGGTGTTTTTGGTTGACCTTCAAATGACTACGAGACCTCTTGTCATTGGGTGCATGACGTCCAGATCAATCCTTAACCTCAACACTTACAAGTACAGGGAAATTGCGTGACGTCCCACGCAGGGAGTCTAACACAGTATGTCCATTATTGCTGTCATTTTTAACCTTTACAATGCAAACATGTAACTTTTTATTCTATATTTTTTTTTAATTTATAAACCAGACAGTCCCGTCTCTGCACTGGCCTGATTTTACAGATGACCATAGTGCAGAGGACAGGACTCTGAGCATCATAGTGACTTCTGATGCAAGGAGTCCCTGCATAACAGTAGCACAGTACTGTAATAATGATTATATCTCATTATGATTAATGGAGTCTTCCTCTTCACTCTAAAATATGCACAAGGTCCGGTTTTCACACATTGACCGCGGTAGCGTGCCGCTAGCGCCAGCCTCGGACGTACGGCCATTTCACCAATGCCAGGTTATGTTGGACCTCACATAGTAAACTTATTACGTCACATTTTTGTTGTCCAATAATTGGTATTTTTATGTAACCGGCGCCTGAAATGTCACGCCCTCTGCCATGAGATTTATCACATCCTAGTGACCAAGTCCTTGGTATCCGCTATAAATTATTGGCAATAATTGTAGCAGAAATAGATTTATGAAATGTTTCCTGGGCTCGCCTGTGGTATTCACATGACCTGTCAGCTTCGTCTTCAATTCTTCCCCTGCATTGTTACTATAGCAATATGAAGTCAGGGATCTCACTTCGTGTGGTTGTTACCTTCTCCCGCCTTCTCTGCTTCTATAGCTGACACGTTGCACGGATGTTTTCTATGATTATACCTATGTGCCGTGTGCTGGCTGCATGTAGCTCATGTGTCCATGTATAGATCACTCGGGAAATGAAAGGTTTTGTTCCATACATCGGGCATCGACTTGGTCTGCTGCATTGGAGACTTTTATATTTGTGGTTCAAGCTCTGTGTTTTCCATGTCCTATTAATCCCACGTACTGTGATATGTATAATACATGGTATATTTTCACCAATTACTGTTTCACTCTCTAATATTTGCCGTCGTGCAGAGGTGTTAGTTATTTACCAGCATGTATATACATATTTGCATTGTACACCACAAAGCCACATGCTGACCCACACACCATCCCCCTCACATCATTACCTTATATCTTGCAAGAAAGCTTTTCCTATGTGACCCTCCAGGATAGAAATGATTATTTTTCTTGTGTCCCTTGTTAAAATTGTTATATCTGCCAGTATATATGTCAGTGACTACCGGATCATGTACATTCTGTACAGATGCCAAGTGTATCAACTGTTTAATATATAATCAACTTTATTTCTAATCATTTAGCATCTTGTATAGAAAGACATTGTCAGAAAACCGTCCCTATGAGCATTCTGTTATATTGTCCATTTCAGTGTCAGTCTATAGGGCCATATCATGTCTCTAGATCTCAAAATCCATTTACATCCAGTTTCATATTGATTCAATAATCTTTCCTTGTAATTTAGAGCTAGAAACTTGACAATACTCTAATCTATATGGAAGCCCCATACTATGCCATAATTACCACGTCCTCAAGAATGTAATTGTGTTTCTTACGTTATGGATAGGGTGGGGTGGTCAATATTCATTCATGTTTGCACTATTGTGCGCCCCCCGTGAAAGGCTTTCTTTCCAGCTAGGGCCTCGCTCAGGTAACCAGAATGCATGCAGTCTATAAGGCATGTGTTAGGGTGATGCCACACATGGCGTTTTTGGTCCATTTTTAACCATGTGTTTTTAGTCTGCTTAAAAATGCATGTGTTTTAACGTTTACCATGCGTTTGCCTTCTTTGAACCTGTTTATCTATTAGGATGGGTTCAAAACAACCAAACGCATTGTAAATGGTAAAAATGCATTTTTAAATGGACCTACGACACATACTTAAAAATGGACCGAAAACGCCACATGTGGCATCACGGCCTAAGGCGCATCATATGGATCTGTGTATCATGTTGCTTTTGTAGTCAGTAGTCAGTATGTAGTATGTGCGTGTATAGAAGGCATAGATCCGCGCTTTTTCTACTTCTTGCACTATTTAAGGCTAAGCTTGAAGCACTGAACGCTTGATGGAAAATAACACAAGACTGATAGCAAAAGACTGAAGCAGATCATACAAACGAGACTGGTGTAGAGAGATCCTCCTGATCCTTCCCCCTCCCCCAGTAACATGAATTCTTGTGGGATTTGCTAGGTTGTCCCTTTCAATTTGTAGTCTATGGTGTAGGTGTAGTTTCTGCCCAAATGCTAGACTTGATATTGTACATACTTGTGTATTTTTAATGTAAAACTTCTGTGAAAGGGGAAGGTAAACTGACGTGTTACATTTCATGTGTGCTTCCTTTGTAGCCTTCCATTGATCATTTTGCTACTATGTATCATTATTTAGTCCTGGCTTAAATGTCACATGGCCACACTGTCTTGATATGTTGTGAAAGCCGCATAAAGAACATTTATTCATATATGTGGTAACTAGGCGTCATGCCATATCATAATGCCATGTGGGTGCAGGATATTGCTTGCAACTTTGGGTGACTTTTCGTCCATGTGCCATTGCAGCATGATACATTGTGTGTGACATCCCATTAAAGCTTAGTTGTTAAAGGGGATGTCTTTTGGTGGTTGGAGTTGCTGTAGCATCTTCCAGTCCAGTAAGGTATCTATCACCAACAGTCTGTGTTTGCAAACAGAGGCCACAGCAGCGACGCAACGACGTCCACCTTCACCCATTGGAGTCCAATTTTGGCAAAGCTTTGCTGCTCAGGAGATAGACCTGAGGGACCCTGTTATAAACTGTAGGGTCCTTTAGGTGCTGTTGGGTGTCTATCATATGAAGGATAGAACATTTCCTTTTGATTTCTGCTTTTGCGCTCCTATGACAAAGATGTGATGAGAGCCTAACACCAGCCATGACCTGTTCTCTCCAGTGTGCATGCCCCAACGTCTCAGCCACGAGATCAGATGGAGTCCTGCATTACTAATACTACATGCAGCTTCTATTGAGTAATTGCCTTTAGTACCAAAGAAAGAAAAGCAATGATTTGGTGATCAGGCCTGTTTCTGATGGGATGAGGTTACCGTGCAGCAGACGGTCCTTTCTCATGGTGTCCCTGGTCTCGTGTTCTTGTAGGCCGCACTGCACACAGTGTCATTTGTTTCCTCTCGCCTGCATCGTCTCGGCTAATGCATCCCAGACCTGTCCTGAAGCTGATGAGTCATCCTCATGCTCCCCGTCTCCGTGTACGCAGCCATCTTGTAATTTCCTTCCGTGTATCCCTCCTCAGATAGTCGCCCGTGACTCCAGGAGGAAAGGAAATGGTGCCAAAGTTTTGTTTGCTTAGATTATTGCAGCGAGTGCTGGAACTTTACAGTGTTCAGCGTCATTAGGGTTCACACAGATGCAGACGTGGCTTTTATGTATCTTGCTATGTACTGTAGCAGTTGTGATACATTATAATATAGGCTGCTTTATTTTCGTAGTGTGTGAATTTCTAATGTATTTTTTATTATGTCATGTACGTGAGAATTGCACAGTTCTGGTGGTTAAAGGGATTTTTGTAAACATTATAACTTGCAAAATTACGTTCAGAGGGGCTCTGCTGGAGGCTTGTAATAAAACGCTTCTTACCATAAATGCATACGTTTACTGCGATGGGATCCACATCCGTGGCCATTGCTGCAAGCAGGAAGGTTTTAGAAGTTTGCACAGGAACCAAACGCTGCGGAAAGCAGGACATGGAGGTGTTATTCACACGAGAGATTGTCAACATGACTGTTGCCTTGGAAACAGAGCGTGTTGCTGCTTTCGGCTGCGGCACGTCGTCATGTGGTGACTGCTTTTACTATATTTGTTCTTCTAATGGAGCCTCCAGTAATGTCAGGCAGTTCAGAGTGTGAACCCCCATTATATTACATTCCCTGTTAGCCAGAGAAATAAGCAGTAAGTTAGATCTGCTCCTGGAAAAGCTGGGTAAGAACTACAAGGAACACAAGATTCAGCTTCTGTAGGGGATGAATGTATGGCTGTCGCTTGCGTTATGCAGGAGGCTTGGAAAGCTGGGTGACAGCGTTACTTATTTTATCTGACATGTGTGTCTGTTATATCAGACTAAGAGATATCGCACAGATCAGGCCATTATGGCTTTATTGAAAATAAAATAGGAACTGTATAAATGGTATAAAATCTGTCTGTCATGTAGTTGTGTCTGCCTGTGTTGGCTAATGTCCTATTGTTGTTGTTGTCACTGGGTTGTACTGCCCTGTACGGGAGGACTACTCTACACAAGATCATGCTGCAATTTTTCCAGAAGTTGGGTCTCTGAACTTTGATTTTTGCAATCACAGTTGGTTATCTGGGTAAGGAATCCTTACATAATGACCTGTGATCAGACACCTCTGCTGTATACGTCTTCCCTCTTATACCAAAGCCTGGAGATGAGGCAGTACGTCACATATTGGGGCACATCTACTAAGAACGATGCAGTTTGCCTGTGCAGTCCGCAGGGGGCGCCAGATATAGGATTTCTGGCGCACGTCCTTCATGAATCTGACGCCCCCTGCGCTGCTCCGACCTAGTGCACCACATTTTTCTTTTGGTGCACTTATAACGTGCAACACATTTCTGTCGGACTTTGCATTTTAAATCTGCTGCACGGTCCAATTGAGCACCGAAACGCCCCCCAATACAGAAATTTGTGTTGCATAAATAGTGCAGACGCGACACATGTGGCGCAGACATAATCTCTACATGTCCCCCTTTACAAGGATTCACATAGTGTTTTCATGGCCAAAAATAATAATAATTAGAAATGTTACATGTTTGCCGGAACACTTGTGTACATTTATTGGGGGGAGGGGAGAGGATCTTCTATAAATTTTTGTTTTGTCTGTACCGATACAGGTCTCTATTATAGTGGTCATTTTTTCGTAGCTTTTGTATTGCCTCATAGCTCTACCCCTGCCAATTAGCCAGTATTGTCATCGGCACGTCAGTGTCCATAGCTACCCTGGCACATCCATGTGAGCGCTATACTTTGTCATCACAACAGGTACTATGTGAAAGGTGACACTTGTGAAGTTTAGACCCGGCTCCTTATGTCTGTGCAGTTAAATGGAGGCCTTGTGCGAGACGCCGCCTGCTACAGTCTCAAAAACCAGGTGTAGCTGACTGCGTCTCTGATCTCTACCCACCTTCCTTCCTGTTTTGCATTTTCTGCCAGCTCTGACTTGCCTTTCTTACACTTAGCATGTGCTCCCCATGTGCCGCCATAATTACTGCTGCTTCACTCGTGCGTTTTTAAAATTTCTATGTTCTATCATGCACAGAATTTTATTCTACTTATATAAAACTTATATACTGTACATACTGTTTAGCTCATATACCTTTACATCAGCTTTGCTTACTAATAGTCTCCTAACCTAGTTCCTCCCAATTCTTTGCACTGCACTTGCTGTGTATCTGGGTTGAATTTGTAACCTTTATTTTATCCGGATCTGCCTTTAAGGTGCCTCAACCTTACTCCTATATGTAGGTGGAGGTAGGAGATTGTATTTGCATAATAATTGTGAGACTTCCGGTCTGTGGACACTGCTATGTATGTAACTTATGTATTTAGAAGCCCAAGAAACTCTTTAACACTTCTCCCCACAGAATAGGGATAAGTATCTGATCACTGAAGATCCGACCCCCAGCATTCACGAGAAGCCACTAAATGGAAGCCATCAATGTGCCTGATTAGAGCAAAGGGCCTCCCAACATACGGAATTACTCTATTTTATGGTACTTTAGGGATATGAATCTTCCCTATTACTGCATATATTGTTGGTGAAGCCTGCACTCCAGGGTGGCATCCATGCGTGGCACTTTTCAGTTAGTTATCCCATATCCACGGTTTAGGTGCCATTATTTTCTTTTTTAAAGTTTGTCATCCTTTGTCCACAGATTAGGGGATAGCAATCTGATCAGTTGGTGTCTAACCTCTGGGACCCCCTCTTCAATCTCGAGAACAGGGGTCATGGCAGACACATGATCGACCTGCTGCTTTCTTCAATACCATGGGAACGTGGGATTTTGAGAAAACAGTAAATAGCTGTCTCTGAGGCCCCAGTCACATGACCGTCGTGGGGAAGCTTGCGGCCATATATATGTCCCCATAGATGGATATAGGCACACAGCGGCGGTACGGTGCCACATGGGGAAAAAGATAGAATATGTTCTTTTTCCGTCTGTACGGCCTAACGCCGCTATCTCCTGTGGAGAGGGGAGGGGTCACCCCTATCCCGTGTTGCGTTAGTGTTAATGCAGCCTTACTCTTTTGAGTCCTCTGTCTACGCTGAATGTACACGAACCGTATCCCGCACAAGCTTGTGACCAGGTGCAGGAGAGCGCAGGGGTGAACGCTCCTCTCTTCTCCAATGAAAGGCAAGTGGCCGCTGCAAAAAAAAGCAGAATATAGAATATGTCCCAGATTTTGCACATTGGTCATTTGGTGCAATAAGAGTGATGGGGTGCCATAAACCTCTACGGGGCTGTGATATGGCCACCGATTTTGAGGCCAGATCAGGACTTCCACAATGGTCATGTTGGTGAGGCCTGAGATGGATTTATGCAAGAGGAATTTCTGTGAATCTTTTTTTTTTTTCAATTAATCTGCATGTGAAATCCTTGAGGATTCTGTGGATTGTTTGGGTTTCTGTTTATTGCTGCCAAGATTTGACTTCACAAACATAACCCATTATATGCTGCTTCATAACATCTTCCATATTTTCCATCCCGCCAAGTAATGATCCTCTACATTTTGAATTGAATATTATGGGACCCATATTCTGGGCCTATGGGAGTCTGTGTATATATTGCTCAACATTCTCTGTAGTGTTGGGTTATACTTTTGTATCGCTCGATGGTCAGGTTAAGAGCCGGTGCAGCTGCTGCTAGAAGACTGTGATATAGTAGCGACTCGTTCATGTTATATCATTACACACCTGTTGGTAGCCCTGCTGCTATGGGAAATGATGCTGCAGCTTCTTACTGGAGACGTCATGTGGACACGCGCAGTCTGGACATAAGTTATTATCTGCCACAAGCACTTGAAAAAGCGCTGGGGAGAATGGATCCTTTTAGGGTGCATTCACACGTTCAGTTTTTCAGATGCAGAATTTGAAGCCGGAAGCGGGTGTGGATCTAAAAAACTCCACTCCTGGTTTGGATATCAAAAATTGCATCTGAAAAGGCAGATGTGAAGGCAGAAATGGATCGCGCTTCTTCGTCTAAAAATAGGTTCCACACTATAAATTTGGTTGCATCCTCTTACACATTTTGAGACCCACAACTGCAATATAATCCAGGACTCACTTCTTTTTGCAAATTAATTCCTTTTAATTTATATAGAGCTTACAGATTATGCAGTGCTATACAGAGCTTTACCAAATCAGTCCCTGTCCCCATGGGGCTCACAATCTAATCAACCTACCAGTATGTTTTGGTGGACCCGGAGGAAACCCACGCACACACAGAGACAACATAAAAAACTCTTTGCAGATGTTGACCCTGGGACTTGAACCCAGATCCCCAGCGCAATTCTGCATAGAAACTTTCTAGTCAGTCTTAAAACCCATTAACAATGTACTGAGCATAAACATGTGTACCATGAAGGCATATTCGTTAAAGGGGTTGTGCAGCTGCTAAAGAGAAAATTTATGTTTTCCCCTATCCACAGGATAGTGGATAACTTGGTGATCGGAGGGGGTCAGGAGAACAGGGGTCCACTGTACTCCAAATAAGCAGAGCAGCCTGTCGCACCTGCTGCTTTGTTCATCTCTGTAGCGCTGACAGCCATGCTCTGTACTGTATCTCCTTCAGTGCTAGAGACCGTAATTGGAGCAAGTGACTCCCTTTCTCGTGATCTATTGGGGTCCCACCACTAGGGACCCTAATATCCTGTGGAGAACCCCTTTTAAATAAAACATTGACCGTATGATGGCTTGTTTTTTTTGTGACCTGGACATGCAACATTCAGTTACCGACTCCCCACATTGTGCAGAACAGATGACTGATACTGCAAGTTATGGTGGGGGGCGCTGGGCACTGTTCTGGCCTAAAAATACAATCTGTAATGCACTCAACACTCATCACTGTAGAACCCTATCCAATAGAGCTGAGGTGGTCTGCATGGTGCAGTAACTTGGCCTAAAGCAGCAGGTCTGGATGAGTCCTATGTATAAGGAAGAACTTCCCCCTTCCAAGTCCAGCACCACATCTATAAAATGTGTCTGCTGGCTGAGCGCTGATTCATCCTACAACGAGCGGCCATTGTGTAATGCCAAGGGCAGTAAACACCTCTCCAGCGCCTCCGTCTCCTATGTTTCCATGTAATGGTTCAGAATGACTTAATACTGATGATAATGTACAGTCGTGTTGTCCGGTTCCAGTCACGTGTCCTGAGTTTTGTAACTGCCCTGAAATATCATGGGAATCGATATGTGGAGTTTCCTGCGGTGCTCTTTGAGCTTTCCCTTTTTGCTAACAAGGTTGCATCATGCCTGTACTGCTTATCACGTGAGGAATCTTGGGATACGTGAGGAATTTTTCCTTTTTTTACAGTAGCTTGCAAAACGGGAAGCAAGTTGGGTTGTAACCTCCTTCTTAAAGAGAACCTTTCACAGATGATATACTTACCCAGAGGTACCATAAGTCCAGTGTTGCACCTACCTCTGGTGCACCAGGTGCCTGCAAAGTGGTTTTATGAACCCAGGGTAGGCTTTTCTGTGCCCAGGTTCCAGACCTTTCTGTGCCCAGGTTCCAGACCTTTCTGTGCCCAGGTTCCAGACCTTTCTGTGCCCAGGTTCCAGACCTTTCTGTGCCCAGGTTCCAGACCTTTTGCAAATCCTACGTTAATTCTCTGCGTGAATGTGGCCTGAGGCTTGTTTGTAGTTTAGTTTTCTAAATATCCCTTTTAAGGTTTGCTATATATGGATAACTGGTATAAGCACTGGGCTGTTTGGTATGCCTGGAGTCCCTGCTTTCCCATCCTCAGGGTCGATCCAGAAAATAGGACAATGGGACACGTCAGGATGTGTCCTTGCACCGTATGGCACAGACGTATCCCGCTGTATGCTTATACAGTGGTATATGTCGACCCAGGGACCATAGGTGTACACATCGGCAGCAGCCAATCGCGGGGTGCCCCCCCCCCCCCACCCCAGTGATGTCACTGACCTAATATGGTTGGTAACCGCACCGGGTCCTCCCTCCTGCCAAGCGTTGTATACACTTGGCGCGGCTGTGGGGAGAGTTGCAATAGTCTGCATCCGCCCCCCCCGTAGCCGTCCATTGCCTCTGCTAACTGCATACGTCGCTCAGGCGGAGGCTGGAGGATGAAAAGATGTAGCTTGCTGCGTCTTTCCATCCTGTTTTTTTTTTTTTTTTTTTTTTTTTTGACATACTGGAGAAATGGTGGCCAGATGGAGGCAACAACTATGCCTTTGCTTGTCAATGTATACTCTAATTGTATACGTCCCACACGGGTGCCAAAGGTGGCACTCAGCCCTCTATATGGGCACCCTTGCCATCGCCCCAGCGTAGAGTTTGCCAAACAGGACTCAAGGCCTCTTGCAGTCCCAGGACCCTAGAAGGAATCTACAATGATAATCCAAACTTCTCTTCCTTCTGTCTATCGTATTGGAGTCCTCAGGTGCCTATACAATTTAAACCTGTGACAAAGCAGGGAGTAATAAGTTACTGCTTAAATTGTTGCATTGGCACATACAACCAAAAATACGCGGGTTTTGGTTGTAGTTTGGGCACTCGGTGTCTAAGAGGCTTGCCACCACTGGTCTAGCGTATACATGTGAACCCAGCTTTATGGCGGATTGTACCAGCCTGACCCAAACTCTCTGCATCCTTATTATGATATACAATGTATCATCCTGCTGTTGTACCTATAAACCTATTGCATTTGTAGCATAATGTTTGTCACGTGAACAGGCCACCAGCTAGATCTTTCCCCATGGTATACGTACCTATATTAGATGATCGGGTGCCATGAGTGCAGGTAGGGCCCCTCCACCCCCACCCATTATCTTTATACCAGGATCAGGACAGATGCAGCAGTGTCACACAAACAGGTTGAAGTCTCCAGCTCTGCAGTTATGTGAAAAGATCCGATTGATTAAAATTCCTCCCCGCCCCCCTACTCCTCGCTCCGGAGGACTCAAACTGTGCCTCTCCCTGCATTTTATAGAGGTCACGTATGGCGCAGAGCCTCCATGATCAGACTGGTAATGGGAAATGCCTTCTCCTTCCAGTACAGTGCACCGGAGGAGGAGGATGGGCTGCCAGGTGATGCTGCTGTGAAAATGGAGAGGCTGTTTGTCTCCACCGTGAGATTACATGTATGTTCATGTAACCCCCTGACAAGTGCTGCCTTCGGTGTCCTGTCTCCATGGTAACAAGGACCAAATCTTGGCAATCTCTTCAGCGTGCACTTTTTTTTTTTTTTTTTTTGCATTGATTTCCAGGGTAGATGAGACCCTCCACCACATCTCTGCCCCCTCTCTGCCTGCATAATGCAATTTTTTTTATGTCATAACCTGCAACATTAGGGGGCGTGCCGCACGCTTTACAGATGTCATTTGCAAGTTTTCAGTGTCATTTTTCGGGAAAAAAAACAAAACAATCAACTTCAATTGATTAGATGCAAAATTCTGTTATCCTCCTGAATTGTTATATATCAAATGTGTTATATAATATAATGTGTATATATATTTCCCGCATCTTATCTGCAGTGGAATGTAGTAAATCGTTCCCCGTTATCCACTTAGACTGTAGTGATGGGGATTTCCTGCACCAGGGGATTTTTATTTAGCCTTTTTCTATATTTGGGAGTATCTAGTTATATGTGACGAAGCAGCTGTAGGTTATAAGTCTAATTATATTGATATCTAATATATTTATTATGCAGGATGGAGAGTGCATAGCCTTGTATGTCTCGCTGGGGGGGGGGATGATTAGATTGAGGTCGCAGAAGGGATCATCAGAGCAGTTATCCATTATATTCCTCTACGTGTTCGGAAGAGAAAGCAGCCGCTGAACCTTTACTGCCGGAGCTCGTGCTGCATTTTCCTTGGGAAATAAGATTAATGCTTTCTGCATCTAGGACAGAAATAGGGCAGAGCAGGGAGAGGGATGATTCCAGAAGTTGCCTGACGGTGATCCATGAGCGGGGAAGTTTACTGCGCCAAAGTATTTGGCCTTAAACCTTACTGGATAAGGTGTAGGTCGCCTAAATAACATCATATTACACGGATACTTTGATATCATGTCTAAGCTGAAAGATGATGATGTTGGTTACAGTATTGCAGCCCATTTCTAGCTAGATATCTGCATGGGTTCAGTATCTGCATGGGTTCACAGTTCTGATTTGATCTGCCTTGTGTCATCTTTGTCATCTTCAGCCCCTACTCTTAAAGGGAGTCTGTGTTATCCAAAACCTCCCAAAGCAATATAGTGCAAGGGCCATAAATACAGCAGAGGCTTGAAAACCGAAGAAGCAATGCAAAGATCACATTTTCTTCACCAATATGTGAATCCCCTTGCAAGTGCAATGGGGGAGGAACAGATTTGCTATAGTTTATAGAGATGATTGAACCTGACGTTCAAGTTCGGCCGCCGGACCATGGACATATTGGACAATTGGTGGTTGAGCAGCTCCTGGCAACTAGCCATGGCTATGATGTCCCTGGGGTCCACTTATCTCTAATAGTTTGACAAAACATAGTAGGTTTAAGGTAGACCCTTAAACACATTGGGGCTCATTTACTATTGTCGGATATTCCGACTATTTCCGATTTGCAACACATTTAACTGGGGATTTTGGCGCATCCGTGTGCCGGCTTGCATGCAACACAAATTTGGGGGGGGGGGGGGGGGCGATCCAACTGATTTGGACTGAGCGCGGGATTTTACATTTAAATTGTCGCAAGCCCAAGCACTTGCATGCATCGGGAAGAAGGGGAACTCCGGTAGATCTGAGCGGGGAAGCGACACACGCAGGATATCGGGAGCACGATGTAAGTGAATCGCGCCAGCTGTGTATTCTCGGCGGTATCTGCCCTATAACCATACGTGGAGCTCATTTCTGGCCCCTGATTTGCTTTAGTAGTGCATTATCCTGTATAAGTGGCAGTGAAACTACCTGTTAATGCCAGCTGCCCTTCAGAAATCTAGACACATCACCTTCAACCAGCTGCTTATGAGGTAATGCAGCCTACCCAGGGGCCAGGTACCCAGTGCACCTAGATATGTAAATACACCGTGCAAGGTTTAGCTGCCAGTCTGACCTTGGCAAACATGACCTCGCCTGCTGGGGGGCAGGAAGCAAAACGGGAATTTAAATGGCAAAAAAGCCCTTATTTCATATATCTGGAAGTGCCAGTCACTGAGCATTGTGTCTGATCTTTCAATAGTCGGTAACTACCAGAGCCCATGTCCCCCCCAGTACATGGAGAATGTACAACCAGGAAGTGTCTTGCAAAGGAAGCAGAACAGGAAGGAGGTCATGTATACGTCTGTGGGGGGAAGTGCCGCCTAATGGTGGAGGATACGGGAAGATCTGATTGTTATGAAGTGGCCGTACAAATATAGTATTCCTTATATGGGTGCGCTTGTTTTACCCCTTTTCCTGGTATAATCTGGAGGGCTGCCCTTTCTGCAGTCCTGCAGGAGATCTATATGGACGTCTGTTCTGTGTTGGAGAACTTAGGTGATGAAGTATTGATGATGCATTTTGTGAAGTGGAAATGGTGGAACGTAATTTGCAGCTTGCAGTACGTGTGTATAATATTTATAATCTATATAATGTGTATATTTGTGTGTGTGATCGAGCACAACCGTCCCTAGGGGTGGGGAAAGGTTTGAGGAGAGACAAAGCTTCAGTGAGGAGCCCCTGAGTCTGCTGGGTTATTGATACTGCTCTTCTGTCTGCTCTCTGCCGCTATACACCAGGATTGCATCATCCACAGCACCGCTGCCAAAACCTCACTGCTGTACAAAGAGGCGCAGACAAGGCCTTGTCTCTTCAGAGGCTTCTCCCAACTCCCTGCCTCTTCCTGAAAACCTCACTGATGCCCGACCTCTCCTAAGAGTCACCTTTGTTCTGGAGTCCTCTCTCTCAGACCATGTTTAACCCCCCCCCCCTTCCCAATCTGCTTCCTCCCAAACCATTCAGATTCCTCATTTCCTGTTAACCCTTTAGCTGCTGTGTTAATGTACACTAAAGACCCCCATACACATAGGGGAAAATAGTCTTCTTAACCGATCAGTGTCAGCCAACTATCTTATAGATATAGTGGCTCCTCCATTCTCCCCCACAGATTGTGATGGGGGGATAGAAAGGATGAAAATATTTTTCATGCCCTCTCCTTTGTTCCCCCGGAAGGTAATGCACAGTTGATGAAGTCTCAGTGACTCACTCGTCTCCCCATTTATGCACATGCATACCTGGCCAAACTGCTCATGTGAAAGGATAGGCCAGTCACGGTAATAGCTGTGGATCAAATGAGAAGGCGGCTATTGATGTTGTATGGGCTTCTTTACCAGTTTGTAGAGCACTCCTGGCACAGCGGGTATCTTGCCACTGCACCATCTATAAAGAAAATTGCCTGTTACCTTCAAAGCATCAGCGAGGTGTGTACAATGTGAAGTCTAGCAGAAAGCCGAGCGCCGCTCCTAGGAAATTGGATGTGTGCGGTCAGTGGCCTGTAATGGGTCAGCCATCCCTTTTGATGGGAATCACCTTGTGTGGCGGCCATAGTGTTTAGATTCTTATCAGTAGAGCAGAAAATGCTCCATGAGAACTGACGTGGTCTCTGTTGCTTGCACACGTGTAATGCGGTACAGTGGGAACTGATGTTTAATAGCTTTTGGCCATTTGTGTCATTAAAAAATAGGCGACAAAAACAAGTTATTGGGAACAGGACTGTTTGTTCACACCTCTCTGCTTCCCGGATGAGCCGTTTACATTGTTCCTTTATGTATTTCCTTGTGTTTTTCCACCCCAGACCATCTATAGGCATAGTCCAGTCGATGTGTTATTGCATTATCTGACATTTTTAGGGCGCTGATGCTTCTGTTCTCGGATAATTATGAAACTGTTCATCTTACGGCTTTTGGATGATTGTTTGTGTATAGGTGGGGCAGAACAAACATGGCTGCACCTACAAGATACTAGTGTTGGATAACACTCTTCTTTATTAGGGTGAGTCCACAAACTGTGACTGTCACTGCAAATCTGCTGTGTGTGGACTCCTTGCTAATTCTGGACAAGTACAACATTACAGTATTGTCTCCATGAATCCTTCTAATACCAACTTTTAATCCTGCTTAAAATAATAATAATGAGCCTAAAGGGGTCTGGTGGGCTTTACCAGAGCCCCTCAGTGCTGCAGATCCACAAGCTGTTACAATGGGCAGACCCCTGCTCTCTTCCACCTCCCTCTGCCTGTGTAATTTAGCAGCAGGAAGTACAGGTGGTGGGAAGAGATGTTCTGCTCATTGTTATAGCCTATGAAGCTATAGCAGGGAGGGACTCTGGAAA
Source organism: Engystomops pustulosus (assembly GCF_040894005.1). Classification (NCBI taxonomy): domain Eukaryota; kingdom Metazoa; phylum Chordata; class Amphibia; order Anura; family Leptodactylidae; genus Engystomops; species Engystomops pustulosus. The sequence continues at coordinate 12,445,201 of NC_092420.1, read as the reverse complement.
CATCCCCCCAGAGCCCTTCAGGTTCATTATCCTAATTATAGAAGATATTAGAAGGAAGCGGGCCATGGATAACACATATAAGATAACCATAGTCCCGGTGCCTGGATCTGTGAGTAAGTGCCCCTGGTTATGATGCTGGATCTCTGGTGGTCACGTGATCGCCCTGGTTATGAGGCTGGATCTCTGGTGGTCAGGTGATCGACCATGGTTATGAGGCTGGATCTCTGGTGGTCAGGTGATCGACCCTGGTTATGAGGCTGGATCTCTGGTGGTCAGGTGATCGACCCTGGGTATGAGGCTGGATCTCTGGTGGTCAGGTGATCTTCCCCGGGGTATGAGGCTGGATCTCTGGTGGTCACGTGATCGCCCTGGTTATGAGGCTGGATCTCTGGTGGTCACGTGATCGGCCCTGGGTATGAGGCTGGATCTCTGGTGGTCACGTGATCGCCCTGGTTATGAGGCTGGATCTCTGGTGGTCACGTGATCGCCCTGGTTATGAGGCTGGATCTCTGGTGGTCACGTGATCGCCCTGGTTATGAGGCTGGATCTCTGATGGTCACGTGATCGCCCTGGTTATGAGGCTGGATCTCTGACGTCAAAGAGTGTTTGAAGTGAAATGAATGCATCTCAAATCAATATAAAGTACAGGTTGAATATCATATTTTCCCATTTTAGTTATGCACTGAGAGAAGACTACAGAAGCTTCATGTGCTGGGTCTTTAATGCAATGTCCTATAAGACTTGTGTACTGTATGATGCGGCACACCTTGTGCTATATACCGTGCACACATTTCAATGAGAACACGTATTGTTTTATTGCTTGGCTTTCCGCACATCCCTTTTGCATCACTTGATATTCAACCACTGAGGGATTTACTGACCTTTACCATGCAGGTTGGTGTGGAATCGCTCAGTCTTGGATTATTATCTATTAAAGTGCCAGGCTCATTTTCTGCAGCAGGGGAATGACTTGTATTGCCTATTCCGGCTCGTCCCCATCTTCCGCAGGTGTATCTCTAGACTAGAACTAAAGTTGGCTGATCCCCACCGCCTGTCAATCTCTTCCCCTCCTATCCGTGTGCCCTGAATCCCCTCTATACATGTATAGTCTTTTCTTTTTTTCCACAGGCAGACCTTAGACACACTACTGCACAGCCGATTTCTTTATTTTTTCCCTCCTTCTTCCCCAGTCCCACACACTGCTGGGAGAACGTGTTGTGATATGAAACCATTTGAGTATGTATTAGTAGTAAGAGAGCACACAAGGAAGAGAGGGTGTGACGGAGCCAGGGAGAAAATCTTTCTACGTGGTAATCCTAGGGACGCCTCTGGTAGTCACATTAATGCTAGCTCACTCTCTAATATATCACTTCAGCCGGGATTGTAAAAATATCCTCTGCCTGTCATGTACACCAAGGTGAAATAAGCCACAAGGCTTGTGCGTAAATTATCTTGAATGTCCATGCAAATGCAAAATATCAAGTGGTGTGTGTGTGTGATTGTTATTCCCATGTCGCCCCTTTTAACCTGTCACTTCTCTCTCTTTATAGCAGACTTCCAGAGGACGGTGGGAGAAGAGATTATTGGACCCTCACGGCCCCGGGCCAGTCTAAAGGTAAACGGTCCATTGCGATGTTTAATGGGTTAAAAGGGATCACATTTTTCCTCTGGAATGAGATGCTTTAATTGAGCCACATAGATGGCAGAGAATCCTCCACGGGAAAATTTGGGGTCAATAGCATTTCCAGCCGCACCAAGGTGTCTGATCCATGGCAGCGCCTCCTGGGGACAGCATGGAGGGGAGGCAGTCCAGCCCGCCTGCCATTAGCACAAGCTGACAGCAGTGCTGCAAATCTCACTATTGATTTAGAAGGAGCTGGGAGGTTAGGACGTGCTCGCCTTGTTAGTGCTGGGAGCCTTGCTGCAGAGTGCCAGCTGTGGACAGAGGAGGGGGAATCGATAGAGAGTGCATATTGCAGAAGACATGAGAGAGATCTCTGGAATACGCACTGCATTAAACAAAGAGCCTTCACCGCATTAACATTTCATTTACTTACTCTCTTTTTCACATTTTTGTAAGAGGTGACCATAAATTATTTTCTAGCTGTAATATTTGGGATCGACTATTGCAAAACAATTTTTAAAGCGTCATACCCTGCTCATCCCACACGTCTGTAACTAGTGACTGTCCATTAGTGACCATCTTGGGCTGGATTCACATTGTCCGTGATCTGGAACATGAAAAGTCCTGTCAGACGGATCACTCTGCTGGGGACTGAACTCCCTGCATCGTATTGATATAGAATGCAACAATGTTGCAATAATGTTTCCCTGATATACAACAGAGCAGAACCTGTACAGTCTCTGCCCTGTTCCATATCTGGGAAACCAGAACTCGGTGCATCAGATATCACTATTGGAGTCCAGTCCCTAGCAGTGTTTCGGTCCTTGCCACAGAACTCTATGGTTCAAGGGCTGTGAAACGGCCCTTACAAAGTAATATATGACTTGATGTAGTGACCAGGATAGGGGTGTGCCTGTATTTGCCTCCATTCTGTAATAACCTGAGATTAGTGAGAGACACCGTAATGATACGACCTGTGCATCACATGATCTTGGGATGCTGGTTTCCTCGATACTGATTTGTGACCCAAAACGCTAGGACCACAGGGTTCGAGCTCACAACATGTTAGCAGACCCACAATTGCCAGTGGCTACAGATATGAAGATATTTACAAAAGTCCTATCCATGTGCTGCATTAATATACATCAATGTCAATGTGGATTTTACTGCAGATTTCCTGACTGCCTCAAAAGGCAAATTGGCTGCAGAATTAGTCCAACCGGCTTCATTGCGAATAAAGCTGATTTACACTATCCTGATATAATCTGGCATGTGAAGAAAAAGGCTGCTATGTGTTGCTGCTCTTTGACGACCCCTTTAATTGTTAGCGTTCATGAATCTGGCGAGGAGAAGAGATGCCGCCATCCTGATGTACCTTTCATGTGTCGTTGTGTGGGCTGATGGGTTTCAGTATGTTGTCTTGCTGCTGTGTGTAGGCTGAACAGACTCGCCTTGAACTTTTATAATTCAGCAGCTCGTTGCTGGTATGTTGGACTGTGCCTCTAACTATACTGTAATGCGTAGCAACCAGCAACTGCATTATGTAAATTACAATGCATATATTCTCATACGTTATGGCTTTCTGTTGGTTTACTTGGGAACCCATTAAAAATATAGGCTTCAATGTAGTCTGAGCAGATCTTCCTATATAAGTATAGTCCTCATCCACTATCACTGGAGAACTAGTAATGTGAATGGTGATTTCTATGGGGTCCCCAGTATATCCATGTTGTGCAGGGATTGAAAAGTGCAACAGCAACTCCAGTGTAATGTGTTAATGCGGGATCAGGACTGGCTCTCATCCTGCCCATTTCCCTACTTCTGCCCTAGACACTCGCTAAAGACCAGTAAGTATCTCGAGATTTTTTTAGGACGCTACGTAGGAACCGGTTTCTAATTTAGAGGGCGGTGTAAAAGGGCTTTAGTGTATGGGTGCTGTTGCACATGGGTTGCCTCCGCGGCTGTACTTGTTGTAGTCCCGGGTTGCATGTACAGCTGCAGCACAGATATAAGCATCCAGAGACCATGCTTATCCAGTGTTCCCCACCGCCCCTTCTTCCAGGTCTCTGCATAGTGATCCAATAGAAAATGCTTTTTGCCCTGCTTGTCAGGACAGAAGCAAAGCCTCCACCGTACATGTCAGTATAGCTGAGAAAGCTCTTCCTGCAGGGTAAGAAAGAAGGGAAACACAGATGTTTTCTATTCATGGCTGTTCCCAGCAACAATGCAAAGATATTTCAACATTTTAGGCATGAAATTGATTCATGGGATAGAAGTGAAAGACATTTTATTGTGGCACAAGTCCTGAATTCAGGAACTTATTATACACACATATGCTACCTTTTTTTCCCTTTTCCCCTTCCATGTGGCCGGCTTGTATCCAGCACATTGTTTATGTTGAGGATTTTGTCTCGCAGCACGGTGGCTCAGTGGGTAGCACTACAGCCTTGCAGCGCTGGGGTCCTAAGTTCAAGTCCCATCCAGGTCAACATCTGCAAAGAGTTTGTATGTTCTCTCCGTGTTTGCGTAGGTTTCCTCCGGGTCCTCCGGTTTCTTCCCACACTCCAAAACATACTGGTAGGTTGATTAGATTGTGAGCCCCATATTATTTTAATTTATTATTATTATTAGACCGTGTATCGTCTCAGACATGACGGCAGCGGCTTCCAGGGCCCCCATGCCTTATCAGAAGGCAGAAGGAACTGACGCACTGAAGGCCACGGCTAGATGAGATCCTTTCACCTCTGTGGTGTTGATTCTGAGGCCGCTTTGCATTTGTTTCCTCTTTTACTGCCACTTCTTACAGACGCAGCTGTAAAACTTCCGCCTAGGCCTCAGTATACAAGCAGCGAGGAGCAGGGTGTATCACTGTTACAACATGTTTCTTCTTGAAGCCTCTCGTCTATATATGTACATAATTTTTTTTGTATTCTTTCCTAATCGAGGCAAAGGTTATCAAAAAATTCAGTGAACAGTGAGGCCAAGATTCCTGTGGGCAAACCGGTTTATGGTTTCATAGAACGTGTGTCCAGCTGATTGTGAACGAGTTCCTGTTCTCTCCCCCTCCGGAATATTATTCCTCACCAAGTATATAATTGTTGGAGTCCAAGGAAAAGAAGTTTCGCTCTGGGGGTAGGGGGACTATAATATCACCTGCTACAAAACCTTCAGTTCTGTAGCATTTAGGAAATGCTACTGGTGCTATATTAAAGATCAGAATCTGCAAATCAGGATTGTGGTTTAATGAGATAAAGGCAATAAAAATAGGCAGGAAATTGCCCTTTATCTGCATTTCCAGTGTCTTATTTCCGGTTCTGCATATCACAGGATAGGAGCTATAGAACATGATATATGAGGCTATAGATGACTTTTTATAATTGTGTATATATAATATATATTTGTGTGAATGGGTGAGATTTTAGCGCATTTCATACCACACCTGGGGTGGGGGTGAGGGCTGGTAGTTTAATAGGGTAAAATCTAGTGACCGATTCCCTTTTAAGTGCTATGCGGTATTATTGCCTTAATATGCCATCGCTTTGACAACCATGGTGCTACAGATTGACATATAGTCATTCGGTGGCGCTGTTGGTTTCTGTCATGAGATAGATCTGTTTGGATACGGTATTATATGTACCGAAGATGGAACCGGAAACCTGAACGTCTGAGGCAGTTGTGAGCGTGGCCTAAAGCAGAAGTAGATAGGGGAGCATTCACACTGGCGTCTCATGGCTGTACTTATCTCTTGTCCCTATTGCAGTATTTTTGTATCTTGTGGCATAGGTGAATGGCGTTGTTGTTTTATTGTGTGACATTCGGCGATACTGAATCCAGCACAGGGCAGCCATGACGTACAGCACGCAGCGATTGTGGCCGTGTTTTTGCATCTTTTGTCAGGAAATGGGCAGCAGTCTGTCAGCCGATGTATAAATTAGATTATTGTCTTGTGTCTGTTCTATTGTTCAGACCTTCCAGTCTAATGAGCAAGGCCTTGTGATGGGGGCCCTGAGTCATCGCTGGCGTCTTCCACGCTCCTTATAGGATCTTTACAATGCATGGCGCAATTATTGTCAGTGTTACCACCCCAGTTGCAAAAGAGCAGATTGCAATTATTTGTACTTTCCTAAACCAAAGAAAAGTCAAAGAAAACAAAGTGCCTACTCTCATACTGCCAGGTCTCCTTTCCATTGGCAACACTGTGCCCTGCAAATACGGCCCTGGTCAAACATCGTTAAGGTCAGTTGCCCCCATTGCCGCCTTAAGTGCCCAGGACACAATGCAGTACATACTTTGTCGGGTCTAGTGTACAAACGTGCCATGTCCTGTGCATAGAGGATCACCCAGGCCTGTGTGGAAGTAACTGGGGCTACATTCTCATGAATGGACGGGCTATTTAGTCTCTGAAGCCGTCTGGATATTATTAGGAATCTAGACGGGTCATGTTTAAGATGTCTGCTCCGTGAGGCGGCCTCATAGACGGAGCAGCTTGAGACCACAGGAATCTCCACAGGCGCGGGCTTGAATTTGTTAGTTTTTCTTTTTAAAAAGCTTCTGTGTGGCACGCACATATATATAATATATTTATGTGCACCACCCACCCCTCTACCCTAAAAAGATGGCGTCTCTTCAAACAACTTAAATGTACTTGAAGTATTTGGTTGTGCTGGTGTTGTAAGATGGTTACTGCAGACTGTAAGACGCAGGAGATTTTAGCAGCAAATAATGGATTATATGAAGCCTTTGCAGGACAGTCTGTCTACAGGGGAGTCACTCATTTCCACCGGGGGCAAAATGAACCTCGTGGTTTCCTTAAAGGGCCCGAGTGTCATTTTATTACTTAATAATTTGTAATTGACATTACAATCAGCCCTATAACAATATATAACAATAACCTGAGGCACACGTGGTGATTGCGTTGCATTTCCAAATGCAGAGACTCCTCCTGCATTTATTAAATGCAATGCAAACGCAATCTAATTTCAATAGGTGAAGATTCTGTGTGTTATGAAAAGCAAACACAATGCAATAGCCACGTGTGACTGTGGCCTCAGACATTGGCCAGTGTGTGTCCCCACAGCAGCCAATAGCCAGGGTACCTCCACAGCAGCCAGAAGGCCACACCAAGCAGCCACAGTGCCCCCCCCCCCCCCCAGCAGCAGTCATTGTGTCCATCACCTCTCCCACCCAAGAAGAAGCCATAGTGCCCCACACCTACCCCCCCCAGCAGCCACCATGCCCCACATCACACCAGCATCCTTGGCCCGCTACAGGGAAAAAAAGCTTGCCTTTCCCGCTCCCCCAAAGCCGCAGACATCCTCTTCGTCCTTGTTCCTTTATGTGGCCGCTGTACGCGCCGGCTCTGAAGCCGGCACAAGTGTTGACGTCACATCACATGTGATGGCTTCGGAGCCGGCGCGCACAGCGGGTGCACACGGTAACCAGGACGAGAGGGAGCGGGGAAAGGTGAGTATCGGAGGTACCCTGCCCCTATGCTGCGCTCCCGATGAGAGCAGCATAGGGGCAAGGAGCCAGAAGCGGGCTGGATAACACAATCAGATTTATTTATAATGTGGTAAAATTAACTTCTCTCCATGTAGCTCTGCACCTGTGCTAATGCTCTCCCCTTTGCCTTGACAGGTTTCCTCATGTCCGTGAAGTGTCTCTCGTCGCTCTGCGGCTCTCCACCCTCGGTGTGGTCAGTCGCCGCGATTCCGACCCCGTGATTCTCTCCGACCGTAGTGCCGGACGTCATGAGCATTGTAATCCCATTGGGAGTCACCACACCAGATACATCCTACTCAGACATGGCCGCCGGATCAGAGTGAGTCTGACTTCTGCCTTATGGTAATCCTGTTAAGTGATGGGATGAAATCAAGTGTTTCCGGTCACATCTACGTCACAACAACCGTCAATAAGTTTCAGTGTGTGAAGCAATGGATCCTTGAATTTGGGGTGGGGGGAGGCCGCACTGCTATAATGTGCAATGGTGGGGTGGGGGGCTGCACTGCCTTGCTGTGTCACGCAGGGGTTGCGCACCACTACTGCAAAAAGCATTACCGATACATAACTTCATTCAATGGTTTCTCATAATTACAATTTATAAATGAACTTCCAGTTGCCATAAAGTGAAATGCAGCAGACAGTGAGTATTGTCTGCCAGTCGTCACATTCAAAGTCCCTGAGGGATCCTGGCTAATCTCTGTAGGAATTACCATGAAGATTAGGTTACTGGACCAAATGGCACATAATTTAGAGATTGGGGCAAGTCACGTACTGCCGGCTGTTTATCCTTTTTTAGGCCAGAGGCGCTCTGCAAGTTTAGAGACGGCTATTGGGTAATAGGTCGTCTGAAAGAGCTTTTTATTGTATTTGTGCTGTAAATACAGCAGTGTTTCCTCATTTCGAAGAACAGATTTTCAGATGGGGGAATCTCGCCATTCCCCATAGAATAAGGGCTGTGTCTTAAATGTGATTTATCTTATGGACTTGGAGCGCCACCTCCTGGCCCACTTGTGTGTGTACACTTTTTCACACATCTCTTTCTATTAAAATGTGACATACATTGGAGGAATTCTTCCATCAAAATCAACAATGATAATCAAGGAACACTTACTCCTAGAATTAGACACTGTGGCTGTGGGAATTTTATTATACATGACTTCCGTCCTTCTAAAATCAACTTTTAAAATGCTAATATGACTGTGTAAGGGCCTGTGAAGCTAAAGCATGGAGGGACTCTGGTAATGCACTTAGGAGCTCTTCAGAATTTGATTTTAGAAGGCAGGAGCCATGGATATGACAGATATAAGCAGATTCCCACAGTCCCGGTACCTGGATCTAGGAGTAATGTCCCTGGTTTATCATGATGGATTTTGATAGATTAACTTTAATTTGTTTTATACGATATGAATTTTTATTATCTTCAGTGAATTTATATTGCCTTCAGCACAAAATTGTGAGTTGGTAAGAGCAGAAATCTAATCGCGTGTGCTGTACAGGCTACACAAGTAAAGTTATAGGTGGCCAAATAGTCAACCTTGTTAATGTGGATTTAAATATTCAGGATTTAGATTAAAATTATACTGAGTTTAGTATACAAATTTCCAGACCTGACCAGTGGTGCACCCATTAATTGTTATCACATGGGTCTTACACTGTCCTAGTTTCATTAGGGCAGAGCTCGAGCTTGTATATGGCCACTTGAGTCAGTCTATTGATTTGTTGAAAGTAACGAGGGTAGGTATTTACTGTCACTAGTCCACAGAAATGGCCACCAAAACACCCACTAGCTCTGATGCTATAGAGGTACATTGTGCACGATCACGGTACAGTGGGCTCACTGTGTCTCACTATACCGTGACTGAGCCACGTGGCAAAAGATGGAGTGTTTTGTGCTGTGTGGCAACTCGGCTCCCTATGGAGATCGCCGGAGGGAGCAGCAACCATGTGCATGAGGCCTAAATCTCTGTATTGGAACAACCCCTTAAAGTTCCACTCCTTGCCACTTTCTATGTAACTTCCCAGCACCTGAGTATAAAACTGTCACTTACTGTATGGTGTGGATTCAGTTGCCGGGAAGCTGTTGCAAATGTGACAACCAATATGGCTGCCTGGACTGTGATGACTTTCCCAAAATTTGCATCTGTAGCTAGGTTGGGAAAAATTTAACTTTTATCAATGAGTTAGGAAGGTGTGTCATAAGTGAGTCCTAAAGACTTCTGAATTCATCATATTGAGGTCTTAAGATGCTCATGCTTCGTGTAGTAGCACAATGGGCTTCCCAGTCGATGGCTCATTGGCAGGAGGTTTTCTGGTACTTGCGCTAAATTTAACAAATTCTTTAAAAATCTATTAATTGGTTTAATTTTGTTGTAAAATGACTCTTCTCTTTCTACAGCCCTGAATCAGTGGAAGCTAGCCCTGCAGTTACCGGAAAGTCCATCTATGCAACTCACAGTTACCCAGGCAGCCAGAGCCACGGATACCGAGGTCTGCCATACGCAGTAAGTACCGGACACCACTTCTCACATCGATAATGGTCATCCTCTTACTAATTACACCATTCCTGCAAATTCTTGATCGTACCCTCTCCAGCCCAATGACTGATACTGTGACTACTATACAGAAGGGACCCAGTTGCATAGGGCCTGAATACTGTAAAGTGAGGGACCTGTAAAAACATTGCAATGACGTGTCTATATATGAGAAAGGATTGCACGTGAAAACTCTCTGCCCCTGCTTGTTTGTTACCTGTGCCCGCAGCGTCCATGGCAGGCCTAATGTTGATGATGAAACAGCTGGGTGGATACCCAGCACCTGTCCCCTCTTCAGTCCGAATCCCACGCATGTTCAGTGACTGCCGCAGTGACCCCTATGTAAGTAAATGACAGCAGTAGCAGTCGCCAGCAGCACAATCTGCCGCTGACTCGTATCCGTGACAATTTGAGATGTTTGAGTAAATGTGGAAATGTAGACCGTCACCCAATAACAACAGTACAGGACAAAGCTCAGAAGATGGTTAAAGCGAGAAGAAAATAGCTCAAAACATTTTCACGTTTCCCCTCTCTCAAGCCTATTCTAATAGTGCATAATTGTGAACCATACTCTTTTTACCATATTACAGAATGTGTTGGTGCCGTGATCATGTGGGTTTTAGGTTTTCTTCTTCTTGTTACCTTATAAAATTGAAAAATTTTATTGGCTTCTGTTCTGTGCAAATTGCTAAGAAAATTTTGGCAAAATTCATTGCAATTGTATACTGCCGCAACGATCCACACGCAGGACATTTGTCAAGAATTTGCACTGAACGGGTCGGATTTAAAGAAGAAAATGTACATTTTATTTTTTGCAGAAGATGAGTCTTCTTTCCAAAAAAAAAAAACTGGGTTCTCGTGTTACCCCATCAGTATGCAGCATGCCCAGAATTGTGCTGTCACATCTATGCCCGAGATGGAATACAAGGCTTAGCAATTTCATGGGTGGCCATACAAAGGGAACCCTTCGAGTTGTCAGATCCCTATTAAATTATCCACAAGTTCTATACATGTTCTTTTCATGTGACAAGATTGTAATAGCTTTACCAATCACATTAGTTGCGTCTGCTGAAATCCCCCAAGTCGCTTGTTGGTCCTCTTCCTAGCCAATTACCCGCTGTGAAAAGGGTCGCATGATTCGGTATTAGTGGAGTGGTGGTCTCATGAGCTTTTTTTTTTTAGTGCCCCTGACTGGATCGTATGACTCTATAGACACAAGTTCTTACTTTTAAGAATCTGTTTTTTCCCTTATAATGATGCACACATTTTAAAGGTCATCATACCAAAGGCCGTGGACTCATAATCTTAACCACAATAGTTGCTGGAAGGTCACAAATGATTGAGTTTTTTTTTAATCCTTTTTCATTACTGGGACCTAAGGATTTGCTCTGCAGGGTTGTGACAGGTTAGAATGTATTGGAAAGAGGGAGGTTTTCCATTTTATTTTCATTTTTTACATTGTAAACTTTTGGGTTAAACTCCAGTCACCCACTTTACAGGATCACAATTATGGAGCACCTCCGCCACCAACTCCACCCGCCTCTCCACCCGTTCAGGCTATAATCCCACGTGCCGAGCTCAATGGCGTCCACTCCCATGAGGATGAAGAGAATTCTGGAGATAGCGACACCTCTTCTGAAGGAGATGGGATCCCCAACTGGTGCCACTGCAATAACTCGGCCGATGGGTTTCTTGTCAAGTGCGAGAAATGCCGGTAAGATGCCAGATTATTAGATGTCCAAACACACTTGACACCACAACATTTACCATGAACTAACACATTTTCTCTTTCCTACTGACCCTAGTGGTGTGAACAGAGGAAAAGTTATTCAGCTGAATCGGCGAAAACAAGACAATGTCTCCGGTAGGTCTGACATTTAAACAAGATAATAGTTTTTGCTACCAGAATAACCTGTATGAATATTTAGTCACTACCCTTAAAGGGGATGTGCAAAGTTTGCCATTCCCTACCATGTGAATAGGGGTTAACTTGCAAACTGAACGGTGAGGGTCCAACTACTGGCACTCCCAGAAATCTGGAGAACGGAGCGTGACGTCCAACCTGTGTCCCGCAGCTCCATCGAATAGTATGGGAGTGATGGAAATTGCTTCGCTCAGCTATTTCTGACTCCCCCCTATACCATTGAATGGTTCCGGATTGCCACAGGTCTCATTCTCCTGCAGAGCTTTATTAGTTAATCATGTATCTGTGTTAAAATATTTAATATTGATGTTTATATAGAGTTTTTCTGCATGCAGGGGGAGAGAGCAGTGCTACGGAGAGTTGGGATGAGGAACTTTCTCCATCCACAGTCCTCTACACGGCCACCCAGCACACACCAACAAGCATCACTCTCACAGTCAACAGGGTGCGGCGAAGTAAACCAAAAAAGCGGAAGAAAAGTACAGAGAAGGCTCGAAATACCCCCAAAACCAAAAAAATTAAGGTAGGACAATATCCTGGGACTATTTATAAGCCCAAAAAATACCTATTTATTGTATAATATGTCAAAGAAACAAGGAAATCAATGCTCAGGAGCCGCTTCCTCCTGTTTTTCATTGAAATTATAGCATCTAATTATTATTAAAACTTTGTCATGGAGGTTCACATCATCTCACTCCAATAGGAGCCTCCAAAAGACGACCCCCTTGTCTAAACCCATACCTTTAAGTGGTCCCCTAACAAAAACAGGATCTGCAGATATAGACTTGTAAAAGGCAGAGAGCACAAACTCTTGCAGATTGTCAAATAGCTAGAGCGAAAGTTTGTCCTCAATCCATCATTTTCTACTGGGTTGAGTGTTTTCTAAATGATGGTTTATGTTCAGGAGCATTTGTAACGCTTATGTTCTTGCTTTAGGCATTTCGGGAAGGTTCCCGCAAGTCTTTACGGATGAAGGTGAGTCCACACTTCTGTGATTTTTTTTAGAACGTTACAATATATTTCATTTATCTCCAAAAGCATCTGTTTGTCTGACGCCTTTTTACCTTACTTTGTAACACATAAAGCTAGTCACTTACTTTAATGTCTTTACAGAGGTTGTGTCGATTACAAGGACAGGGGTCCCTTGTACCCCCATCTAAATGGAGTGGTGGTTGAACAGGGCACTGCCGCTCCATTCAAGTTTATGGGACTGCCGGAGAAAGCTGAACACTGTACTCGGCTTCTCATAGGCATAACCCATAGAGAAGAATGGAGCGGCAGCGCGCCCGCACAGTCACCAATTTGAGAGGTACAAGAGAGCCCTGCTTTTGTGATAGGTGATCTGTCTGAACCCCCACCTATCCCATATTCTTGTCACAAACATACTTACGTGTACTGTGTAAAAATTTTATATTTTAACCACCCAATATCTTTAAAGGGGTTGTCCACTTTACCTCATGTATTTTGTAATGTGTTTGTAAGTGTGGGGGGGGGGGGCAGTATATTATGTAATTTACCAGTATACATCTATTAATAGTTCTGCTCCGCTTTGTTGATATGTCAAGTGAAGCCTTCAGTCTTTTACCTCATCAGCCAGAGATTGGTGTCCTTAACATGGCCGCAGATAGACGGTCTTGTGATCTTACTGATCATGAACAGTCGCCAGTCAGAGATCACATGACTCTCCATCTTTGGCCATTTTCTGGACAGGAATGTCCGGCTGATGAGGTAAAAGACAGGAGGCGTCAATTTACAAAACAAGAAATCGGAGCAGAACTGTTAATAGAAGTATATTGGTAAATTTATCTAGTATACTGCCCTCACACTAACACACACATTACATAGAACATGAGGTAATGTGGCCAACCCCTTTAAGCCTGACCTGAACAGACCTTTGAATGTTTTTAAAGGGGTTATGTAGAAATTGTAACTCAGCCCAAGTGAATTGACGCTCTTCCCATCCACCGTTTTGGGTACAGTGCTGATAGGATAGAATGAGAGTCAAGGCTATTCCTATAGTTTTGCATTTTGCTCGGTGGTTGTTACATGTTGGTAGAGCAGCTGCCATCAAACTATATCTCCACCTTGTCTCTGTTCTTTAGAATACACCTTCAGATGCGCACATGTTGGATGAAAATACTACGGAGGGCTGGGAGAACCGGATCCGGCTCTGGACTGACCAGTATGAGGAGGCGTTTACTAACCAGTATAGTGCAGACATGCAGAACCTTCTGGAGAGACATGTACGCTCCAACAAAGAGCAGGTGGGAAAAGCTGAGCTGCCCGAAACCATAAAGAAGACAGAACTGTCATGTAACAACACAGTCGTAGGATCTCAGATGCAGGTGAGTGCTGTTGTGTTTCATGTTTGCTTTTACCCTTTTTGTAAAGTGTTTAAAGGGTTTTTGTCACTATAGACGTTGATCCGATTGCAAAGGATCGGTTCCGTTCCCTATCATTCTCTATAGCACTGCTAGGACAGCCGATCCTGGGAGTCTGAGACCTCATGCACACAAACACGTGCAGAAACTGAAACAATTTGTGGCCCTTTTGACCAGGTGGAGAGGGCTGTGCGTCCGATCGGGTCAAGGTGCGGAGAGAGACGGTGGGCAGAATATACCTCTATGGAGGCTGTAAAGAAGAAAACGGAAGAAAACTCCAGCGCAGGCTCCTTGGTCTTTATAAAATCAACTTTTCTTTATTCAGTATACAGCATAGACGTACATCTGGTAAAACACAATAGGTTCTGATCTACGCGTTTCGGCTAAAAAAAAGCCTTAGTCTTGATCTTGATTAGAACCTATTGTGTTTTACCTGATGTAATTCTATGCTGTATGCTGAATAAAGAAAAGTTGAGTTTATAAAGACCAAGGAGCCTGCGCTGGAGTTTTCTTCCGTTTTATTATTTGCAAGTATATGCCTTTGCCTTGGGCACTCGGAGCGCGGCTGGCTGGTCCACTGTCAGGTGGGAGAAGTTTGGAGCTGACTACCGTGGGAGTTTAAGTCTATGGAGGCTGTGAGCTAGCTGCAATGTGTGCATCCTCCTCATAACCCCCCGTATACGGTCATGTGCATGAGGCCCGATTTTAGTCGTCATCTCGATTGGACTTCAAATTCCCCATTCTGCCAATTGCTCGGTTACCTGTAGATTGGGACCCAAAGATCTCTTGTGAATTATGGGAGGAATATTTGCAATGACAAAACACTTTGGGGTAGATTTATCACTGCTTCTACGAAAGTTTTCGCTTTGCATTTCTTACAGCAGCTCCACAGCATGTGGACCTAGAAGTTAGCGGTGGCTGTCGGAGTGGACTTTGTAACTTTGAAAAACCTACTTTTGTTTGCAGGTTTTTCCTCAAAACTTCGGCCGGTACAGAACTGGAGTAGGTTTGCTTGGCAGCTGCTCCAACCGGTGGATACGTCAGGACCTAAGCCGCTATCATAGATATGATATATCTCCCCCTTTTAACTTTTTAGGCTTACTATTACATGTCCTGACAAGAACTACATGGTAATGACAGGAAGTTCCAGTGTTTGAGTGAGATTTCTTGCTACGGTCACGGCTTTGCTGCATCTTTTTTTTTTTTGCACTTTAAGTTAATCTACCACCAGAATGAAGGACAGTATGCAAAGGAGCCTGAGGGGCTTCAGGCTACATAGGTGTTAATGGAGCCCGGAGCCACTCGGGCTCATTTGCATAGTCTTTCATCCTGGTTGTAGATGTCCTTTAAATATTGATGTCACTTGCAAGTCGTGACTGTGTTAAGCTGTCTTCACACAAACGTGTTCTGCTGTGGAATTGGACCCGTGTGGAGGACAGGTCCCACAGACTGAATATTTTGCACGTGTCGGCAGTCCTTGCATCGGGGACTTCCTGTGTCGTGTCCTGCTGGCTTTCCGCAGTCCGTGGGGCTGGGCAGTCATTACTGTCTGCAAGTCTCCTCCGTCATACCCATATCAGTAGTTGGGTGGAAGTGCCAAGGACCGCTTTGCGTCACCCACTTTCCCTGTTAAACCCCTTTAAAAGGTTGTCCATCATTCATCTTTAGGTACAGGCGTGTGTTTAACATTTTGTGCTTTCCCTTCTGCCGTTTTTCTATCTTCCATTACACAGGATTGCTGATAAATGTTTTATTGCAGTTTCAGCTCGGAAGGGTGGCGCGAGTACAAAAGCATCGTAAAATCCTGCGGGCATCCAAGGACTTGCCAGTAAACACTCTTGTGATTGAATACCGGGGCAAAGTTATGTTACGGCAGCAGTTTGAAGTCAACGGGCACTTCTTCAAAAAGTAAGTGTGTGACATTTGAGTGAAAGGTCTCGCCTAGGAATTATAGCTTACTTTCCTCACTTTCTGTTTCTTGTGTGAAAAACCGTAAAGTGGATGTGAATTTTAGAACAGTGACCCCCCCTGCTACAAAGTGTGAGCGCCCCATTTATCTAATTATGACTGTGTGTAGTTCTTATCCCTGCTCGTGTCTTCATCTTTGCTCACCGTCCGTGTGTGTTCTCTTGCAGACCGTACCCGTTTGTGCTCTTTTACTCCAAGTTTAATGGTTTGGAAATGTGTGTGGATGCGCGGACCTTCGGCAATGATGCCAGGTTTATCAGGCGGTCCTGTACGCCCAATGCTGAGGTAAATGCATTACTTATCTCTGGGGGGGTTTCTATGATCATAATACGCCTCCTGTGTTTGCATGTGGTTTTAAAGATACTTAGTTTACAGTTTTAATCCTGAATACGAGCAAAAAATACAGTAAAGTTTTCATAATGTTATATAGTAGTTTAATTGTATTAGGGGCTAGATTGGATATATATCAATGAGGGTCTATTTTCAAAGCCTTGCGAAGATCAGCTGGTATTAGTTATGTAAAGAACCAGACACTGTCCACTTCATATATTCTGCAGTGACCATAGTGGGATATTGCATTTATGGCTGTGCAGTCAGTATGCCAAACTTTCTGACTCCCAATTCCACAGCCATGTTATCCTGGTGACTCTAGCAGTGCTGAGATAAGTGTAGACATCGTTTCCCAGTGCCTTAATCCTCCAATCTGTTGCGGAGAAGCTTTACTACTGAGCATGTACATAAAGCGCAGCAACATGCATCTCATCTAAAATCCCAGGGTTGCACAACCCATCGCTGACGGGCCACATGCAGCCTGTCAAGCCCTGAGTTGCGTCCTGAACCCTGCGGGATCCATTGAGCACTAATGTCGGCATTCATTGGTGTATGAGGAGGCCAGATGGGGATTGGTGCAGCTACAGAGTCCTGACCTCTCCTGGATCCTCGCCTGTCGCTCTGCTGTGTCTCGACTGCTGGAGGATAGAAGAAGCTGCAGTGTGGTGCAGGGAGAAGATTAGCCAGGAAAGCTCTAAGGCTGGGGCTCTACAGTATTCTTGTCTGCTATGAAGTCTCTCCATCAATATTATCTGCTCTGCCGTCTCCCCAGTACTATTATCTGCTCTGGGGTCTCCAGCATTTGATTGCTCGGGTGATATTCATTGTTGTACTGTATTGTATTTATAATTTCTGGGTTGGCATTTTGTACTGTACTGTGGTTGTTGGTGCATCTAGGGTGCTGGTGACTGGTGAGACCCCCTTCAAGTTGAGCAGTCTGACCATGTGGCCCTTAGATCAGGAACACAACTGACATTTAAAGGACATTTCATAACTCTTATCATTTTTGATGTGTTTATGGGTCTGTCCATTTTATCACCGTTCCAAATTTACGTTCTCTGACTCAACAGCCCTGATTGCACCTGAAGCTCCCGTTTAATTGTTTAGTAACTCAGCTGCAATATGTTAACTGGGCCACTACACAGCATATGCTAAATGGATAATGGGGACTTGGATCTGCAGTGGCCCAAAAGCTGTAACTACAGCAGTGCCCCTCATATTGAGTGGTAACCACAGCTGTAGGACCCTGTGCAGGACGACAAAAAACCTGCAGATTATTATTCTTAACTCCCTTAACACAATAATTTTTAGCTTATATGAGCAGAGTTATGACCCCATGAGTTGTAACTAGTGAACTTATTCTGTATCTTTGTTTTCTATTCCAGGTCAGGCACGTGATTGCGGATGGAATGGTTCATCTGTGCATTTACGCTATTGCTGCTATTGCAAAAGACACGGAGGTCACCATTGCCTTTGATTACGATTACAGTAACTGGTAAGTTAATCAGCAGGAATTATTAGATTTCTACAAATCTTCTGCCGTGTGCGATGTCTCATTTTTGTATAGTGAGATTTGTACACCGAGTTATTGCAGAAATTAGGAGCGTTTTATCACGAAGGTATAGACACCTGGGATGCATGAAAAACTGCAGTATAAGTGATTGTGATGATGGATTTTTGCAGTGATTGATATCTAGAACAATCTTTTTTCTTGCTGATTGCAGTAGTTACAAGGTGGATTGTGCATGTCACAAAGGCAACCGCAACTGTCCCGTTCAGAAGAGGAATCCTATTACTGGAGAGCTTCCGCCTCCTACTACTCCTCCACTATCCATCGGAGCAGAGACGAGGCATCGCAAAGCTCGGAGAAGAG
Organism: Engystomops pustulosus; assembly: GCF_040894005.1. NCBI lineage: Eukaryota > Metazoa > Chordata > Amphibia > Anura > Leptodactylidae > Engystomops > Engystomops pustulosus. Next base: position 12,427,068 of record NC_092420.1, on the reverse strand, counting down.
AGTTGGAGCAGCAGGGTTTTGTGGTGGATGAGAGCAACAATCACCAGAATGATGAAGCGGCAGAGACTCCTGCCACAGATGCACCTGGGGAAAATGAGGTAAAGCCCCCACAAAGTTTTTTTCTGGCTGGTGTCATCGTGCAGATCACACCTGTAACTATTTATGATCTGCTTCTTTAGTCTTCATTATTATACTTTGTTGAGTTTAATAAATCTTTGTATTCTACAGACCGAAGGGGACGTCACAGTTAAATGCGAAGATGTTAAAGAAGAGGATGTAGGAATAGTGTCAAGAACGAGACGGGTAAGTCTCCCCCTCTACCATCCATAGTTATACAATTAATTGGTGTTGACAATTATGTTCGTTGTCTACCAATAAGCAAAACTATGTTTCTACCTTAGGACCTGTTGACCAATTGCACAGCTTCCTAATATGTCTGTTTCTTGCAGTCAAGGGATGACAAGAAGACAGAGGTTCCGCTTCCGTTATCGGAAAGCGTGGATAGAAGGCGTCGTCGCAAAGAGCAGCCCGTAGAGCAAGCTGCCGCTGAACCCGAAACACCACCTCTTCCGGAGGTCCAGGCGACCGCAGAGCCAGCATCCCAAGCAGAGGATCCAGAACCAGAGTCTGAACCTCCCATGGAAGTAGAACCCACACCCAATCCCACCCAGGGTGTGAACACTCGGAGATCTTCTCAGGCACTGGTGAGCAAATGTCCAGTTAAGATTATAGGGGGTCTGATGCTTGTATGGGGGGGGGGGGATGAAGCTGCAGTATTCTGTACCAGCAGCAGCCCCTTAGTGTAAAAGTAAAGATTTGTTTTCTGGGCTCTTGCATGGACAATAGGGGGTTTTATAACATGTCATCTAATTTCACCAAAAAGTAAGTTTATCTATCAACATGTACATTCACTGTAATAACTTTTTTCCTTTATAGGACACCAACACTGAGAAACCTGCCCCTAAGCCCGTTCCACCAAAATCCACCAGACCTCGCCCCAAAAGCCGCATGTCCAGGTACCGAAGTGCCTCCGCACAGAGGCTAAGAAGGCAAAGACAAGCTGTGGCGCAGCAGGTCGAGCTGGCACCTCCTGTTCCCGAGGAAGGGACCACAAGTTCTGCTGCAACAGAACATGGGACCACTGAAAATTTAGGCTCCGGCGATGGACAGCAGGGATCAGAGTCCCCTGCAGTTACGCAGACGGTGTCCCAGCCCGCACGTTCTGGCCTTAAATACCATAAAACGAAAAAGGTTGGTAAATAAAATGTTCACTATATATATAAATACAATCTCGCCTGCGCAATACTTTTATATTCATCATATGAATCCCCTTTCTCCAGTACTTGGTTACAGAGTGGTTTAGTGATAAGGTGGAGAAGCAGGACAGTCCCATTGAACACCCCTTACGGATTACTACAGATCCAACTGTATTGGCGACCACCCTTAACATGCTTCCTGGCCTGTACTATTCCCCGACCATCTCCACAACTCCCAAACACTACATACGCTTTGTGTCCCCGTATATGCCGGAGAGGAGAAGACGACCTCCAAAGGTGGATGGCACTTATGGATCATGTAAGAAGGTGAGTGCTCTTCTCTTCCAATCTGTTTTTGCTGTGTTTTATTTATTTTTTTAAACGAAATTTGTCAGCAATTAGAATGATTTCCTAATTCTGAAAATCTCTTTCCATAATGGATATTAGTATCACCCTATAGTGACATAAGTTACTTTCTATTCCTATTGCCAGCGATGGATTAAGCAAGCCATGGACGACGACTTCTCACATCCTGAGAGCTCTGTACAGGAGAACCCCCAACCCTTATACCAAAGCAATGAGAACACCTCTTCCAGTGATCATAGTGGAATCAATACAGGTAACAGATACCTGATCACACAGCTATGTTACATATCTGCTAGAGGTCTGAATATTATAACTGGACATAGTTATTCGTTACAAACCAGCTGTAGATGTATAAATGGGGTTTTGTTATTCTTGTACATGGATGTTTACAATCCTCATTCAGCGGACAAAAAATGATTTACCATGGGTGACTCTACACGAGTTTAGAAGATGAGATTTTTTATTTTCAAGTTTTGCTTTTGTTCCCTATTCAGCAGTTCATCTAATGATTTTCTCTTTTACAGAAATTACAGCTCCATTCAAAAAATGGAAACTGAAATACATCCTAGAAGAAAATTCAGCAATGTTATCCAGTCCTGTGCCGTTTCCCCCCGCTCTTCCGAACTCTATGACGACAGATTCTCTCAGCCCAATGCAGACCACCCCCAGCTCTTCCCTTCCCGGCGAAGAGGAATCCCGATACGGATATGGACTCCTGTTCTCTCCCATCCCTTCTCTTGCTGCTAGTCGTTGTAATACTCCACTACAGTTTGAGGTAAACACTTAGAGCATGTTCCGCTTGCGTTGCATTGTTAGTATAACCTGGTGAATTTCTTGAAGATGAGGGGGTCTAGCTATGTGATTGGGGGTCTGAATAGATTAAGATGCAAGACCACCTATTTAGAGCACATCAATGGGACTACAGTCTCTGCCCTGTAGACATGAGTGCAGTGTCTGCCAAGCAAGCACGTGCTTCATTTACAGCCTCATAAAGTCATCCCTTGTCTAAATACCCTATAAGGACAGATTTTAGGGGCGAGCAGGGAGCTGGTTTTTATCCATCCCCGTTGGATTCAAGTTGACCTTTCTATTACAATAATTGCCATTCACTTAACACGCTCCATTGTGATAGAAATTGTATCTTCACATTGCTTATTGTCTAGCAGAGTTTTTACTTATTGGTTGATGTGCACTTTTTTTTGTGCTATACTATCGCTGGTGTATTATACAGTCTAGAAACCCTTGACAATTCCAGGACTTTCACAGAAACGTTGACAGAGCCCAAAGCGTTTAGCTCTAAGTGATGATGACCATAACCAGACGGGTGCTAGTTGTGTACATCTTGTCAACCACCAAATGTGCCATTTTATTGTGTATAAAAATATCAATGTATTTTTGGTCCTAGAACATATCCTCCCCCGAGAGCTCCCCGGTGCATAGGCCTGAGTCCCTGTCACCCGAGGTAAGTGTCACAATCCATAGAACTTGATTGAAATTGTAACACACTGCATGCAAGTCATCCAATGTACATCCCGTACTAACTTAGTGTGAAGGATATTACACATCACTGTTACTAGAATAGAAATTTCAGTCCTCCATCTGATTGTCTCTTCCTTCTGTGACTTATCGTTTTCCAGCCTTGTCTTCGGATCGATGCAGAAATGCCAAAGGCCAGTTTCTTGGACATATCCACTGAGAATTGCCAGGAACAACAAACCACGGCCAGCACCAGTCTCGTGGATCTTGCCTCGCAGTCTCCTAGCACGTCCATAACATACAGTGGCACATCAGAAGCGAGTGGTCTAGGAAAAGGAGGGGAAGGGTCAACGCTGCTAAGAACGTCAGAACAGACTTTCCGGACTGAGTTCAATTTGATGTATGCTTTCTCCCCTTTGAACGCGATGCCTCGGGCTGATGGCTCATTACGTGGCTCCCCACTGGTAGGGGAAAGGAAGCCTTCCCAATCAGATATGTACTGTGGCTCTCCTGTAGAGGCCTATTACACCAGGCCCGTTCCTGGACTTATAAAAGAATCTGCACAAGGATCTATGTCGCCTTGTAGTGAAAGGACTTGTGAGGGGGTCAGATCTTCTCCTCAAAATCCTCCTCAACGGAAAAAGGTAATGGAGATCAAGAAAATTTAGCAACCACGATTGTATAACATGTAGACAATGTGCGACCCAGAGGCTTGTGGTTTAGGTAACTGGCCAGGCTGCTACTGCACTTTCCATTTGAAGCAATAGTGGCTGCGGATATCGCTTGTTATCAGCAGGCGCAAGCAACCACAGCATTTGTCACTGCTGGTCAGGTCTACTCTGCTTCATGGAAGTCTCTTCTGGCTTCACGGGCCAACTGTGTTCATGTTTACTGAGATCATGGGATCACGAGGTATTCACCAGTCTGTTCTGATTTTTACAACTTTACCCTTTAGTACATGTATGTCGGGAAATGCAGCCTGGTGTTGTACTCTGACGTACATGAATGTCTTAGAGACCGCACAGATCCGAAGCAGAGCCCATGTGATCCCTGTGGGAGCTCAGCTGTGTGTGACAGCCAGGTTCTCTTACTAACAGCTGAGATTGCGCTACTCGAGATCCCAGTTGTTTACCCCTACTAAAAGCCATGTCCGCGGTGTCTATAGGGTATTGGCAAATACTCACCTGGACGATTGAAACCCTCTGAGTCAGGCAACGGGGGGTGCCAATCGCTTGAATGTCAGTCAATAAATGAAAACTAAGTTAACAAATTTTTACATCCAAACGCCAAATGATCAAAAAGTTACATTTACCCTGACATAACAATAAAAAGTATAGCTTGTTCTGCAAAAAACAAGCCCGAATATGCCTACGTAAACAAATGTAAATGTTATGCCTCTTAGAACATTGAGATGTAAAAACAAGCAAATTTCTCTTCTGTATTCTGCAAAACAAGCCAGACATAAAAAGTTCATAACTAGTTCATAAAATCGCATCAATTAGTTATTGAATCATGATGTACCTGAAAAGTGGATCTAATCCGGGGAAAAATAGGCCTGTAAAATCTGCAAATCTGCCCTGAATCAGCACTTCTTTCATTCTATGTCCTTATTTGTACAGGGGGGGGTCACTAACACATGGGATATCGCCACCATCCGGAGAAATTGGGTATTAAACTTTTGTGGAGCGTTTCATCATTTTATCAATTTTTTTTAAAGTTTTGGGCCAAAATTAATGTCCAAAAAAATGACACATGGTTAATTTAACATTTGTGAAACACCTAAAGGGTTAACAAACTCCTTGAAGTGGGTTTTTTCCTACATTGAAAGGATGCATTAAAAAAAAAAAAAGCATGCAGACATTGAGGAAATGTTATTTGGGAGCTGTGACTCTCTGCTGGAACAGCCAAGAATTTCTGACTTTGAAAACTGAGAATTTTTCAAAATTTCAGTTTATTATTTTTAATAACCAAACCCAAAAGATATCACCCAAATCTCAATATCCACTCGATATGTTTAAACCACTCATAGTGACACAGGGAAGATTTAAAATATTGGTCTTGGTCCAAAAGCCCTAAAGTAGCTTAGTCATCAAGGGGTTAACGTTGTTGTCAACTAATAAGAAGCTTTACCAGGATAAGTACAAGACCCAGATGGGGTAACTTACCTTCTACTTACCCTGGTAGTGTCACATGAATACCTGAGTCCTGCTGAATTGGTGTCACGTGACCTGCGGGTCTTGCTGATTACAGAGATATTACCGGGATGAGTCCTATAAGGGTCCCGTGCTCACCCTGGTTATAGTCTCTTATTAGTGGATCGCCACTCTAAACTAGATGAGTCTGTTAACCCAAACCCACTGCACCCTACCTCATGTGGTCAGTAGCGTAATGCGCCCTTCACACGGGCAGTGGTGGTTTTTGGACTGCTCGAGCACCATGGTGTGCCCTAGTGGATGACATGTAGATTTCCCATTGTACAATGTTTCCTTTTGATGATGGAGACAATGTTACCAGAGACGTCTCCCCATTTTGTTGTTGCCCTGAACACTCCTGGATCCTGTGGCTGATGCAGTCACTCTGGTTTTGTGGATTATGTGTCTGTGCAGGGTTTTCAGTACCAAATAGGCTCCTACCCGGTGCAGTTTTTTCCCCATCACTTTGGTGTCTTCCTTACAACACATTGTGGCTTATAAATGTCTGATCTCTAGGATGGGAGAATCTAAAACCCTCTGCATTAGCAGGAGCTTTTATGCCCCATTCAGTAGTTACAAGGGCAAACAGCCGTGTCACAGGGTCCCATAGATCTGCAGTGGAGCACGGTAGACCATGGTCGGTGTGAACTGTTCCTTACTGCAGTCATATAGGACTCGCTGGGGGACATACATTAATTGTGGTACAGATCTGGCACAGACTGTTAATTATTCACGCTAATTATTGCGCTACTTTACTTCCTTACTGACTTCTTTCTCCTTTTCCTCGGAAGGTGTCTTTGCTAGAATATCGAAAGCGAAAACAAGAAGCCAAGGAAGTCACCTCCTCCCCCGGCGGGGACATCATACGCTGTGCCGGGACTCCAACGCGTCAGGGCAGCAATGGGTCCATCTCCGATACAGAGCTGCCGGGTGCTTTACAGCTCCAAGCTCCATCCTCCCCACCAAGCGGCTTCTCTTCTCCCGTTCACCCCTCCATGCCTCAGATGGAGGACGTCAGCCCCACGGAAAGAACAGTCAGCTCTTCTGGCCACTGCAAGCAAACGGAGAGCATCAGCAGCAGATGGTAACGAAATCTCTACTCACCCCCAACTATGCGTCACCTTATGACACATTTTAAAACTTGCTTGAATTCATACCGTGCTTTATTTACAGGATGGTTCCAACTTCAGTAGAGCGACTACGCGAGGGGCAGGGGTTCCTGGAGCGGGTGCTGAGAAGCGGGGTCAAGGCGTCCCAAAAAGGGGAGAACTCTCCTTCTAGAGAGAGCAGTCTGGACAGAGAGTCAGGTAATGTTAAGCCTTTCATGGGAGTCTTATACGTTTGGTCGAAAAGTATTGCGGTCTGGTTCCATCTCAGCCAAAAGACTAAAACTGAATGTACGTTATACGTCTGCACACCGAGTGCCCCTTGTTCTGGTCTGGCTGTTCTTGTTTCCATATTTGCCTCCTCCCAGTCTGGTCCTCCATTTAAAAAAAAAAGCTGCTGAAGTTTTCAGGGAAGCTGCCTACAAGTTATAAGACCCCAATTAAAGGGGTTGTCCACTTTTCAGCAAATAATTGATATTCTTTCTATACTTTCCAATATACTTTTTGTATCATTAACTCACGTTTTCAAGATCTCTGCTTGCTGTCCTTCTGTAGAAAGCTTCCATGTGTATTTTCGTTGGACAGCCTAGTCCTGGTCATGTTATGGACTTGCAAGTGCAAGAGCTATTATCACAGAGAGTAGTCAGCCGTATAATACTAATGGCTTGTGCACATGTGTGACTTGACTGGAAGTAAACAATGAAGCTTCCTGTAGATGACAGCAAGCAGATATCCAACAAACCGCAAGGAATTGATGCATAAAGTATATTGGAAAATTGTATACATTTTCATCACACACACAATATCAATTATTTACTGTAAGTGGACAAATCCTTCAAATTCACTAAACTGTGCGAGTGTGTGTCTGCCTTAAAAATGACTTCCTTACAAAAGGAGAAACCAAGTTGAGCCAAAACAGAGCAGGTGCCTTTCTAGGGGACACCGTGTATAACGCGCACGCCTCCTGTAACATAAAATTCCATTTTATGGGGGGGGGATGTCACTTTTAAGTGATAGAATATCACTTTTTTTTTTTTAATCATTACAATGTGGTCCATTGGGGACATCCAAAAGTTAGAGTAAGGACAGAAGTCGGGCTCCTCCTATCATAAAGTGATGGCGTATCCTAGATAGGAGACCCTATGGCAGTACGAGTAGCTCCGCACTGTATACATTTGTTAAGATGCACATAACACATAGTTTGCTTCTATAATATGGCAAATATTTTCCTTTATGTTGGGCAGTTTTTATTAGATTTTTTTTTAATAGAAATATTTGTGTTTTTCTCTGGCACAGAAGACGGAGATTCTGAGGTGCTGAACTTGGCTGTTTCTAAAGGACCAACCGTATACAGCCCTTCAAGATACAATTATCCGGTAACGATACATCCTGTGGATCACAATATTTATAATGTGTTATTGGAGAAAAAGTTCTTATTTTTTTTTTTCTTCTTCCTCACCTTACAGTTCCTGCAGTGTGATAGTCCTCAGTCGGAGCCGGTCAGCGTCCTCTCCCAGAATACATCCCCTTTCCGTGGACCTGCGGCTCAGCCCGGAGGATTCAACTACAGAACCCCGCAGAGGCCAGGACACGCGGAGTCCTCTGTTATCTCCTCTTCTTTCTCAAGTCCTTCCCATGTAACTTCCACAGACTCTCCCACAGCTCAGAGCTCGGGGTATTACAACAGCCAGCAGCTTTACGGAAGCAACGCTGGAACGTGTCCGCCAAGGAAAAGCTTCCACCACCGAGGCCCCAGCCGTGAAGCAAGTCCAGCCCAATTGCTCAGGACAGACTCTATTTCCTCGGACTCGCAAGCCAGCACTGGGGCTTCTGCTAATTCCTCCACCCCACAGGGGTCGAGATCAGACTCGAGAACTATAAGCACGTCAGGCCCCAGGATAAGCGCTGTATCCAGTCCGCAGCATTATTCGCAACGCGGCGCAGGCGTGCACCAGTATCGGCTGCAGCAGATGCAAGCGTCAGGAGTCAAAACTCAGACTGGCCTTTCCTAGGACTCTCACAGAGGGGAAATAAAAAAAAACAAAACAGGATAGCACTATCCCTAAGCCATTCCTTGACCCAGAGATGGCTGACACCCCCCCCCCCTGCACCTAATGGACCTGGTCTGTGGGGCCTAGGACTGAAACAGGCGCTGGCTATAAAATCTGCTGATCACATCAGCCCTCCCACCCCGTCACTCTACACTCACGTCGCAAGAAAATGAGACATCATGGGGAGCTAAAAACTAAAGAAAAGCCACAAAATACTGAAAAAGTCGTGTAGACCTATAATCATACAGTTACTCGGTTTCTCTCTCTTTGTGTCACCCGAAACCACCTGTAGTCACTTGTGCAGTAAGGACGAACCTTTATATGATTTACGTATAAAAAGAAATGGTTGCAATTAAAGGGTGGGGGAGGGGTTAAAGAAGCACCTAAGAAAAAAAATTGTAGCATCAGGTTATAATAATTTGTATTTTTATTAGTGGGGAGAGGGAAGGGCTGGATTGGTGCTGCTGTGTGTATACGCCCGACATCTACGGATCTGTCCTCCCATTCACACTGCTGATTGGAATGACGGCATTCCGGAATTGTTATAGGAGAGGTTCTGGAGACCCAGTTTTATCTTATTTGTGTTATTTTAGGGAGGGCAGAGCAGTGTAGTAACTGGCTGTGAAGCATCGCCCCCCCCCCCCCACCTATGTGAGAACCGCAGGGGCGGTCCCTAAAATCATTAAGACTATGTTCACACTGGACCTATAGACTGCAGGGAGATCGGCTACAGATGTGAGAGTTGCAGGTCTGTCTCATGCATTCCAAAAAAAAAAGGGTGTTTGAGAATTTGATCAGTATCGTATTGGCACCCGGCTGCCCTTACCATCAGATACATCATCTAGTGGTTGCGCCATATAACGCGGCTCCATTTACTAGAACCGGGACTGGGCCGCACACACACGCCACGTGATGAATAGATCTGACTTCGTAGAAGCGCATGTGACGTTTTTTTGCTTCCAATAACTGATCTGCAGACCCAATAATTTTTTAAAAAATCCTGCAGTCAAAAATTGACATACTACAGATACATTCTCCACTCGCAGTCCAATATCCGCTTTACTGCGTGTGTGTGACCCGCCCTGGAAAATCTGGGCGCAAAATACACAGCGTTATCCGCCCACCGTGTGAACATACCCTTACTGATTCAAGAACTTTAAAATATTTTTTTTTTTTTTATTTTTTTTAAATTTCCAATTCAGAAATCTGCATGAAATAGACCATATCCCATGGTTTTTATTGTAGGCATTCCAGGGCTAGCACCAGTCGTTTTTTTTGGGGGGGGGGGGGGGTTTGTACACAAGTGATTCTGCAGCGTCAAGGTTTGTAAGAAAAAAAAAATTAAATTTTTTTATTTTTTTTATTTGTGAAGATTGTGGACAGGCCTGCTGTGTATATACAGGGCAGATGAGTGGCGGCTGTATATACAGGGCAGATGAGTGGCGGCTGTATATATACAGGGCAGATGAGTGGCGGCTGTATATACAGGGCAGATGAGTGGCGGCTGTATATACAGGGCAGATGAGTGGCGGCTGTATATATACAGGGCAGATGAGTGGCGGCTGTATATGTGTGTGTGTGCAGCATGGTGGGCGGGGGGGAGGACGCTGTATATTTGATGTGGCTTGGTTCTCTTGTACACAGGTAAATGCTGCATATTGTACTATGCTGTATAGTAATTGACACCATAATGATATCTATATTTTTGTAAGGAAAAAAAAAAAGAAAAATTTTTTGTTTTATCGTTTCGAAACAACAACAAAAAAAATAATTGTTCTCTATTGTATACATAGAGGGTGGAACGTCCAGTAGCGTAACATTGGAGTGGGAACAATGGGTGGAATATGTACAATGACTGCTGGGAACGGGCACCGGAATCCAGTGTAGGCGGCCATTTTTTTTGGGGGGGGGGGGGCTGAGATGATTGTTTTTCCCCCACTATAATATAATAGCTCTAACCAAATGCAGAGGAGCAGCAGACCTGTAAGTAGTGGGGCTGCTCACCGCGCCGCCATGATGCATCCACATGGGAAATCCAAGCTCAGCTCATGGTATGTGCATGCACATTCAACATCTGAGGTCATGCCCAATCTGTCCACTAGGGGGCACTGTCTGCACTTAGGTGACTCTGAGCTACTTGAGCCTCTCACGTCTTTCCTAGTAATCACCATAGACGTCGCTGGTGAAGAGAGCGACACAATCTGAGCAATCGGTGAAGGGCTCCGGCTCTGTACAAGTCCCCACCCTTCATTCCGAGTGTTTAAAAGGAACATATTTCCATCTATGTCCTAGGTTTCCTTTTGAATTGGCTCAGAATGGGTTAAAAAAAAAAGCATTGCTCCTTGCCGATCCTGCACGACTGACACACAGGAAGTGACTGTCCAGCCAATCACTGGTTGAGCTGGATTAAGACGCTGGTTAGCGATTGGCTCATTCCCTGTCTTGAGAAAGGGAGCGGTAAATGGTGTCGGAGGTGTCTCTTAGGGGAGACGCCCCCCCCCCCCCCCATTTATCATGAAACCACTCCCCTTTTCTTGTGTAACTCCACCCCCTTTGTCATAAAATTAGTACACCTGTCACAAAACGCTGCAGAAATGACAACAAATCTGAACAGATTAATGAATACTTCAGTGTCAGAAGAGCAGGGGGGAGGGGGGGCGGCCAGGAAGTCCTCGGACTGATTGTAATTTATGGTTTTAACCCCATTTTCAGCCCATATATATATATATATATATATATATATAATACTCCTTCACCAATCATGTACAACACATCCCAGATGCTGCTTGAAGTATTTTTATTTTAATCCTGTAGATTTGCAAATAATCAAGCAAACAAAAAAAAAAAAAAAAAAGAAAAAAAGTTCTCCGGTTTCCAAAAGTAAAAAAAAAAAAAAGTAAAATTTTAGTTAAAAATAACATTGGAAATGCGGTAATCCAATGTTTTTTTATTTTTGCTGCTTCCGTTTCCTGTTCTGTCCCGTAATAACGTGTTGTTTAGTTTTTATTTTATGTTTTATTACTGTGGAGGGGGAGGGGCTAGTCGTGTGATCGCCCCGCCCCCTCCACAGTGATGTGTTTTACACAGCGCCCTCCCCTGGACGTGTTTAATAACTGGCAGATGCTTTTTATTTAATTTTTTTTTTTTTTTATATTCAGTTTGTAAGCCTCGTGCCCTCGCTAGACCTACGGACGTTATGATCTACGGTGCTACATTGACTCTATTTTTTCGGATAAGATAATACTGTGAGTCTCCTCCCCCCTTCCCCCCCATTCTTTTCTCTCTTTCCAGGTCTCCGATCAGCAGTTGTTGGTTTTGAATGGTAATTTTTTGTTTTTTTTTTTGGTTTCCTTCGGTGACTGTTACAAAGTATCGCCCCCAATCCGATTAACAGATCATGTTTCCATTCTAAAGAGGGGAGAAAAAAAAAAACTCCTCCTAAATTTTACTGAAAATTTAAGCAAAAATAAGGAAAAATTTTTGTGATTTTTCATTTAAATTTTATTATTTTTTTTAAAAAAAACATTTTTCTTAAACTGCCTGTTTTAATTTCCAGAAATTGTACAACTGTGAGACTGGTTAGGGATGGAAATCACGTCACCCTTGTTTTGGGTCTTGTATACTGTATATTATGTGTGTATAAACATCACAGGGTCTGTATTGCAAAGCCTCCCACTTTCTGCCGGACCTCGTGACCCCCCCACCCCAAGAGAGAGAGGGGGGAGGGGGGTCCGTGGGGCGAGGTCGCAGGAAGGGGCCGACCGCTATCATCACTCACGTGGAGTTTTTACACAACGATGTAACATTTGATCTTTCAGAAGAGATGTAATAATTTTGATAATAAAATACTTACCTTAAAGTCTGGTCTCCTGTCATTTTAAAGGGGCGCTCTCCTCTCCTCTTGGGTGGTTATGACATCTCTTGTGGGTACCAGGTGTCGGTCTTTTATTGTGGATTGTCCTCGCCCTAAATCTGGAGGGGCCGTGTATACAGGTGAACAGTTGGCAGGTGCTTGGGGGGCCCCACACTTACCTAATGGCTAAATACAATGTATGGATGTTACATTTATATACTCATTTACATACCCAATAGGGCACACGTTTAAAGGGAACCTGTCACCAGGAGACCCATTTGTAGCACTCCCCTGCACTCCATCTGCGGTGGATTCGGGTGTTCCGACGATTCACTAAGGCAGTTCCTCCGACGTCCACCAGGTGTCGCTGCTGCGCTGAAGTTCATCGGAATGCACTGAAGTACAACAAGTTGGGCCGGGTGCAGGTAAGCGCGTGTCCAGCGCTTCTCCGAATCCGTTGGGTTTTCGTTCGGCCACGCCCCCCATTTCCGTCGCGTGCACGCCAGCGCCGATGCGCCACAAACCCGGGGCAATTCAGGGAAAATCGGTGCAAAACTGAAAAATTCCCGTACCCGCCGTAAAAACGCGTTTCGGGCCCTTAGTAAATGACCCCCTGTATCTCTTGCAGAGATGATCTTATACCTGTATCAAGGAGTGGATAAGAGAATTTACATCTACCAACAAAATCCATCCTGATAATCCAGGGACATTACTCATAGCTCCAGGCACCGGGACTGTGGGAATCTTCTTATATTCGTTATCCATGGCCTCCTTCCTTCTAAAATCAACTTTTAAAATTATACTAATGTGTGGGTATTACCAGAGCCCCCGGTGCTGTGGCTTCACAGACTTTTACAGTGAGACGGAACACATCCTCCTCCCACTGTGTCAGATCAGGAAGAGGGAAGTGTAACAGCCTGTGAAGTTGAAGCATGGTAAACCCCCCCCCAAAGTCCTTATAACTCATTAGCATAATTTTAAAGGTTGATTTTTTTTTTTAGAAGGAAGGAGACCACGGATAACATGTATAAGAAGTCTAGCACAGTCACGGTGCCTGGATCTAGGAGTGTCTGGTTTATCATGATGGATTTCTTATATAGTAGCTCATGTCTTGTTGGATATCAATCTAAAAATTTTTTATAGAATTAGAAAACCTTGGAAAAAATCTGGGATCCTCCACCCGTGTCCATGAGGATGTATTTGCTAATGCAGCTCTTCTCCATTAGTGTGAATGAGGGTGAAGTCTGATACAATTGCAGCCTATGGACCGATCTGGTGCTGGATGACAGTATCGATGGATCTCCCCTTTAAGAACACAAGTCCATGTTGTTTCATGTAGTATCAGATTGTATCATACAGACAGATACTTTTTATTGTTTCTGATATGAGGGTGGAAAGCCCGGAATCTCTTCCCACGTCCTCTAATACAATCTCTTCTGCCATTGCGGATAATAACCTGCGGGATCCTGCGATGTGGCTGTTACACTGTCTTCTCCTCTCATTCATCTTTATTACTCTCTTGCAGTGACTTGCTCCAGGTTGTCACATAGAATCGCTCTCTCTTAGATTTCCGTGTCGCGCTCCGTGACACGCCATTGTTCACATTGTCCAAGTCGCCTTAATTGGCTTCTGGCGGCCGAGTCGTCCACCTCTTCTCATGGAGATGAATTGCGCAGATCCAAGCGGAACCGCTCTCCCTTCACTCAGGACCAGCAGGATCAAGGCCGACACCTGACAGGTAGGGGATGTGACGAGGGCGATTTACCAGCGCCCTGTGATTGTTATTCTAAATCAATAAGACGGAGGCGCGAGACACCAAGGAGCGTGCCCAGAAACTCAATATGAACACCAGAGCTAGTATACAGTACCTGCACTCATCAGTGTGGACATGGTGCAGAACCATTCATCCCATCTGCCTGTCCATGGCACTGAAAATTTTCAAAAAGTATATGATCTCTGCATGGAGGTTGTTCCAGACATCCTAGAAAACTAAACACATCTATATCTGCTCCAATCCTTCGGTCTCTATGTAATCCCAAACCACCTGGATGAGATAAAGATAAGAGGTCAGTTGTTGTCATATAATCACATTCTGGACACTCGCATACTAGTTTTGTAGGTAGTAGACATGGAGGTTGTGCTAAACATCTTTGAGAATTGAGCACAGATCTGTAATCAATGTAGACGGGCTCCATTCCTTCCTTTTTTTTTTTTCATGTAATCCCATGTAGACTGGGTGATGATATCAGGAGTAATATAGGTTGTTTTTTTTTTTTTTTGAAGGACTTCAGCAGGGAGGTTGTTCCAGACATCTTGGAAAACTAAGAGATATATCTGATGCTCCAATCCTCCTGTCTCTCCATGTAATTACAGATAGACTTGATAATAAGATCAGGGCTCTGTTGTCATATCATCACATACTGCGCACGTGCATAATGTTTTTGATAGCATTTGGCAGGGAGGTTGTTCTGGACATGCTGGAGAGCTAAGCACAGATGTTCTGTGGATATAGACTGGCTCCAATACTTATGTCTCTTCATGTAACCCCAGGTTGACTGGGTGATGAGAGGCTTTTGAATGACCTCAGCAGGGAAGTTGTCCCAGATATCTTTGAGACATAAAGACAAATATATCTGATTGCTCCAATCCTGTTCTGACAAAATCAGAACTCTGTAATATTATCAAATTCTGGAAACTCGCATACTGTTTTTGAAGGTATCCGGCATGGAGGTTGTTCTAGACATCTTGGAGAACAAAGCACAGATGTTCTGTGATTGGAGACTGGCTCTAATCCTTGTGTTTCTTTGTATTATCCCGGGTGGACCGAGTGGTGAGATGATCAGGGCTCTGTTGTCTTATCTTCACATCTTATACTGTTTCTTAAGGTATTCGACATGGAGGGTTGTTTTAGGCATCTTAAAGAAATAAGCACAGATCTATGCTTGATACAGACTGGCTCCAATCTTTCTGTTCACGTAGATTGGGTGATAAGATCTGGGCTCTGTGAGAGTGATTACTTTGTTTTTAAAGGACCTCAGCAGGAAAGTTGTTCCAGAGATCTTGGAGAACTAACCACAGATACCCTGTAGATATAGGTTAGCTCCGATCTTTCTCTATCTTTGTTATCCCTGACAGATTGGATGATAATTAGATTTGTTTACTTTTGTCTTGCAGCTGGAAAACCCCAAACCCCCCCCCAGAAAATGTCCTTAAAGGGGTTGTCACATGTTTGAAAAAACATGTCTGCTTTCTTCCAAAAACAGTTCCTTTTCTGCCTATAGGTAGTGCGTTGTATTGAATCATAGCTCCATTCATTGCTATACAACTGAGCTGCAGTACCAGCACAAACCAGGGTCCGGTAAATGGTTTTAAAATCTTGGAAAATATTTTCAGCATAAAGAACTAGGTAATAGGCCTTTAAGTGATGAAATAGCCCCCAGTGAGCTGAGATTTCAACATTAGCCAGTCTGTCATGACATGGGACAGAAGATCCAAGATGTGTGGAACAACCTCCACGCTGAGTTCTGTAGCTGCAAACCTATTCAGCCAATGCATGTCATGAAGAACTAACTTCAGAGCGAAGAACAACAGGTAATCCTGAAAGTGATGATCTCAACATCATCTAGTGTGTCTGGGGTGGGGTTACCTAGAAACAGAAGGATTTGAGCTAAACCACACCTGCAGCCAAATCTGTGCTTAGATGTTTGGAACAACCTCCCTGCCGAGTTCTATCAAAAATCTGTAAGTTAGTAAAGGGTTTTGACACCAAAAATTGTTTTTGATTTATCATACCTAAAACTTTTGCACATTACTTTGCTGAACTTACACAATGCTTTGATTCTGGGCAGTAAATATTGCTGTTGCGCTTGCTCAAAGAGCACAGCAGTGTGAGGACATCCCCCCAGTGCACTTGGAGAATATACAATCTTGGAATATATATGTATATATCGCAGTCCTCCTGCACAAAGGTCTGATTACACGTTTCTCCAGGGACAAAACCTAACCCTGACTGCAGAAATCATAGAGCACAGCAGTGTGAGGACAAGTGTCCAGTGGATTTGAAGAACTTACAATCCTGGAATATAAATTCATATGTCACAGTCCTCCAATGACAACTCGTAACTCTCTGCAGTGGACACAGAGCACAGCAGTGTGAGGAAACATGTCGAGTTGATTTGGAGAAGCTTATGATCCTGGAGAATAAATCCATATATCACAGTCCTGCTGCTAAGAACAAAACACACTAAGGTGTGATTACATGTCTCTACAGGGACAACACCTAACAATGGATGCACAGAGCACAGCAGTGTGAGGACACGCCTCCAGTGCACTTGGAGAAGTTATAATCCTGGAATATAAATCCTTACATCACAGTCCTTCTGCCGCTGCTACTACTAACATACTCAGAGGTCTGATTACACCTCTCCCCAGGGTCAATACCCAACACTAGCTGCAGAGAGCACAGCAGTGTGAGGACACATCTCCAGTTACAAACCTGGAATATAAATCGATATTTCACAGTCCTGCTGCTACTAAAAACATACACAAAGGTCTGATTACACATCTCTCCAGGGACAATACCCAAGTCTGCTGTTCTGCATTGCCGGACATGGCACCACCCCTGTACACTGGTTGTGTGTGGTATTGCAGTTTGTATGTTTTTGGCAGCATTTTGCGCTGGGACACTTTGTTGCGGAGTCTCTCATTACATGACGCGTCTCTGAAGAACGGCCGCCGGGGATATCCGTGTGTGTCCTGAATTCTGAGTAGGAGCCTCAGAGGAGAGAGGATGAAGAGCCAGAGTATATATAGGAATATCTACGTGTACCTACCCTGACCTACTACTGCCAGGATCAGAGGCAGTGGCGTAACTAGGAGTGGCTGGGCCCCATAGCAGATTTCTGCATGGGGCCCCCTTCCCCTTTAAAAGATATATGCAGATTTATACACACATATTTACACACATATAAAGTTCTACACTCATACATTCACTTTTCTATACTTGCACCCACATACATACATTTATACACTTATACGCACACATTTATGTACTCATATATACATTTATACACTAATACATTGAGTATATACAAACTCATACAGGACACACAGTTTAGACACATCAAATTTGCACACATACTGTATAGTACCGTATATTCCGGCGTATAAGACGACCTGGTGTATAAGACGAGCCCCCTACTTTCCTGTTTAAAATATAGAGTTTAAGATATATTCGCCGTATAAGACTACCCCTTTTCCAACGCATACAAAACACCGGTAAAAATAAAAAAAAAAAACAGATTTGAATTTAACATGGTCCATTTTTAAATGTAAATTCTTATGACATGCAGGTATACAGCAGGAAAACTGTCGCTCATAAACATAAGGCATACAACAACAACATTACCATTACAGCACAGCCCCCAGTAGTATACAGCACAGCCCCCAGTAGTATACAGCACTGCCCCCAGTAGTATACAGCACTGCCCCCAGTAGTATACAGCACAGCCCCCAGTAGTATACAGCACTGCCCCCAGTAGTATACAGCACTGCCCCCAGTAGTATACAGCACAGCCCCCAGTAGTATACAGCACAGCCCAGCATTAAAAAAAAATAAAATAAACTTATATACTCACCCTCCGGTGGCCCCGATGTGCGGCGCTGCTCCCCCGATGTCCGCGCCGTCTTCTTTCTTCTGCTGGGCGCCGCCATTGATCTTCCCCGGCAGGCGCCTAGTATGACGCGCTGCTGCTGACGTCATACTAGGCGCCGACCCGGGGAAAGACATGGCGGCGCCCAGCAGAAGAAAGAAGACGGCGCGGAGGACTGAAGACAGCACAGCGCGGACATCGGGGCCAACGGAGGGTGAGTATGCGCCCCGATGTCTTTTTGAGGCTGCCGGCAGCCATCGCTGTGCAAACACCCGCGATCGGTGCTAGCAATATGCAGCAAAGACTTACCGGCTATGGAGAGGGCTCAGCCCATGAGCCCTCTCCATGCACCGGGACCGCCGCCGTATGAGAC
The DNA here is from genome assembly GCF_040894005.1 of Engystomops pustulosus. NCBI lineage: Eukaryota > Metazoa > Chordata > Amphibia > Anura > Leptodactylidae > Engystomops > Engystomops pustulosus. The sequence goes on along the minus strand of NC_092420.1, from coordinate 12,408,744 downwards.
GATTACCGGCGTATAAGACGACCCCAGAGAAGACAATATTTTTCTGTCTTCAAAAGTCGTCTTATACGCCGGTATATACGGTACATACACATTATATACTTATAGTATGTATATGTATACTTATGCATACAGTATAAACACACCATGTACATACATACTGCGTTTACATACAGTACACACAGCATTTACACACATTCATTTAGTATATATAGCATGTACACACATATACAGCAAACGCATACATTCACATACATACAGTACATGCATCAGCATATACAAAAACACACACAGCATTGTGTGTGTATATATATATATATATATATATATATATACATACACACACACACACACAGACAAGCATACACACACACACATAAGCATATATATATATATATATATACACACACATAAGCATATATATTCACACATAAGCATATATATACACAAATACACACATAAGCATATATATACACACATAAGCATATATATACACAAATACACACATAAGCATATATATATATATATATATACACACACATAAGCATATATATACACACACATAAGCATATATATATACACAAATACACACATAAGCATATATATATACACAAATACACACATAAGCATATATATACACACATAATCATATATATACACACATGCACACAAGCATATACATGTATGTATATGTACATAGATACATGTTAATAATGTAACTTACTTTTTTGATGTCCAGAGTGGCGGCTGTGTGGGTCAGCAGGCCGGTGTTGTTGGGGCGTGCCATCAAGTGGGTGCTTCGGTGTTTCGTGCAGGCGGGCGGTAAGTTCGGCAGGCGGCGCTTGGCAAGTGCGGTGGGCGGGCGTAACGGGAGGCAAGTGCGATGGGCGCATGGGCGGCAGGCAAGTGAAGTGGGCGGGAGGTCGGACGGACGGACAGCAAGTAAGGTGGGCGGGCGGACAACAAGTAAGGTGGGCGGGCAGGTAGCTGGAAGCCCGGTGGATAACGGGCGGCAAGTGCGATGGGCGCGTGAGTGGCAGGCAAGTGAGGTGGCCAGGCGGCAAGTGAGGTGGGCGGGCGGTCGGACAGCAAGTAAGGTGGGCGGGCGGACGGCAAGTGTGGTGGACGGGCAGTTCAGTGGGCGGTTCGTTGTGCGGGCGGCTGTGAGGAAAGTTCAGTGTTACTGGCGTGTGGGAGGCTCAGCTGTTTGGGAGGCAGTAGGCGGGTTAGGCACATGCAGCTGTGCGTCCCCGGGCCCCTAACCTCACGGGCCCCGTAGCAACCGCTACGGCTGCTACGGCGGTAGTTACGCCACTGATCAGAGGTCACCATTACTAGCGGATCCTAATTGTATGAATATTGCCCTAATCCAGTGTATATGACCCTAAAAATCCCAAAATAAACACAGTCCAGAATAATCCTCCCGATCACATGACACCCGACTGCGCTCCTAAATCTGACATTTATAAGCAAATGATCTAGGTGTGGATGAGTAATGTGCCCCCGCCGCTGCGCACCCTCCAGTTCACCACCTCCACACCATGTGCTGACGGAGCATCCGAGGTGCCAGCATCAGCATCTCTATGGCAACCGCTGCAAGATCTCCATAGCAACAGAGTATGCCTACAGCTAGCGTTCTTGTTAGCTGTTCAAGGTTTGTCCTGAATTTTATGCGCAGATTATATATAACTACTAGTAATTCTACACATCAGCGGTCAACAGGGCGGATCATACTCTGTTACCATGGTTATTTTTTTTCCTTTCCTCTTGTGTATCAGTTATGAGAATGTACCGGCCCCTTCCACGCATCATCTTTCATTGTGTCAAATTTTATGGTTTTCCACATTTCTGACATGGAAAATAATGTAATTGTAAGCCAAATAGGACTGTACCTACTCATATATCCCCATTACCCCAACATTTCCTAATAAGTTACACCCTGTATTATCCTCCAGAGCTGCACTCACTATTCTGCTGCTGGTGCAGTCACTGTGTACATACATGACATTACTTATCCTGTACTGATCCTGAGTTACATCCTGTATTATACCCCAGAGCTGCACTCACTATTCTGCTGCTGGTGCAGTCACTGTGTACATACATGACATTACTTATCCTGTACTGATCCTGAGTTACATCCTGTATTATACTCCAGAGCTGCGCTCACTATTCTGCTGCTGGAGCAGTCACTGTGTACATACATGACATTACTTATCCTGTACTGATCCTGAGTTACATCCTGTATTATACTCCAGAGCTGCACTCACTATTCTGCTGCTGGTGCAGTCACTGTGTACATACATGACATTACTTATCCTGTACTGATCCTGAGTTACATCCTGTATTATACCCCAGAGCTGCACTCACTATTCTGCTGCTGGTGCAGTCACTGTGTACATACATGACATTACTTATCCTGTATTGATCCTGAGTTACATCCTGTATTATACCCCAGAGCTGCACTCACTATTCTGCTGGTGCAGTCACTGTGTACATACATGACATTACTTATCCTGTACTGATCCTGAGTTACATCCTGTATTATACTCCAGAGCTGCACTCACTATTCTGCTGCTGGTGCAGTCACTGTGTACATACATGACATTACTTATCCTGTACTGATCCTGAGTTACATCCTGTATTATACTCCAGAGCTGCGCTCACTATTCTGCTGCTGGAGCAGTCACTGTGTACATACATGACATTACTTATCCTGTACTGATCCTGAGTTACATCCTGTATTATACTCCAGAGCTGCACTCACTATTCTGCTGCTGGTGCAGTCACTGTGTACATACATGACATTACTTATCCTGTACTTATCCTGAGTTATATCCTGTATTATACTGCAGAGCTGCACTCACTATTCTGCTGCTGGTGCAGTCACTGTGTACATACATGACATTACTTATCCTGTACTGATCCTGAGTTACATCCTGTATTATACTCCAGAGCTGCACTTACTATTCTGCTGGTGGTGCAGTCACTGTGTACATACATGACATTACTTATCCTGTACTGATCCTGAGTTACATCCTGTATTATACCCCAGAGCTGCACTCACTATTCTGCTGCTGGTGCAGTCACTGTGTACATACATGACATTACTTATCCTGTACTGATCCTGAGTTACATCCTGTATTATACCCCAGAGCTGCACTCACTATTCTGCTGCTGGTGCAGTCACTGTGTATTATTATTTTTTAAAATTTTGTTTTTATAGTTTGTTATTCTGTGGTGGTAAAGCACGAAGCGGCTGGAACGTGTTGTGATTTGTAACTCCTTGGACCTTTTGTTGCTTCTTTCTTCGGTTCTCACCCCTGAGTCATATTATGACCCAACTCGAATCCAAGAAATAAGTACAGGTGTCCTACACTCCCAGAATGCCTCATTCCCCGTACACAGCATATGGAGATTGTGTTACCGGGTCATAAGGTCCGGTCTCCACATACATAATGTAAATGCATCCATATGTATGAGTGATATCTGGATGGTCCATGCATATTGATGCCGGGGCACAGTGTAGGGTACAACACAAACCGTTCTGCTGCAAAAAAAAACATTTGATAGACCTAAAATCTATATAGAGGAGTAGTTATAGAGTAGCAGGGTCTTCTCTTACCCTAGGAGTCCTCCGCCACTTGCAAAAAGACACTCAACTACACTCATACACATCATTAACATGACTATTATAGGAGAATTAGATCTCTCTAGCGCCATCTAGTGGAGGTAGTTATATCCACTAGGTGGCGCTAGAGAAACATCTGTTTTACCTCCTGGAAGAAAACTTACCTGTTCTTTTTTTCTCTGTCAATCCCCCAAGGGTTAACTTGTTCTAAATATAAAATAATGGTAGAATTAAGAATCTTAACTCGTGTTCCATTCATGTATTTGAATACTCATGCTCCGCCCCTGAGGAGCTGCATTAGATATAACAGTGACATCAATGGAACCTGATGGCTCGCAGATAGGTGGCTACAGCAGCTAAGGTCCTAACAATGGCCTCCATTATACTGCCAGGCCTAATACACTACAGTGCACAAGTTACCGGAGATTAGGAGACCCTTCTGGCACTGAAACAAAAAGTAGGTAAAAAAGGTGAAAAAATGTATATTTCAAGACAAAAAACTAAAATATTGCTGCATCATCAAGCCCAAAACTGGCAGTGGCACCAACTTACCCTGCAATATGCTCATTCTCTTTTGGAGGGGTTTCGCTGCTTCATCCTATATGGACATCCCCTTTAAGAGCGGGTGTAAGTCCTGGTAGAATAGTGCAGCATCAGGCGGTATTATAATGTCATGAATTATTTATGCCATCGGGGTCACCACAGATGTATCTCCATCAAAGCCATTGAATAAATGGCGCACATTAGAGATTGCTGCAGTGTAGATTGGGACTTTCTGGTCATTTGTCTTACCGCAGCCTTGTCCCTGGGTCCAGTCTCTACTTAAAGGGGTATTCCTTTCTCTTTATGGTCAGTATAGCTATGCCCTCTAGGACCCTCACTAACATAAAGAGCCACAGCTCAGTACCAGTGATTCAGTACAAGTGCTGCTTCACCGTGTTGCCTGGGTGTTGCAGTGCAGGGTAACTACAGCGCAATTCTATGGAAGTGGAAGCTAAGCTGTGTGACTAGGGTGCCTCTGTGCTGGTAGGTGGGCCCAGTGGTGAGACCCCCAAGGTCTTCTATGCCCTTGATGATATGGAATTCCCCTTTAGCATAGGTTATATTTGGTTATTTCTTCTTCCTGTGGCTGCCATTGTAGAGAGCCAACCAATGGCCATTTCACATTTTAGCCATAGCTTTTGGGTTGTGCTAAGAACTCGGAACCAAAGGGATGTCATGTTTCCCTTCTCTCTTGAAACTTTGTGCTGTCATAGAGGAGGAGAGAGAAGTCTCTCCGGCACAGATAGGGAGAATCTGCAGCAGCATCCCCCTCCTTTCCCTTTACTTCCTTTCTACTGTTTTTGGAATCCTCCCCCTCAAGAGTCTGTTACCCTTCTAGCCCAGTAGGGGGCAAACCAAAGTTCACGCCCTTTTTACTTTGCAGTCATTGGTTCAGAGGACGGACTTTCTTTCTAACCGGGTAAGGGAATCTGAGCCAACCAGATGTTTTCTTTCTCTATCCTCATGCTGAGACTTCACGCTGCGAGAGGGGAGGGAAAGAAGACCAAGTGGAAAAATGTGCAGCATCGTTCTCTCCATTCTATTTTTTTGTTAGTCTCTAGATTGTTCTAATGTTGATGATTTGACCCTCCTTTTGTTCCACTCTCACATTTGGGGGTGAACCAAAGTACATGCCAATTTCAATTTACAGCTACCTGTGCAGGGGGTGATCTCTTTCTAGCTGTGCTGGTTCCCTGTTTGTCTTTCCTCACTCTAAGACTTCATGCTGTGAGAGGGGAAAAGAGAGATGTCTCACAGACAAAGAGAGACTGCAGCAGCGTGCCCTTTCTCTCCTCTTATTCTACTTTTTCTCTGATTGGGATTTTTCGGGTGGCCTCTTCTTCAGTATGTCACCGTTTTCATTCTTTGCCTTGCTGACGCTTTAGGGGGCAAAACAAAGTCTGTGCCCATTTCAATTTACAGCCACCAACTCAATGCATGAACTCTCTATCTAGCTATTCTAGTTTCTCTGTCCTCTTGCTGTGACTTCACGCTGCGAGAGGGGAGGAGAGAGCAGTCTCATAGGCCCAGAATGGGAGAATCTGCAGCAGCATCCCCCTCCTCTCCCTTCTTTCTAGACTGAATTGTTTAGGAGGCGTCTTGGTTGTGGTTTCACCCTTCGGATGCCCCTTGCCAATCAAAGCCAAAGTCGTGTATTTTATTTTAATTCTTTATTTTATTTCAATCATATCAGTAACTGGCTTCTTATTTTTTTTCTGTTTTTTTGCAACCAAACAAATGATGAATAAGTGTCTCTGTTATATCAATGTCGATAAGAAAGTAGTCAGAAAGTGTCTCTACTGACAGACGACCAGGAATACACAGGCGCTAGAGAGGACGAGACCCGAAAACACAACACCCAAAAAAAAAAAAAAATTACAGTACTTGGTTTTGCAGTGAATTATTTGGCACCAGCCGTAGCACAGTATCAGATAGGGGGGAGACATGAGACAGGGGGACAAGCGGAAGCATACACCGGGATGTGGAGGGAGGGGGGGGGGGATGGGGACAGGGTCCTGCCGAAAAAATGACCATCAATGACAGTAAGGACGTCTTTGTACAGTGCACCATCAGTGAAAATTTTACCAAAATTTGGACATGAATATTGCTGGTTATGATACAGTATGTACAACACGTGGCTCGTCCAGCTGTGGTTGGATTTCCGGATCGCTCCTTGACTTGACCCGCAAGTATCACGTTGGGGGGGTTTTGTAGTCCACAGAAGCCACTTGTTTAGCGCTATCCTAGATCTTAAAGGGGGCCATTAAAGCTAAAGTCGGCAGCTTAGAAAAAAGTTTAAAAAAAAATCAAAAGATCCGCGGGTATCAATCGCACGTACACATGTCGGATACGACTCCTGATGATATGTGACATATACATGTGTAGTGATGGTGGAGCACGGGCGGGGGGGCTTGATCAACCCAATCAACCTCCAACTGATAACAGGGGATACTAGAGCGCAGATCATATAGACTTTAGGTTTATTGTCCCTTTAAATGGGCGTGGAAAGGCCGGCAAATTCATGGCATGCAAGAATCATGCGTGATCGAGGCGGGTTTGGGGAGGCAAAACGGGCAGCTGTCTTGGGCATGTGGATTATTGGGGCTCTTTTGCTTCTCAATGCCTTTTTGGGCATGCTGGGAGTCGTAGTTTTGCAGCAGCTGGAAAGCAAGATGTGGACTATTTGAGATGACTTTGTAACCCATAGCCCCCTCTCTCTCTCTCGCTATCACGTTTTTGTAGTGTGGATGTTGGCTTCCAGTGCGGCTATAAATAGCAGATCTGGCTCAGGTGTTCTGCTATCCGTTGGTATCTGGTGGACCTTTTGTGAGGTCCAATGACAGCTGACGGAGCCATCTGCTCTATGAGGCTCTGGAGACTCCATCTGTTTGGCGTGAAACTGTCGTATGCTGATGGCAAAGAAAAAAAACTGGGCTAAACTAAAAAGAGAAAATAACATTTGAGTCACTTTACCAAAACAGCGCCACCCTTGTTCATGGCTGTGGCCGGTATTGCAGTTCAGAGCTATTCAAGTCAATTTATCTGCGCTGCAATACCATACTCAACCTGAGCATCACGGTGGCGCTGTTTTTGAAAAAATAAAGTTGGACTGGCCCTTCAAGTCCTAATTCTATGGCTCTTAGAGGTTTACGATACGACATGGCTTCCTCCAGGGTAATAGGGATAGAGGGAACGATGGTGGCATAACTCAAATATCTTGAAGATGCTTAAAGGGATCCTCGGCTTTGGGCAGTCTCTCTTGCTGATCACAGAGAATCCTACTATAGTGATCAGTTATAATCTGATTCTGACCTGTATCAACCAATCAGGTTGCAGCATTTTTTTTTTCCTAAAAGCTGCAACCTCATTGGTTGAAATTTTTAAAAATGTACGAGACCCAATGTATTGTAATGATTACATTGTGTCACTCTGTTATTTGTCACCTGCCCTATAGTCCAGAAGCAGCGCCCCCCATGGGTTGTGTCCGGGTTTACAGTTGATGTCTAGTGACTGTCCTTTAATCTGGCATAAACAGGACCTTATAGACCCTGGATTAACAGTTATTCCAGATTAGTGGATGATCATAGAAAGGGGGTTGTAAAATCTAATTGTATTGCAGTTCTGTGTCCTGTGTGGTAGGGGGCGCCAACAAGTCTTCACCTAGGCTACAGAGTTCAAGTGTAATATGATTGGCTGCCAGATTAAAGGGATTTTCCCTCCTTTTCCTCTAATCTCTTATATACATAGATAATTCTGCTCTGGGTCTATTTACAAGTTAAAATGGGGTAAATTTACTAATTTTTCCAAATATTTAGCCCAGACAAGTCTAAACATGTGCCAAATCACAGTGACCCACGCTAGATGAGAAATTGGTTAGCTGGCTAAGTCGGAGCAAAAATTTTGGCACAACTTAAAGCAAATCTAACCCATTAACAAACACTGCATAAATCACTAGTCACCAGTGTGTGTACATATGGAGCAACAATGTATCTGCCCATCATATGACCTGTATTCTGCAGTGTGTAGCAGTTTTCCCCTCTGTAGCCTCTGTCTGTAATTCTCAGGTGTCTCAGAGCTGGAGGCTGGAGACTGGCTGCTAGGATGTCTCCCATACACTGCACACAGAGGGGATAATCTACTACACACTTCTCTCACTTACTCAGAACCATCATCAGAACCACATTGGACATTATATGACCTGTATCCTGCAGTGTGTAGCAGTTTTCCCCTCTGTAGCCTCTGTCTGTAATTCTCAGGTGTCTCAGAGCCGGTGGCTGGAGACTGGCTGCTAGGATGTCTCCCATACACTGCACACAGAGGGGATAATCTACTACACACTTCTCTCACTTACTCAGAACCATCATCAGAACCACATTGGACATTATATGACCTGTATTCTGCAGTGTGTAGCAGTTTTCCCCTCTGTAGCCTCTGTCTGTAATTCTCAGGTGTCTCAGAGCTGGAGGCTGGAGACTGGCTGCTAGGATGTCTCCCATACACTGCACACAGAGGGGATAATCTACTACACACTTCTCTCACTTACTCAGAACCATCATCAGAACCACATTGGACATTATATGACCTGTATTCTGCAGTGTGTAGCAGTTTTCCCCTCTGTAGCCTCTGTCTGTAATTCTCAGGTGTCTCAGAGCCGGAGGCTGGAGACTGGCTGCTAGGATGTCTCCCATACACTGCACACAGAGGGGATCATCTACTACACACTTCTCTCACTTACTCAGAACCACCATCAGAACCACATTGGACATTATATGACCTGTATCCTGCAGTGTGTAGCAGTTTTCCCCTCTGTAGCCTCTGTCTGTAATTCTCAGGTGTCTCAGAGCCGGTGGCTGGAGACTGGCTGCTAGGATGTCTCCCATACACTGCACACAGAGGGGATAATTTACTACACACTTCTCTCACTTACTCAGAACCATCATCAGAACCACATTGGACATTATATGACCTGTATTCTTCAGTGTGTAGCAGTTTTCCCCTCTGTAGCCTCTGTCTGTAATTCTCAGGTGTCTCAGAGCCGGTGGCTGGAGTCTGGCTGCTAGGATGTCTCCCATACACTGCACACAGAACGTAGAGGAGAATCTGCTCTGTAAATCCTACTCCCAGGCATCCACAGCAGCATAACATTAAATATAAGCACCATAAAGCTCAGGTGGCGAGATAGAAACTTAGTATTAGCTGCAGCAGCATCTCACTCTGCCTGTGTCTTTCGCTCAGAAACCTAAGGACGATCATATAGGACATTGTAGAGAAGTGCTGATAAGCAGAAAGCACTTAAGGTAAGATAGAAAACTTACTATTAGCTGCAGCAGACCCAGTCTGTTCCCCTATCCCTTTTCTCTCACTCTCTTTTTAAAAGAAATATCTAATTGAATACCTCTCTGAGCTGCAGTCTGACCTACTGTACCAAGATGGTGTTCCTGCAGACTAAATTACAATTTAGAGGAGGGAGGAGGAAGAAAAAAGCCTGATAAGTGGCAAAAGAAGATTTTTCTCTCTGATATAAGATATATATACAAAGATATGATACAAAGTTGCTCATATTCGCTTGTCCTATTGATTTATGCAAAGTTTGTCGAGGAGTTATTGACACTTTAAGCCACGCCCCCTTTAACAAAAATGGGTTAAAACACGACATAAAGGCTCGTTTTTTGGCACAAGGATTTGGCATAATTAGCTTAGTAAACCTCCCCCATTATATATATAGATCTGGCCGTACCATATGATGATGGTGATGATGAGTACATCCTAAACAACCACCCCCCTCCGCTGCTTTTAACCCTTTATGTGATCCCACCCCACCCCCGCTCTCTTGCTCATGGATATAAAGACACAGCATTCAGCACTTCTGACTCCGTCATCATATAACAAGTCAAAAATTGCTAATTTTTTTTTTTTTTTTTTATACCCTGTTGCGAGAAGTTCATAGTGATCAATCAATGTTCATGTAAAAATAACCAATAAATAGTCCTGGTGGCCCCGGCCGTACAAAAGGCAATTGCTGAAATCGTCAGGACCAAAGCGCGGTGTCGCCAAACATCAGCCCCCCGGGCAGTGCAGAAGGTATGTACAAAGTTTCCATTCCCATAGTCATGAAAAATCCGAGGGGGGAGACTCCGAGGGGAGAGGGAGATCCCGGGACGGTGATCCGTAGGCGTATAAATGCTTCACAAGTTAATTTTTTTATCGTCTATACAAAATTGTCGCACGTTTCGCGTCCGGTCCTTGCAGCAGCCTCTTGTGGATCAAACAAAGGGGCATGAAGAAGAAAGGACCCAGAAGGTCCTGGATCCGGTGAATTTTTGTACATCCATGGATGCAGATAGGGAAGAGGAGCGGAGGGTAATGCCATCACTGGATATCACAAAGCGTAGGGCGTTCGGGGAGGAACGGGGGACTGGTCGTTGCGGCAGTGCAGGCACCGTCTTGGTAGAGGAAGAATTCTCTTCAAGGCTGAGATGAAGATATCACTGGATGGAGGGAGGGGGCAGAGGACGGCAATACAAGTAAGGGGTTAACAGATATGATGGGACAGCCTGGAGACATTCCTGCGTTGGTAAGGCTATCATCTTCCCCCTGGGGAGGAAGGGGGGGGGGGTTCATTTACTTTATGTCATCTGTTGAAACAAGAAAAGGAGAAAGAACCCAAATTAATAAACAAATAATAATAATGGATGATACAATTCTTGCTACCTGTAGTCACCACTAGGGGGAGCTCAGGAGTTTCTTTGCATACAGGTCCAGCATTGAACTCAATGGACACACTGTATGCAGTAAGTTTGTAACAAACTAATCTGCAGATTGTTTTGCTACGATTTCACCCCTGGTGTTCCCATTGATGCAGTGATGTGGGACTTACCATAACCCTAATTATTTATTCATGAGATCTTCCTGCATTCCCTTAGACATCAAGGTGGGAGTCTCTGTAGTCAGATCCACACTGATCACAAACTAAGGGATTTTATTGAAATTTGGGATTACCCCTTTAACTGGAACATTATCACGCCCATTAGGAAGTAGCCCCATCATTGGGCACCAGGAAAAGTCAATGGCAGCCGTGGACTAAGGAGCCCGTGATCAGAGACAATCCCCTATCAATAATCATCCCTGAAACTTGAGTGACACAAACATCTTAAGATGTAAAATATATAAAGAAAACAAAATCCAAGACAAGAAAACATAAGCCCCCGGGGAAGACACGACCAGTATCTGCAGGGTGCAGTGCACATCTCCGGCCACTGTGAGGCGCTGTGACATCAAGTGCTGTCGCTATAAGGAGTCCCAGTTATATTCTGTTCTGTTATATATTGTATCCACAATGTGTCTGCATCGGGAAGCAATGGCTTTCCCAGGACCCTCGGAGCACAGCGCCCCCTCCAGGACAAGAGACCACCCTGCATCTATAAGGATTATGTCTTCTTATAGAGCCGGATATAGCGCAGTGTAAGCTCCTTACCTTTGTTGTCTGCCTTAAGTTCCTCAAGAAGCAAATCGTTCTGTCTGTTACCCAGTACGAAGGCGAGGAAGGAGAGGATGAGGGCGTTCAGGATCCCGATAATGGCCAGAATGTAAGCCCAGCGCACCGAGCAGTCACCCAGCGAGTATTTCCCAGTCTTGTCCCCGCACATGTCCCTGATCGTCTCTGCGTCCCATCCATCCGGGAATATCATGCAGGCGAGCACCAGGCACACAGCTGAGGAGAGGAACACAGAGGGATGTTACTGCACTCACTATTCTGCTGCTGGTGCAGTCACTGTGTACATACATGACATTACTTATCCTGTACTGATCCTGAGTTACATCCTGTATTATACTCCAGAGCTGCACTCACTATTCTGCTGGTGCATTCACTGTGTACATACATGACATTACTTATCCTGTACTGATCCTGAGTTACATCCTGTATTATACTCCAGAGCTGCACTCACTATTCTGCTGCTGGTGCAGTCACTGTGTACATACATGACATTACTTATCCTGTACTGATCCTGAGTTACATCCTGTATTATACTCCAGAGCTGCACTCACTATTCTGCTGGTGCATTCACTGTGTACATACATGACATTACTTATCCTGTACTGATCCTGAGTTACATCCTGTATTATACTCCAGAGCTGCACTCACTATTCTGCTGCTGGTGCAGTCACTGTGTACATACATGACATTACTTATCCTGTACTGATCCTGAGTTACATCCTGTATTATACTCCAGAGCTGCACTCACTATTCTGCTGCTGGTGCAGTCACTGTGTACATACATGACATTACTTATCCTGTACTGATCCTGAGTTACATCCTGTATTATACTCCAGAGCTGCACTCACTATTCTGCTGCTGGTGCAGTCACTGTATACATACATGACATTACTTATCCTGTACTGATCCTGAGTTACATCCTGTATTATACCCCAGAGCTGCACTCACTATTCTGCTGCTGGTGCAGTCACTGTGTACATACATGACATTACTTATCCTGTACTGATCCTGAGTTACATCCTGTATTATACCCCAGAGCTGCACTCACTATTCTGCTGCTGGTGCAGTCACTGTGTACATACATGACATTACTTATCCTGTACTGATCCTGAGTTACATCCTATATTATACCCCAGAGCTGCACTCACTATTCTGCTGCTGGTGCAGTCACTGTGTACATACATGACATTACTTATCCTGTACTGATCCTGAGTTACATCCTGTATTATACCCCAGAGCTGCACTCACTATTCTGCTGCTGGTGCAGTCACTGTGTACATACATGACATTACTTATCCTGTACTGATCCTGAGTTACATCCTGTATTATACTCCAGAGCTGCACTCACTATTCTGCTGCTGGTGCAGTCACTGTGTACATACATGACATTACTTATCCTGTACTGATCCTGAGTTACATCCTGTATTATACTCCAGAGCTGCACTCACTATTCTGCTGCTGGTGCAGTCACTGTATACATACATGACATTACTTATCCTGTACTGATCCTGAGATACATCCTGTATTATACCCCAGAGCTGCACTCACTATTCTGCTGCTGGTGCAGTCACTGTGTACATACATGACATTACTTATCCTGTACTGATCCTGAGTTACATCCTGTAAATCTTTTATTTTATATAAAAGTGAAAAACATAACAATAATAAACATAAATGAAGCCATAACTTCTGGCAAAAGAATTACAAAAGAACAAATATAAACGAAAATAAACTTACAAAACCTCCTGGCCCAGCCACCCACACACCACACACTCAGCATGAAAACAAACAAAACCTTCACCCAGTCCCACCACCTAATTTTTTTTTTTTTTTTTTAATATCAAAATACACAGCAAAATACACATAAATAAATAAACAATAAATAAACACAGAAATAACAATGAATATAACGGAAATAACATTAATAACAATAAATAACATAAAATATAACTAACTAAATCCCACGCCCATCACCCTCCCCCCCCCCCCAGACACTGGTCTAACGTCCAAAGTCTGCGCTATATAGTCCAGACCAGTGCCCAGGATCGTACAGTCCAAGTCCCGTCCACCCCCCTCCCAACCTAACACCAACACCCCAAAACCAACCTATATACACACAAGAACTATAACTACATATAACTATATACACACTGTACACAAGATACAAACACATTAAACATATCAACATATATCAAAACCACATAAAGCCCAGGTTCGGCGCCTGCAAGCCGCTACATCACTATAACCTCAGATACAAAACAAAAATCTACAGTGTCAGCATCAGCCCAACACCAGGAGAGGAGATGACAGACTAAGGGACACTAAAGGAGAACCCCCTCCAAAGGAGAGAGGCCCTCCCCGTGCCCAGCCTCTCATACTCCAGAGAGCGCACCTTCACCAGGTCACCCAGAATGTTCCTAACCACCTCATCCACCGGGAGGATTTTACGCTGCGTCGATACTAAACACCGTGCGTTCCACGTGTGGTACCTGACCACTAGGCTAACTAGAAATAACGTGCATCGGTCCCGCCCACCCAGGCCTCTGAATGCTCCATAGGCCCACTCCGCATAGGAGAGACCGGCCAACCCGGGCCAATGGATGGAAGCGCCCACCCGGTTGTACACCTCTGTGTTAAAGGGGCACTGAAGCAGGAAGTGGTCCATGCTCTCCAGCAGGCCACCGCACTCCTCCCGGGGACAACCCCTTTCCTCAGAGCTCCTACACTTCAGATTGTCCCTCACACACAGCTTTCCATGGAAGCAGCGCCAAGTCACGTCCCAAAACTTCAAGGGGATCCGGATAGAATTCAATAAACTCAAACCCACCCCCAGATCCCGACTTGGGCAATCCCTGAGGGCCAGAGGCTTCTGGAAACGGGTCAACAGAACCCTCTTGTCAAGGACTTTCCTCGACATGGTCCTGATCTCCCACATTCCCAGACCCCACCGGCGAATCACCTTCAGAACCGGGGCAGCGTAAGCCGGAAGATGCCCATGCGGTGTACGGAGATCCTTCACTTGCCCTCCTGTCTCCCATTCCTGGAAGAAAGGCCTAAACCATCCCCTGCAGGAGTATACCCACGGAGGAGCCCTCTCTTTCCAGAGGTTTGCTACATTGATCTTAAGAAAGGTATTCACTAGGAACACCACAGGGTTGACCATACACAACCCTCCTTGTCTCCTCGTGCGGTATGTAACCTCCCTCTTGATAAGGTTCAGCCTATTCCCCCATAACAGCTGGAAGAACAGACTGTACACCCGAGTCCAGAGGGGTTCTGGCAACATGCACACACTGCCCAGATAAATCAGCAATGGGAGCAGGTAAGTTTTGATCAGGTTAACCCTTTCTCTGAGGGTCAAAGACCAACCCTTCCACTGGTCCACCCTCTGAGCGGCGATCTTAAGCCTGCCGTCCCAGTTTTGCATGGGGTAATCCCCCTGGCCAAATTCGATGCCGAGAACTTTGGCAGAGTCCTGGGGCCCTGGAAGAGTGTCCGGGAGATCAAAGCCTGGACCTCCCTCTCCCAGCCAGAGACTCTCACACTTATCCCGGTTGATCTTGGACCCAGAAGCCTCTGAGTAGCGGTCAACCTCTGACATCACCCATTGCGCCTCCCCTCTCGAGGACACAAAAACGGTGACATCATCGGCATACGCTACCACCCTTAGAGTGGCTTCCGGTGCCGCCTGGTCCATCCCGACTCCCACCAACGGCCCACGATCAACCCTCCTAAGGAATGGGTCAATCGCGAACACGTATAAAAGTGGGCTCAGAGGACAACCCTGGCGAACACCAGACCCAACCTCAAAAGAGCGGCCAATCCAACCGTTCACAAGCGGGAAACTCTCTGCCCCTGCATACAAAACCTTTAGCCAATTGACAAACTCCCCCGGCAGGCCATACCTCAGAAGGACAGACCAGAGGTACTCGTGGTTAACCCGATCAAACGCTTTTGCCTGATCCAAGGACAGCAAGTACCCCTTCCAGTTACCAGCCCTGCCCTGCTCCACTGCCTCCCGGACACACAGCACAGCACTAAATGTACTGCGGCCTGGAACAGAGCAGTGCTGGGTCCCCGAAAGGAGCCGGGGCGCAAACTGCACCAGCCGATTAAACAGCACCTTTGCCAAAACCTTTCTGTCCGTATTGAGAAGCGCTATGGGACGCCAGTTCTCAATACGAGATCGGTCCTTACCCTTTGACAGGATGATCAGGGCTGACCTCCTCATTGACTTTGGCAGAGCGCCCGAGGAAAGACACTCATTGAATACCTCAGTCAAGAGGGGAACCAAGGCGTCCTTAAAGGTCTTATAAAACTCAGATGTTAAGCCATCCGGACCCGGCGATTTCTTGAGGGCGAGCCCTTCAATCGCCCGGCTGACTTCCTCTTCCCTGATCATCTCTGTCAAAACATCAAGAGAGGGGTCTACTCCTGGCTCAGGGACAGTTTCAGCCAGGAAAGCCGACATCACATCCCGATCTAGATCCTTCCTGCCCAAGAGGTGCGAGTAGAAGGATCTGACGACCTCCAGAATCCCTGATCTGGACCTTTTCAGGGATCCCGTACTGTCAACCAGTCCCGTGACAACTTTACCATTCACTGACATCTTGCAGTTTCTGTAAGGGTCGGGCGAGCGGTATTTCCCGTAATCCCTCTCAAAAACCAAAGATGCGTGTCTATCGTACTGACACCTCTTCAGCAAGGATTTCACTCTGGAGATGTCCTCACGACTACCCCCAGTCGAGACGAGATGCTCGAGTTTCCTCCTCAGGCCCTGATACAGGCGGTACCTGTCCAGGCTCCTGAGGCTCGAGAGCTGGCGGAAGAATCTCGCCACCCTTTTCTTGAGCATCTCCCACCACTCTGACTTACTGCTACAAAGGCCCAGCAAAGGTACTTGGCTCTGAAGAAAGTCCTCAAAGGATTGTCTTATCTCCGCTTCCTCCAGGAGGGACGAATTGAGCTTCCAGTAGCCTCTTCCCATCCGGGGGGTCTCTGTAACATTCAGAGAAAACAAAATTAGACAGTGATCGGAGAATTCCACCTCAACAACGGACACTGCTGAAGAGATGGCTTCCTCCTTTAAATAAAACCTGTCTATTCTAGACCTACAGCTACCCCTATAATATGTGAACCCCGCGTGGCCTGGGGTGTGCCGGATGTGGACATCCACCAGGCGAGCCTCACTAGCTATGCTATTAAGTGCGACGCTATCATAAGTCAGCTTGTCTCTGGAACCTCCCCTATCCTGGGACCTCGTGACAGCATTGAAGTCCCCTCCAAAGACCACCTGCCGACTTGTAAAAAGGTAGGGCTTGATCCTCATAAAGAGACACTTCCTGTCCCACTTGGACTGGGGACCATAGATGTTAATTAGGCGAAGTTCTTGTCCCTTCATGAGGACATCCAGGATCAGGCACCTCCCCATTTCTAACTCAATAACTCGTCTGCATTCTACCGGTGCGGTAAAAAGGACCGCCACTCCGCTATACGGCTCGGCCGCAAGAGACCAATAGGAAGGCCCGTGTCTCCATTCCCTCTTAGCTTTAAACACGGCCGCCAAATCTGGCAGCCTGGTCTCCTGCAAAAATAAAATGTCAGCTTCAACACGGCCGAGAAAATCAAAGGCCGCAAATCTAGCCGCATCAGACTTAATGCTGGCGACATTAATGGACGCCAGCGTCAACGGAGTGGGTGCCGCCATCATGAGTGATTGAGTTAGACGGCTTTTTTCTTTCCATTTCCCTTCCCCCGACTCTCCTCTGAAGATGATGCCTTTTCCCTTTTACCATCAGAATTGGGGCAACTTCTTTTTAACGAAATTGAGGTGTCCATGTTATTACTGGCCCCCAAGGACCCACCCGGACCACCCTCTCCTTCGTCCTTGTCTCCTGACTCTGAGTCAGTCTCCCACTCTGAGGACCCAGCATCCCCAGAGGATAGAGACTCGGCGCCCCCTGCAGGCTGCTCCGCCGCCACCTCCAGAACCCCACCCTCAGCCTCTCTTCCCGAAGAGGCGATCTCATCGAGGGTGAGGAACCGGTTGGAAAGCTCAACCAGAGGGGAGGAAGTTTTCCCTTCCTTAGGTACCTTAGATACACCGCGTTTTTTCTTTTTCTGCTTGCGCTTATTTTCTAGCCAAATCCTGTTATCCTCATCCATACTCTCATAATGGGAGGACGTGGAGGACATGGCACCTTTCTCGCGCTCCATCCTCCTGACCTCCTCATCCAACTCATCATCCCTCAGGGCCTCAGTAGCATGACCAGCCTCTGAGGAAGGACCCAGGGTCACCCCAGCAACCTGAGGTTTCCCCAGTTCTCTCCCTTTTTGTCTGGCTTCAAGCCGCCTCAACTGAGAAGGTGACTTATTCTTACTTTTCTTCACAGGCCCCTCAGCTCCTCCACCTCTGCTGGTACCTTCCCCAGCAGAAGCAACCTCCTGGCTCTCCTCCACTGGGGTCACAACCGCATTGGCAAAGGAGCGAGGACAACGGCTGAAAGGGTGACCGAGCTCACCACACAGGTTACACCTAATGTCCTTACAGGATGCAGCGAGATGACCTAGCCCACCACACAAAGCGCACTTCTGCACTTGGCAGCTGGCGCTAAAGTGTGTGGGGTCACCGCACCTGTGACAGACCTTCGGCTGCCCCTGGTAGAAAATCAGGATTCTGTCCCGCCCAAGAAAGGCTGAAGAAGGAATGTGAGCGACTGTGCCGCCTGAACACTTCAACTTCATCATGAAGGTCCAGGCTCCAGACCAAATGCCAAATTCATCGCGGTTTTTCTGAGGTACCTGAACTACTTCGCCATAACGACTTAGCCAAGTCATGATGTCCATGCAAGAAAGTGACTCGTTACGGGTCAAAACGGTCACTTTCTTGACTGCGTTTTGGCGAGACACTGCTTGCACAGCAAAGTCTCGCCATGCGGGCTCGTTCTTTGCCAGCTCATAATTCGACCAGAAGAGCTCTAAGCCCTCCGGCCGAACAAAGCTGACATCGAACTCCGGAGTACCATAAGGATGTATCAGGGCAAAGATGTCACTAGCCCTGAAGTTCATCTTCAGGAGGAGCTCCACCACCCTTGACCTGGGTGGGCATGCGTCACTGCCCCTCCAGCGAAGACGAACCACATTCCTACGGGCAGCTCCGGGCCCGGTTGTGGG
The DNA here is from genome assembly GCF_040894005.1 of Engystomops pustulosus. Classification (NCBI taxonomy): domain Eukaryota; kingdom Metazoa; phylum Chordata; class Amphibia; order Anura; family Leptodactylidae; genus Engystomops; species Engystomops pustulosus. The sequence goes on along the minus strand of NC_092420.1, from coordinate 12,389,908 downwards.
TAAAGACCATACAGTCTCTCCCCCCCTTTTCTCTTGGAAGGCTGCCAGGCCATGCCTGTCTGTCCAGAAGGACAGATCAACATCTCTCCCCTCTACATTGATTGACTTTTCCCCTCTCCTGAGAGCCTCCAGAAGACGCCTTTGCAAAACGCTATTCCCAGAGCCAGGAGACAAGGAGTTAACCCCACTTGCCCCAGCGGTGACACTCGCATAGCTCCTTATGGGAGCGGCCACCACTGGGGGTGCAGAAGGTCCAGCACGCACACCAGGATCACCCCCCTGAGCACCATTCACCACCCCAACATTCACCACACTATGTACAATACTGCCTCGCTTCCTTGCATCACTCACACCAGCTGGGCCAGGAGGACCTGGGGTTGCCTCGGCGTCACTGGACACTGGGGGTAGAGCCACCTCCATAGCTGATACAGCCTGAGAAGAGGCAGCTCCAACCCCGATCTTACTTGTGCCCTCTGCCTCATTGGCATTAACCCCTTGTTGACCAGCTGTTTTAATGTTTGAGCACCGCTGCTCGCTAGATGCATGAGGTCTCTTTTCTTTATTTACTCCGGACAGTCTCTTGTTACCATCTCCAGGGTCAGATGATCCAATACAAAATAAAACCTTTCCTGCGCCCTTTCCCGCAGGCTGCACAGGACGCTTGGGAGGCGCCGCACTACAAGCCCCAGCAGCCCCATCACACTGCCGCTGCTTACCGGAGCAAGCAACAGCCACAGCGCTAGGGGCCACAGGAGCCACCGCCACTGCCCCTGGCACAGGGCCACCCCCCCCTCCCACTGGGGGGCAGCGCACAGTACCAGGACCTGCTGGATCGCCCTCACTGTCCGGCCTTTCGGCCGATGCCTTCCCTGCACCATCCTTGCTACTACAAACAAGGCTGGTGCTCTGCGCCATGATGGAACGTGGCTTTGCACTCTCCCCGCACCCTGGCACCGAGTCCACTGCAGGATTCGTGCTGGGCTGGGCAACGGGGCCTACACGACAGGCTGGCACTCCTGCCCGCCCGGAGGGAACAGGGAGGGGACGAAACACCAGATTCACCTCCTGAGACGCCTTGGTCTTCCTGGCTCTCTTCTTTCTCTTTAGGTCGTCATCCGGGATCTCATCGCCGAAGGAGAAGTTTTGGAGGTGAACTGGGGACTCAAGCTGACGGATCTGAGCCATTAGCGCCCCCCCCTGGCCGCTGTCATCACTTTCCTCCTCCAGGTTGGCAGGGCCGCAGCCTGATGGTAATGGCGCTTGCTCTGCAGGCAGCCTGTCGTGCGAGGCCTGCTGGTGTTGGTGCAGGCCACCAGACGGACACGGCAGGTCTTCCTCATCCTCCTCATCATCGCCATCGCCTTCATCCGCCTGGATCTGAAGCCCCTTCAGCTTTCTCAGCTTCTCCTGGCGCATGTCATTAAATCTGGCGTCGTTCTCCAACTTTTCCCTGAACGGACCGCTGTGCTCCCGGATCAACCGTCGTTTTTCCTGCAGAGCGGTGACCTCGGCTTTAAGTCTGTCAATGGTGTTAAGATGATCAGACTTTTTCTTCTGTGTAGCCACCCCCGCTAGGGCCAAGGTCTCCCTTATCTCCTCCTGGAGCCTATTCATCGCCTTGCCAGCTTCCTCGTACTCACGGAGGTGCTCAGCAATCCGGGAGCCATAGATGGTAGCAGACTCCCGGGCCTTTAGGTGTCCCCATGCTTTTTGCACACCTCCGTGAGCACCCAGCTTTCCAGCTGAACCACCCAACTTTCCCGCACAGTCACTCAGCTTTCCAGGAGGAGCACTCAGGCTGATGTTACTTGCCTTGATCTTCTGTGTTCCGGAGACCTTGCGGCTTCCCTGGGTCTTGGGGGTGGCAGCCGAGGTCACATCGCTGCGTCCTTGGGTTCGGGCAGATCTTCTCACCCCCTCCATGTTGGCCGGTATCTGGCTTTTCCTGCCCCCCGCCGGCCTGGTTCGGGAGGCAGAAGCCTGGGATTTTCCTGGCTCACTCATCCCAGAAACCCACTCCCTCCCTGGGGAGGAGAGAGCAGGCCTGGGTGGATTGGTCTTCCACCAGGTGGTGCAGGAGCTCAGTCACAAACAACCACACCCGTCAGTAGCACACAGCAGAATGAGTCAGCACGAGCTATTCTGCTGCTGGTGCAGTCACTGTGTACATACATGACATTACTTATCCTGTACTGATCCTGAGTTACATCCTGTATTATACCCCAGAGCTGCACTCACTATTCTGCTGCTGGTGCAGTCACTGTGTACATACATGACATTACTTATCCTGTACTGATCCTGAGTTACATCCTGTAAATCTTTTATTTTATATAAAAGTAAAAAACATAACACAAACCAAACATAATATACAATATATACAAAATATATACAATATCTTACCTGCTGGTCCAGCCCCATTCATACCTAGCAAAAATAATAACTTACAATACACCAAAATGAATAAACACCAAATACCACAACCCCCACCCAACCGATTATTACATCCTAAACCAAACCAATAACAAAACACAAGCCACACCCACAAATAAACATAAATGACCATAAATATACATAAACCCACCCCGCACCCTCTAATAACAAACCACCCCACACCCATTTATTATTATTTTTTTTTTTTTTTTTTTTTTTTTTTTTAAATATATATAATAACAAACACAGAATACACATAACACTACACTAAACTAAATCCCTCACCCGCACCCTCCCCTTCCCCCCAGACACTGGTCTAACGTCCAAAGTTTGCGTTAAGTAGTCCAGACCAGTGCCCAGGTCAGTTCATAAGTCCCACCACCATCACCCCCCTCCCAACCTAACGCTATGCCCCAAACCCCACTATATACAATATATACAATATATATACAGTAATTACAACATAACATAAAGAAAACAGAATACAAATAAAGTCTAAACAACATCAATCCAAACCACATAAAGCCCAGGTTCGGCCCCTGCAAGCCCAACATCACTACATGCCCAGATACAAAACAAAAATCTACTGTGCAGCATCAGCCCAACACCAGGAGAGGAGATGACAGACTAAGGGACACTAAAGGAGAACCCCCTCCAAAGGAGAGAGGCCCTCCCCGTGCCCAGCCTCTCATACTCCAGAGAGCGCACCTTCACCAGGTCACCCAGAATGTTCCTAACCACCTCGTCCACCGGGAGGATTTTACGCTGCGTCGAAACTAAGCACCGTGCGTTCCACGTGTGGTACCTGACCACTAGACTGACTAGGAATAACGTGCATCGGTCCCGGCCACCCAGGCCTCTGAATGCTCCATAGGCCCACTCCGCATAGGAGAGACCGGCCAACCCGGGCCAATGGATGGAAGCGCCCACCCGGTTGTACACCTCTGTGTTAAAGGGGCACTGAAGCAGGAAGTGGTCCATGCTCTCCAGCAGGCCACCGCACTCCTCCCGGGGACAACCCCTTTCCTCAGAGCTCCTACACTTCAGATTGTCCCTCACACACAGCTTTCCATGGAAGCAGCGCCAAGTCAAGTCCCAAAACTTCAAGGGGATCCTGATGGAATTCAATAAACTCAAACCCACCCCCAGATCCCGACTTGGGCAATCCCTGAGGGCCAGGGGCTTCTGGAAATGGGTCAACAGAACCCTTTTGTCAAGGATTTTCCTCGACATGGTCCTGATCTCCCACATTCCCAGACCCCACCGGCGAATCACCTTCAGAACCGGGGTAGCGTAAGCCGGAAGATGCCCATGCGGTGTGCGAAGATCCTTCACTTGCCCTCCTGTCTCCCATTCCTGGAAGAAAGGCCGAAACCATCCCCTGCAGGAGTATACCCACGGAGGAGCCCTCTCTTTCCAGAGGTTTGCTACATTGATCTTAAGAAAGGTATTCACTAGGAACACCACAGGGTTGACCATACACAACCCTCCTTGTCTCCTCGTGCGGTAAGTAACCTCCCTCTTGATAAGGTTCAGCCTATTCCCCCATAACAGCTGGAAGAACAGACTGTACACCCGAGTCCAGAGGGGTTCTGGCAACATGCACACACTGCCCAGATAAATCAGTAACGGGAGCAGGTAAGTTTTGATCAGATTAACCCTTTCTCTGAGGGTCAAAGACCAACCCTTCCACTGGTCCACCTTCTGAGCGGCGATCTTAAGCCTGCCGTCCCAGTTTTGCATGGGGTAATCCCCCTGGCCGAATTCGATGCCGAGAACTTTGGCAGAGTCCTGGGGCCCTGGAAGAGTGTCCGGGAGATCAAAGCCTGGATCCCCCTCTCCCAGCCAGAGACTCTCACACTTATCCCGGTTGATCTTGGACCCAGAAACCTCTGAGTAGCGGTCAACCTCTGACATCACCCATTGCGCCTCCCCTCCCGAGGACACGAAAACGGTGACATCATCGGCATACGCTACCACCCTTAGAGTGGCTTCCGGTGCTGCCCGATCCATCCCGACTCCCACCAACGGCCCACGATCAACCCTCCTAAGGAATGGGTCAATCGCGAACACGTATAAAAGTGGGCTCAGAGGACAACCCTGGCGAACACCAGACCCGACCTCAAAAGAGCGGCCAATCCAACCGTTCACAAGCGGGAAACTCTCTGCCCCTGCGTACAAAACTTTCAGCCAATTGACAAACTCCCCAGGCAGGCCATACCTCAGAAGGACAGACCAGAGGTACTCGTGGTTAACCCGATCAAACGCTTTTGCCTGATCCAAGGACAGCAAGTACCCCTTCCAGTTACCAGCCCGGCCCTGCTCCACTGCCTCCCGGACACAAAGCACAGCACTAAATGTACTGCGGCCTGGAACAGAGCAGTGCTGGGTCCCCGAAAGGAGCCGGGGCGCAAACTGCACCAGCCGATTAAACAGCACCTTTGCCAAAACCTTTCTGTCCGTATTGAGAAGCGCTATGGGACGCCAGTTCTCAATACGAGATCGGTCCTTACCTTTTGACAGGATGATCAGGGCAGACCTCCTCATTGACTTCGGCAGAGCGCCCGAGGAAAGACACTCATTGAATACCTCAGTCAAGAGGGGAACCAAGGCGTCCTTAAAGGTCTTATAAAACTCAGATGTTAAGCCATCCGGACCTGGCGATTTCTTGAGGGCGAGCCCTTCAATCGCCCGGCTGACTTCCTCTTCACTGATCATCTCTGTCAAAACATCAAGAGAGGAGTCTACTCCTGGCTCAGGGACAGTTTCAGCCAGGAAATCCGACATCACATCCCGATCTAGATCCTTCCTGCCCAAGAGGTGCAAGTAGAAGGATCTGACGATCTCCAGAATCCCTGATCTGGACCTTTTCAGGGATCCCGTACTGTCAACCAGTCCCGTGACAACTTTACCATTCACTGACATCTTGCAGTTTCTGTAAGGGTCGGGCGAGCGGTATTTCCCGTAATCCCTCTCAAAAACCAAAGATGCGTGTCTATCGTACTGACACCTCTTCAGCAAGGATTTCACTCTGGAGATGTCCTCACGACTACCCCCAGTCGAGACGAGATGCTCGAGTTTCCTCCTCAGGCCCTGATACAGGCGGTACCTGTCCAGGCTCCTGAGGCTCGAGAGCTGGCGGAAGAATCTCGCCACCCTTTTCTTGAGCATCTCCCACCACTCTGACTTACTGCTACAAAGGCCCAGCAATGGTACCTGGCTCTGAAGAAAGTCCTCAAAGGATTGTCTGATCTCCGCTTCCTCCAGGAGAGACGAATTGAGCTTCCAGTAGCCTCTTCCCATCCGGGGGGTCTCTGTAACATTCAGAGAAAACAAAATTAAACAGTGGTCGGAGAACTCCACCTCAACAACGGACACTGCTGAAGAAATGGCTTCCTCCTTTAAATAAAACCTGTCTATTCTAGACCTGCAGCTACCCCTATAATAGGTGAACCCCGCGTGGCCTGGGGTGTGCCGGATGTGGACATCCACCAGGCGAGCCTCACTAGCTATGCTATTAAGAGCGACGCTATCATAAGTCAGCTTGTCTCTGGAACCTCCCCTATCCTGGGACCTCGTGACAGCATTGAAGTCCCCTCCAAAGACCACCTGCCGACTTGTAAAAAGGTAGGGCTTGATCCTCATAAAGAGACACTTCCTGTCCCACTTGGACTGGGGACCATAGATATTAATTAGGCGAAGTTCTTGTCCCTTCATGAGGACATCCAGGATCAGGCACCTCCCCATTTCTAACTCAATAACTCGTCTGCATTCTACCGGTGCGGTAAAAAGGACCGCCACTCCGCTATACGGCTCGGCCGCAAGAGACCAATAGGAAGGCCCGTGTCTCCATTCCCTCTTAGCTTTAAACACGGCCGCCAAATCTGGCAGCCTGGTCTCCTGCAAAAATAAAATGTCGGCTTCAACACGGCCAAGAAAATCAAAGGCCGCAAATCTAGCCGCATCAGACTTAATGCTGGCGACATTAATGGACGCCAGCGTCAACGGAGTGGGTGCCGCCATCATGAGTGATTGAGTTAGACGGCTTTCTTTTTACCCATCTTACCACCACCCTCGGGAAATGAACACCCCCTTTTTAGACATATTGTGGTGTCCATCTCCCGCACCTCTGATGCTTCAGGGGCAGATCCAGGACCTGCCCCCTCATCCTCGTCTCCAGACTCTGGGCCAGTCTCCCCTCCTGAGGACCCTGACTCCCCAGGGAGAGACTCGGCACCCCCTGCAGGCTCCGCCACCTCTGGCCCTTCACCCTCAGCCCCTCCATCGGCAGGAGAGGCTCCATCCAGGGCCAGGAATCGATTTGAAAGTTCGACCAGCGGGGGGTCGGTTGCACCTTCCTTGGGTACCTTAGTCAGGGAGGGAGAAGATCTTACACCTCCCTTCTTTTTACCCTTTTTCTTCTTTTTGGCGCCACGCTTACGCTTTTCCTCTAGCCACGCCCTATTATCCTCGTCCATACTCTCATAATGGGAGGAGTCTGAGGACGTGGCACCTTCCTCTCTCTCGATCCTCCTGACCTCCTCATCCAGTACATCATCCCCTGGGGCCTCAGCGACAGGTGTGGTCTCCAGGACAGCGCCAGAGGTTGTCCCAGCAGCCCGAGACTCCCCCCGCTCTCTCTCCTGTTGACGCTTCTCTAGACGCCTTAGCTGGGCAGGCGTCTTTTTCCTGTCTTTCTTCCCTGGCCCCTCCACTCCTCCGCCTCTGCTAGTCCCCTCCCCAGCAGATTCAGCCTCATGGCTTTCATCCGCTGAGGCTGAGCCCGCATTAGCGAAGGAAAGAGGACAACGACTGTACGGGTGACCGAGATCACCACACAGGTTACACCTAATCTGCCCTGTACAGGATGCAGCGAGATGGCCGACACCCCCACACAACGCACACTTCTGCACGGTGCAGTTTGCGCTGAAATGTGTGGGGTCACCGCACCTGTGACACAGCTTAGGCTGCCCCCGGTAGAAGATCAGGATCCGATCCCTCCCCAGGAAGGCTGATGAAGGGATGTGGGCGACTGAGTTACCTGAACGCCTCAACTTTACCATGAAGGTCCAGGCCCCTGACCAGATACCAAACTCGTCTCGATTTTTCTCGGGTACTCCCAGTACCTCTCCATAACGATTCATCCAGGTCATGATGTCAAAGCAAGATAGTGATTCGTTACGGGTAAGAACAGTCACTTTCTTGAGTTCGCTCTGGCGGGACACTGCTTGCACAGCAAAGTCCCGCCACTCGGGCTCGTTGTATCTCAGCTCATAGTTGGACCAGAAGAGCTCAAGCCCCTCCGGCCGAACAAAGCTGACATCAAACTCAGATGTACCATAGGGATGGATCAAGGCAAAGATGTCAGCCGCCTTGAAGTCCATCTTCAGCAGCAGCTCAACTACCCGTGCCCGAGGGGGACACACATCACTGCCACGCCACCGAAGACGGACCACATTCCTACGGTTAGCACCCGGCCCGGTTGTCGGGAGCGACCATGGTGTCTCCCTGCCTCTTTGCTCTCGGAAGGCAGACAGGCCGTGCCTCTCTATCCAAAACGACAAATCAACCTCCTGCCCCGCTACATTGATCGTCCTTTCTCCCTTCTGTAAGGCCTGCAGGAGGCGCCGTTGCAAAAAGCCGTCCCCAGAGCCCAGAGACGAGGATGATGGACCCCTACTTCCCCCAGCAGCGACACTGGCATAGCTCTTAACGGGGGCCGCCACTGGGGGAGCAACCGGACCAACCCCTGCACCCACCACATTAACACTACCCACCTGCATGTTACACTCAGCCGCGCCACTCACACCCCCAGTCACTCCATCACCCACCCCCAAAGCTGGAAAAGATTCTCCACCACTCACACCCCCAGTCACTCCATCACTCACCCCCATAACTGGTAACGGTTCTCCACCACTCACACCATTCACATTATCCACCACAACATTACTGACTCCACTCACACTGGCTGGACCAGCAACAACATCAGGGGACATGACCACCTCCGCATCTTCAGGCACAAGGGACGGGGATCCCCCCGCAGAGCATCGCCCAGAGGGGACCACAACTCTTGTCACACCTGTGCCCTCCGCATCATCGGTAGCAGATGTTATTTTACTTCTCCTAGGGCTTGGTAACATTCGCCGCTGTTCTTTAGCCGGTGTGAGGCGCCGCTGATCTCCAATTTCCGTAGAATTCACATTATCCCCAACACCAACACAGAATAACACTTTTTGTCTGGGAGGTCCGGAGCCCTCAGCCTCAGCGACCCCTCCACACTGCCGCCGCCCCATAACCAAGTGATCAGCGGCAACAGCATGAAGAGGCGCCGAGGCACCGGAAGCTGCCACCAGTGCCGGGCTATCCCCCCCTCCCAGCGGGGGACGCACCACAGCACTGGATTTTGATGTTATCGCCACTGCCGAGCCGCCCTGACTGTCCGGCCTTGCAGCCGATGCCTCCCCTGCTCCCCCACTGTTACCACAAACAGAGACGGAGCCCATCGCCACATCAGATGTCACACCTGTAATCTCCCTGCACCTTTGCACCGGGTCCACTGCAGAACTCGGGGGGGTTTGGGTAGCAGGGCTTGCACAGTGAGCTGACCCTGCGCTTTGCCCGGGGGGGTGTACAGGGAGGGGGGTAAAGATGAAACGTACCTCTTCTTGCTGCTTTGGCCTGGTCTTCTTACTCTTCCTCCGGCTGCTCCCCCCAGTGGCTTCCTCTGGGAGTTCGTCACCAAAAGAAAAGTTCTCCATGCGCACTGGGGACTCAAGCAGCCGGATCTCCGCCATGAGCGCCCCTCCCTGGCTGCCGGTGTCACTGTCCTCCCCCGAGCGAGGTGTTACTGCTGGCTGTCCTGCAGGGGGCGCACTGCACGAGGCCTGCTGATCTTCCTGCAGGCCGCCAGGTGGGAACTGCTGCTCGTTATCATCATCATCATCCTCCTCCTCCACCTGGCTTGCAGGCTGCAACCCCTTCAGCCTTTGCTCTCTGGTATCAGCCATTTCTGAAAATCTCTCATCATTTAAAAGTTTTTCTTTAAATGGACCGCTGTTATTACAAATAAAGTTCTTTCTCTTCATCAGCTTATCAATGTCAGCTTTAAGTTTGTTAATTTCACAATAAATTTCTGTTTTCCGTTTTTTTTGCGCTGTGTTCGCCCTGGCGCGGGCACATCGCAGCTCCTCCCGGAGCCTCCTGATGGTCTTTGTCGCCTCTTCGTACTCACAGAGGTGGCTCTGGACCCGGGAGGCATAGGTGGACAAAGACTCCCGGGGCCCCTGCACCGCCCAGCCTCCCCCCGCATGGTCAGCCTTACCTCTGTGAGCACTCCGCTTCATGGCTCCAGCCCCGGAAGGACCGCTCTCACCCGCACCCACATCCAGGTTCTTAGGGTGTTGCTTCACATTAGACTCAGGGGGGGTGGGAGTCACACTGCTGCGACTCCTGGTGGACCGTCTCACCCCTGAGTCCTCCATCGCGCTGGCCGGTTGCTGTCCTCTCCTGCCTCCCGCCGGCCTAGACCGGGAAGCAGGAGCCTGGGAGTCGGCTCCCTCGCTCATCCCCAGGAACCCAACTCCCTCCCTGGGAGAGGAGAGAGCAGGCCCTGGGTAGGTAGATGGATCCTCCAGGAGCTCAGGAGCACAAGCACAGAGCAGCTTCACACACAGACACACCCTCCTCTAACGAGGTAACCGCCTCCAGAGCTGCTCTCACTATCTGCTGCTGGTGCAGTCACTGTGTACATACATGACATTACTTATCCTGCACTGATCCTGAGTTACATCCTGTATTATACTCCAGAGCTGCACTCACTATTCTGCTGCTGGTGCAGTCACTGTGTACATACATGACATTACTTATCCTATAATGGCTATAATTGTTATTTAAGTGGAGTTTGTCCTTTTGCATTAAGCAGAATTCAGTGAATAAACATTTGTTAGTGGATGTGGAGAGCCCCCGGTGATATTATGTTACTGGTACATTCCTGCTCTTAATGGGAATTGTATGTTCGCTGTCTGCTGCAGTGACTTGTGAGATGTAAAACATGTATGGCGAATCCTCGTAGTAAGTAAAAGAGCAGAGATGAGGCTCAGACAAGTCTGAAGTCGCTCAAAATGGGTAACAACCTGCTAAAAGATTAGATATGATAAAAAAAAGTCTATGGAATATGTGTAATATATCAGCTCATCCACCTGCATTACCAGATGCAGCCATTGGACAAGAGTGGCGCTGTTACTATAGATAAAATCAGTATCCTTATGATTCTTAAATTTTAAGCTTTGATTTGCAGTTCAGACTACGGGACAACACAGGATGGATCTTTTGTAGTCAGCTCCGCCCCCTGGATAAAGAAAAAGGAGAAGCCCCTGAGGCATGGAGACATCCTGATCTGCATACCGAAAACGAGTGAATCTGAATATTATTGCAGGTTTAGTTAAAACTCTGCTCCTCAGCTGCAAATTAGCAACAGTGGCCAACATTAGGCTTAATGAAAAGCCGAGTCCCCAGCCGCGCTCCCGGACCTGCAAACACTTTCAATTTTAAGACTCGCTGCCTCCCAGACAGAATCTATTTACCTTTAATATATCTCTCTTAACATCGCGTTCCGCCAGGGCCCCGCCGCCGGAACGTACCGGAGAATTAAGTGCTTGTTCCTTGTAAAATCAAAGGTTTGATTGGAGAAATGCCGACTAATATACAGATATATTTACCCACCGCCTTCCCAGAACCGGCGCCAAAGAAGAAATTACACTTTAAGTTACTTTCCAAATGACCTGAAGAAGTTGTGCCGGAGCGGAAGGAAAGAATCCGTGGAATTAAACGCAGAAATATCACTTTTTGAGTATTTTTGAGGCACCACACGCTTGGTGGTTACTGTCACTCTAAGTGGTGCACGACGCATGGTGGTTACAGATGCACACACCTGATACACTACCTAGGAATACATACCCTAGATCAGACCCCCAAATAACTGCAGACCAACTAAATATAGACCGCCCCTATAGGAACAAACTCCAGGCCAGAACCACTAGATAGAGCAATCAGACCACCCAAAATAGAGACCCCAAACAAGACTCCGGAAGAGTAACACACCACAGGCAATGTAATTACAGACATAAACTCACTAAAACCCCAGAATAAAACAGACACCCACAGCTGTGCTGCTCACATTGACTAAAGGACCTACAGACAACTCATGACATCATCAAAGGTCCTTGACTTCTGTAAAAATTGAACCCACCAATCCGTAAGAGTAGCTAATATCTACCAAGGGGATCTCATATCTATCATCTATCTATCTATCTATCTATCTATCTATCTATCTATCTCATATCTATCATCTATCTATCTATCTATCTATCTATCTATCTATCTATCTATCTCATATCTATCTATCTATCTATCTATCTATCTATCTATCTATCTATCTATCTGTCTATCTCATATCTGTCATCTTTCTTTCTATCTATCTCCTATCTATCTATCTATCTATCTATCTATCTATCTATCTATCTATCTATCTATCTCATATCTATCTATCTATCTATCTCCTATCTATCTATCTATCTATCTCATATCTATCTATCTCATATCTATCTATCTATCTATCTATCTCATATCTATCTATCTATCTATCTATCTATCCATCTCATATCTATCTATCTATCTCATATCTATCTATCTATCTATCTATCTATCTATCTCATATCTATCTCATATCTATCTCATATCTATCTCATATCTATCTATCTATCTATCTATCTATCTATCTATCTATCTATCTATCTATCTATCTATCTATCTATCTATCTCATATCTATCTATCTATCTCTATCTATCTCATATCTATCTATCTATCTATCTATCTATCTATCTATCTATCTATCTATCCATCTCATATCTATCTATCCATCTCATATCTATCTATCTATCTATCTATCTATCTATCTATCTATCTATCTATCTATCTATCTCCTATCTATTTATCTATCTTCTTCTTTGGTGACATTCATGTTGCGGTCTCTCTCTATTCTTTGCTCGTCCTCGCTCTGTACTTTTCTTATACTTCTTCTTAGATCTTTAGCTTTGGATTTGTGAAGTCGACTGAAATCCGCGGCGCCATTTATCACGTCCCATCGTGTGCTGCTGTATTACGGGGCCGCACATCTCTGATTAATGGTTCCTGTAAACGCCTGCCTTGTACATTCGCACACATCTCTGGACCCTCACACACATCTGTCTTGATCATTTTGGACTTGGTAATTCCAGTCCCCCGGCCCAGGCTCTCCGGGGAGATCTAGTAATTATTTGTGGTCATATCCCTTGAGTCTCCACTTCAGAAATCAATAAGTCACTGAATAGAAGCAGATTGTGTCCAAGGAAGCTGCGGCGCCCCCTGCTGGTCACTGTATGACTGACATGTAGTATAGTCTACACACACAAGGGGCTTTTGTCCTTGTAGTGACTGCAGATGCCTCCTTTACATATAGATTTTAATAAAACTTGACCACTAGGGGGAGCTCACTGCATACATACAGTTTGTATTGATGTCAATGGGAGTGTATACAGTTAGCTCCCCCTAGTGGCGACAATGTGCAGCATTTTCCTGCTCTGCTGTTCTTCTATAGCCAATCTGGGGAGATAACAAAACAAAAATGCCAAATGTCAGGGTTTGGTGCCAATCCCTTAGAACATGAACTGATTGGCTATTCCTATAGTAATTCGGGGTACAATGAATTGGTGATTAGTGGGGGCCCTTTCCTCCCCATATCCTTTGATAATCCACAACCTGAAATCCGACGACCCCTTTGATAATTAAGTCTTCAAGTGTCTATAATGGTGCATCCCTTTACTACAGAGGCTCAATGCTGCGACAGCCCAGTTCCCAATCACTGACAGCAAGCAGAGATGTTAGAAGAAGTATAAAATCTTGATACAGAGTTGGGAGCGGAGTAACCCTTAAAGGTGAGAGCCGCCTCGTTAGATGTGAGGCATCCAAGCGCAGCCCATGGCCCGGGCGGATTAACCAGTAAATCTCCCGGCAGCGCACTGATAGACGCCATAGATAAGCGGCTGCTCTGGGATACGCTGCTCTCTCCAGCTCATTTACGCTGATGATCTGCGGCGGTTTTTCGGATATACACAGAGGTCCTCCGGTCATTTATTGTGAAGCAGCAGATATAACTCCGGCTGGAAGAGGACGGAGCAGAACATAGATCAGCGCAGGAGGCCATTAACTCCGCTATTCCTTAAAGTAACGGTATTGGCAGAAGTTTAATGCAGATGGAGCGAGAAGCGGCTGAGTCCATCCATTACTCTGCCGGAGACGAGACATTTGACTGCTAACCGTACAGAACGCGCCAGCAGCGATAGCGGTGGATATACTGCGGTACTGTGTGTGTAGTGGGTCTCCTTTACGGGTCGCCCTCCCTCCCCCCAGAACCCAATCATTACATAGTCAACCCCTAGAATACGGAACAGGATCATATACATTGTATAGTGGAAGTAGCAGCAGACCTCTAAAAAAAATGAATGAAAATTTTATGCATTATAGTTATTTGGAGTGTCCTCACACTGCTGTGCTCTGTGCATCGAGCTGCTATACAGCTCCTCCCTTCTCCTCTGAGTGATCACTGCAGTATTCAAGCAAAAGCCTACTACAGCTCTGACTCACAGGGACACAGGGACAGGGAAGCGATTTTGGAGAACAATACAGAGAATAAACAAAACACTGCTGTGCTCTTAGCTCTCTGCACTGTGAATACTAAAGAAGAGGAGTGGCAATATAGAGCCGCAACCAGAAACCTGCTATAGCTTTCAACCAGAGCAAAGGGAAGTGGTTTTGGAGAACAATACAGAGAGCAAGCAACACTGCTGTTCTCTTAGCTCTCTGCACTGTGCTGCTCTATAGCCCCACCCCTCTTCTTTGGTATTCAACCAGAAACCTGCTATTGCTTTCAACCAGAGCAGTGGGAAGGGTTTTTTTTAATGGAATGCAGAGAACTAAAATATTTGGGAGTGTATCCTCACACTGCTGTGTTCTTAGCTCTCTGCATTGTTCTGCTTCATTGCGATATCTCTGCTCTGAGTAAATGCTGTAGTAGACTACTGCAGCTGCTTAAATGCTGCATTAGTCACTCATAATAGAAGGGAGGGGTTGTAAAGCATCTCAGTGCAGATAGCGAAGAGTACAGCAGTGTGAGGACATGTTTCTAGTGTATTTGATATAATTCTGGAATTTAAGTATATTTTTCACAATCCTGCTGCTACTGACAGCATGCATACACTAACAGACAGCTGACCTTTGCCTTCCTACTTTAATAAGTTTTCATATTCCCTACATTCCTACAGCCTGTAGTTCCCTTCTCCCTACGCCGAGACTTTCTTTAAATTTTCCTTGAATATTGAATATATCACACCGGAGTAATACAGAAATAGCAGGGAGGAGGGAGATCAGCTGCACTTTCTCTCTGTGACTCTGAGAGTCTATGCTGTGAGAGGGGAGAGGGAGCAGCTCAGAAGAACGTAAAACATGATTGGTGGAAGGAACTGAACACCGGCCATAATATTACTCCAATATATGACCTCAATACACGACAACACATGTAGCTTTACATTATCTATATGGAATGTGATGTTCTATAATATCTTTCCGCTCTCTGGACATTCATTTTCAGAGCACATCCGCCGCCCATACGTTATAGCGGGATAATCCGGCCTGTAGTCACAGGGAGCCGGGGCTGTCACTGCCAGGAAAGGTCACAATGGAGCCGCATTGATCTGTGTCATAACCCGTGATGGATGGATCACTTGCCGA
Organism: Engystomops pustulosus; assembly: GCF_040894005.1. Classification (NCBI taxonomy): domain Eukaryota; kingdom Metazoa; phylum Chordata; class Amphibia; order Anura; family Leptodactylidae; genus Engystomops; species Engystomops pustulosus. The sequence goes on along the minus strand of NC_092420.1, from coordinate 12,374,655 downwards.
TTCCAGAGTCCTGGGAATGAGACGTCTCCGGAATGACTTTTATAAGTAATTAGTGCGTTTTCTACATCTCATCCCCCGAGCCGCCCGACAGCCCGAATTATCAGCTCATTATCCATGTGCTTTACCTTCAGAACCTACCAGAACTTCCCTGTACAGAGAGAGCAGCCGATAGCCCGATATATCCATAAAGAGAGAAGATTATAATAATAATTCTTTATGTATATAGTGCACACAGATTACGCAGCGCTGCACAAAGCTTGCCAAATCCGTCCCTGCCCCCTTAGGGCTCACAATCTAAACAATCTACCGGTATGTTTTGGAGTGTGGGAGGAAACCAGAGGACCCGGAGGAAACCCATGCAAACACAAAGAGAACATACAAACAATTTGCAGACATGGGTGGGATTCGAACCCAGGACCCCAGTGCTGCAAGGCAGAAGTTCTACCCACTCAGCCACCATGCTGCCCTTAAGATTAGGATTATTTCAAATAGAATTTACCATAAGTTATGTATCTATCTATCTCATATCTATCTATCTATCTATCTATCTATCTATCTCATATCTATCTATCTCCTATCGATCTATCTATCTCATATCGATCTATCTATCTCATATCTATCTATCTCATATCTATCTATCTCATATCTATCTATCTATCTATCTCATATCTATCTATCTATCTATCTATCTATCTATCTCATATCTATCTATCTATCTCATATCTATCTATCTCATATCTATCTATCTATCTCATATCTATCTATCTATCTCATATCTATCTATCTATCTATCTCATATCTATCTATCTATCTATCTCATATCTATCTATCTATCTATCTCATATCTATCTATCTATCTCATATCTATCTATCTATCTCATATCTATCTATCTATCTATCTATCTATCTCATATCTATCTCATATCTATCTATCTATCTATCTATCTCATATCTATCTATCTATCTATCTATCTATCTATCTATCTCATATCTATCTATCTATCTCATATCTATCTATCTATCTCATATCTATCTATCTATCTATCTATCTATCTCATATCTATCTATCTATCTCATATCTATCTATCTATCTATCTATCTCATATC